>NC_087514.1:134946214-135249626 GCF_963921805.1 Phalacrocorax carbo
TTCTTAAAATTAACTAGGCCCACATATTCCTAAATATATAAGCATGCCAAGCCTTTTAAAAGGAATCTTTGAGTATCAGTGTATGTGTTGAAGCTGGAGTTTCAGCCATAGTTCTTGATTTCCTCTCCCTATGTATATACAAGCCAGAACACTAACATTGTTTTAATAGCATTTCTGGGTGTTTGACTATGTTTTGTACAGCATGTAGTCAAGCAGCCAGGTCAGAGTGTAAGAAGATCAGCCTCTCTGCCTTTTCATTTCTCGCATAGCATGTGTCAGCAGGATGGGCACAATATGAGATTTGCCAGGTTGTTTTTTCTTGTTTCCTCCAAAAATCACTGCTTCTCTTGTAGTCTTCTGGAGATAAATGACTTGCATTTCCAAAGGTTTGGGCTTATTACTGTTTGACAGTGGGTAGAAGACACTTTTGCATATGATCTTTTTCTTCACAGTAGTCTTTCTGAACTCTTCAAAGTGTTTTCTTTGGAGCCTGCTGCTAACTCAGAGAAAGCCAGGCAGCCAACCAAGAGCTGATCCAGTATCCTTCAGCTTCCTTGTGCAGCCAAGTGTTATTGGTTGTGCTTATTCTACTACAATGCACCACAATAAGCTGTGGACAAGAAAAGGAACAGAAAGAGAGTATTTATTTTCACCAGCTCTGAACATGATATTCTTGTCTGGTGAAAATTTTTTAGCCTTCATTCCTAAGAAACTTCAAAAAGCTTGTAAAGGTGACGGATAGGAGAGACTTTCATGTGAGATGTATTATGTGGTTAAACTACATACCCTCTCACACAGGTGTTTTTGGTTGTAATGGAGACCTTGTGTCGTGCCGTAGCTGCTTGGGTATTCTCAGCAGTAGATTTGCTGTGATCTCACAACTCCTGACCAGAAGGCACCACTCTGATGTGACCCCAGGGGGAGGGATGGGATCTGTTCTTCCAAGGATCATTGCTGGTAACTCCTTTCCAAGGTCAATATGTCTCCTTTCTGCCTCTTACCAGGATGTTAATCTCACAACCCGTTCACTAGTGAAGCAGAGAAAAAACAGCTGCTATAGGACCAATAGCATTTTCATTTTAGTTTGTATCAGGAGTTAACTTCTGAAACAAGTCTCCTGTTATGCCCACTTCTTGTATTTTGCTCACTTTAAGACCACATTACAATGTGGACCAAGCTGGAGAGCTTTCAAATCAGAGATGAGATCCAGCCAGACTCCTCGTGTTCACACCACTTCTGACAAGTTGGGCCAGGCTAGAACTAGTCTGCAGTAAAATCCTCTGTAACGAGCAAAGTAATGAGCTGGGTCCTCAGGAACTTTTTCTTTCTAAAGGTATGATCCTATTACAATCCACCACTTGCTAATGCAGACACAGGTAGTATCTCAGTGTCTTGTGAACATAGATGTAAACTGGTGTTTGCTGGAAAGTGATGAATGAGCAGCTTTGCATGATGGTACCTTCTATGCACAACTTTCCTCCAGAGCTTGACCCTACCGTATCCACCATCTAAGCATGGATGTTTCCCTTCTTGGCTGCTTCTCATGACTCCAAGCAAAGGCTATGGCTTCCTTCCTCCGTGACAGCAGACTGACCAGCTGCCACACCTCTTTGCTGATGGATTGAGGTGTTTTCAAGCCTGAAGTTGCATTCCCTCCAGCTGCTACTGATGTATACAATTTTTACTAGGCAAGAATAAAGGGATTTAAGGGAAGAAAGAATAAAAGTGAATTGTCAAAGGAAATCCTGCTATTGGTTTCCACTGTTTCCTTCTATTGTTGAATGTCGCAGATGCTGAAGTAAATTTCTACTGAGACGGGAATCCCACATTAACTATTGTCATCCACATTTGGTCATGGCCAGCAGTTAAATCATTCTTCCTTCTTGTTTGAACATCCGGAGCATACAGTGGTATTTCAGACATTTTTCTGAGTAAGCATGCATAATACATCCCACAGGTCACTGTCATCTGAAATGGTCAAAAGGACTGAAATTAAAGTGTTGAACCTTCCATAAACTCTCTGGCAGCTCCTACAGAGCTGCATAGAGCAGGATGCTTGCCAAAACAACCAACTTATGTGTGATTTTTTTTTTGTTCCCTATGCTTTTAAATTAATTTGTACGGAAAATAATTGAATTCCTCCATGATACTGTTAATTTTGTCCCTGAGGAGTTGTCCAGGAAAATTCTGAGAATAATCTTCCAATCCTGATATGCATCTCAAATCACTATTCCCTGAAGGCATACATTCAGAGTATGGGACAACCCCTTTTTTAAAATGTAGCACTCAAAAGAGGGTTTAAAAACCTCATTGTGAATCAGTTCTAACAGTGCTATGTCTGTAAAGGGAATCTACAGTCCTCCTCCACCGATCGGACATGACATTACCCTTGCAGTCTTGATTGTATTTTCTCTGCTTGAAAATGAATACCCTTTACTGGGTGAATGTGGGTCCCAAGTGTTCTGCTCACAAAAGGCACAAAAACAATCCCAGTGAAAAATCACCAGAAGAAAGAATCCAAGTAATAGGGTTAGCTATTAATACTTGTTAATACACTGCAGATGCAATGAGTGGAAGAGTAGAAAGACAAGCAGCAACCCAACATGTAAAGTGATATAACAGGCAGTGTCTTTAATAAGTTTGTTACTTAAGAGAGGGAAAAAATCTAAAAACTGTCTGAACATTGGCTGTAGTGTTTTCCTTTGCAGGACAGTCTCCTAGCTGTGGCAAATCCTCTGGTCCTCTGCCTCCCACCCCTCCCTTCCCTACTGCAATACGCAGCGCAGGGACATGCAGGGGGCCCAGCTGTGACAGGACATGCTGTGAGTAGCTACGGACTCCACCTATGCCAATCTTAGCCCTGTGGCTGAAATTACTCAAGAGGTTGGCATTGCTGGAAAAGCTGGCTTCAGCAGTTTCCAGTCCCCCACTCTGCCCTGGCGCCTTGTATCCCCCCATGCTAGTGTTTACTATACCCTCAGGTTGTACTTCTGTGACAAATTAAACCAATCTGTCTCAGCACAGCCATGGTCTCATATTAATACTTTACTCTGGCCTCCCCACCGCCTTTCTTGTACTAACCCTGGCACTGACAGTGCCAGGAAACCCTACAGAAAACCCTAATAGGTTTCTGTAAAGCCCTTTGAACCAGCTCCGAGTCACTGGGAACCATCAGCACCAGCGTAAGAGGGGGTGGTGATCGCAAGAGAAAGGGAGGGAGGATGGTGGCAAAGCCAGTTGAGATTGGTTTAAGCTGTTGAGAAACCTCATCCTCATTGCACAAGAACAGCAGCATGTGGGGCTACTCAGTGAGCTGAATTACTGAAATGATCTACATTTTAAAAAAATCAAAGCAAAAAAAACGCTTCTTGTAACGGGTTGCATTGGTGTGGCTGAAGGGGCAGCAAACCACCGCTGAGTATTTGTTCCTGTGGGGTCACTATGGCTCTCAGTCTATCCCATAAATTCCATCCCATAAATTTCCTCCAGAACTAAGCAGTGAACGGAACATGCAAGATCAGAAAAAAAATAAAGTAAAAAGGCCTTTTTTAAACTGAAAGTGGTAGATTCTGATTTGGGTTGGAGGTGCTTAATTAGAATATCCAATTTAAGCAGCCTGTTCAATGTTATTGAACATACATGTGGACAGTCTGCACCTCAGTTCAGTCAACAAAAACCTGTTGTGCCTTTCAGGAAAGATAATTAACTCTCCTAAATGTGTTTGCCAGAAAGGTTGGAATATAAATCATTCCAACAGAGTGGTTTGAACAAATTAAAACCAGTCTGTTAGAGTGACAGCATGCTTACTTAACTCGAGATACAGTAATGGGCTCTTTGATGTCCTTCTAATTGACCCAGCTTCTCCATATTATTTTCTACATTTCATTTTAATGTTTTTGATTTTGTTTTGGTGTCTCATTGAAATAAAATCACATTTATTTTATATTTTCAGACAAACACCACCTGCTTTGAAATATTCTTATATAAAATATTTATAATTTTGACAGAATTTTAGGCACCAGATCATTATGGTTATTTATTTCTGTGAAGGGCAGCAGAGCTTTCTTCCTTATCAAGCATACAGATAATCTGAGTGGCTGAACAAACTTTTCCTTCATCTTTCTTTTTGGATGTCTATGTGAGGATAATGTCTTGTGTTAAAAAGCTGTGTCTGTAGTTAAATGGATCTTTTAACACCATACATTTCTCAGGACAGAGAATATAGCAGGATTGTCCTTAGTAATGTGCTGCACTTTGTCCTTTTGCTGTTTGTTAAAGAAGGGCATTAGGACATAACACCTGGCTTGGTGGGTGCCTCTTTATGGATTTTACACCTGGTTTTTCAGGGTCGGTGCATCTCTCCCAGTCTCATTTATTTTGTTCCATTAGAATCCACATCATGTGATGTTTTAGTTTCCACAGCACCCAAATGAATCTCCAGGATATAAAACTACTGCATGGTACCTGTCCTTCAACTATGTTGCTTTAGTGAATTTGTATGTCATTATTTCTTTAGAAGAGTCATGCCTTTGTGTTTCTGCATATAGTCCTTAAAGCAGAGTTGCCTGTCATTCATAGAACAGTGTGGTTATAACAGCTTTATTTCCACTATAGCTGACAGCAGCACTGTATGATATGCATGGACATCAAAATTCAAATAATTTCATGACTTGCACCTTTTTCTTTAGGAAAAATAATAGATGGTCAGAATATGTCACTCAAGACATTAGTAGCGCCTTTAAAAGAAGCAGCACTATCTAAATTGAACAGAAGAGTGGTGTGACTGCTTCACACACTCTGCGAGGATGCCTTCAGAGCTCTAAAAGAAAATGGGTTTCATCACAAGGCACAGCAATGTCCAAATCACGTCCCTCATCTGCTCAGATCACTTCAAATAAACCAATGAAATGCAAAAGTCAGCCTTGTGGCACAGTGAGCTGGAACTGATGCCTTCTACTGAGATTTATGGTTATATCTGGGAAAAAAAGAAGTCTTTCTGTTCTCTGTCCTAAATGAAGCAACTACTACCTTTAAAGGCAGGCTTACAAAGGGCTGTGGGTGCTGGCTCCAGAATTCTCTTTCTTGGGTGGGGGAAAAAAAGAAATAAAAAACCCTTACTGGAGGTGAGGGAGAATGTGAGCCTTTTGGTGTTTTGTATTACATACTTCTGTTTCTCGTCAAACCCTCCTCATTCCTGTTCTATTCATAGACTACAGGAAAACAAACTGTAATAGTTAGCATCTGAGGAATCCATAGGCAAAATAGACTTTAAAGGGTCTGCTGGGCCAAACCCCAAAACATACAATTTATTATGCTAATTTGAATTAATGTGCTTTGACAACAACTTCAGAGTTGCAACAGCTTAAGTGGCTTAAATAACAGAGGCTTGTTTTCAGAGTTTCTGAACTTCTGCTGTTCCCAGTGAATTCATCAAGAATACAGAGCACTAGAGAATGAAACATTTTCCCCACACCCATCCCTAGTTCATACTTGGGAGCAAAAAATCCCCCATAGATAGCTCACAGTCTGTGCTTTAAATTTTTAAAATATTGGATAGAAATCACACTGGATAAGCTAAACTACCAAAGCTTCATGACAACAGCTTAACTGGTTGTTGGGTAGATCCTAAACCAAGAAATACACCTTGCAGGTGTCAGTTTGGTAGCTGTGATCTCCCCCGTTCCACTGAGACGATTTGTCAGAAAACAAAGAAAAGGCATTTCTGGAGAATTGTGCTACGGAAAGACAGTGCCTGCCCAGAAGCAGTGGACAGTCATTGGTTTACTTTATCTTCCTTTTTTATTGCAATATTAAATAAGGTCTTCAGTATCTCTTTGATGTGTATTTTCTGTGGCTGCGTATGGCATCTCTAGAGCTAATGCCAAGGTGACAGCTACTACAGTAGTCCTCAAATGCATATCCTTCTTTGGAATTATGCTTATCCTGTTTGACATAAAATTGTCATACTTAATCTTCATTCCTAATCTTTGTATTATTTTCATGATGAATTATTAAGAGTATGAATAATATAGTTTTCAAAGTTGCTGCTGCCCTAAAGCATAAAGGAGTATTAAAAGTTTACTCTGATGGAAAGTTATCTTAAGACATGATAAAACATAGTTCATTTCCTTTTATATTATCATGTTTTGCTTTTAAATCATACTTGCTGGGAGTCGTTGATATCTATTCTGGGAATTTTTTGATTGCAGGCAACCAAGACAAGACAGCAACACTCAGTTTCACAATGCAGAGCCAAAACTGTGCAGCCACAGCTACATAAGCTTTTCCAAATTTAATTTTTAAAGTGCTTGAGAATAGGCAGAGGAGAGTAGCCTTTGAAGTTCAACAAGACAAGCATTTGCCTGAACCAAAATTCCTTACGCTGATTGTGAAATCAGGGGTTAAGAAGCGGTTCTTTAATATGCCAGAAGTGGCAGTAAGGATCTTTGTTTCTTAAGTATACTACCTTCGATTTGACTGAACCGAAATGTGAAAAAAAAAGAACAACAAAGGTGTTTCCAATAAAAGGAAATTTGCAGCAGGACCTTTTCAAACTGTGCTGTGTGTCAGTGTATAAAGGCATGTAGCTGCGTACAAGCGTATGCCTGCATGCACTATGAAATGGGGAAGTGTTTAGAAACAATCTTCAGATGTAGCACTTTTTATGATGCTTAAATATTTATGTAAAGTGAGGCTGACCCTGTTTTCCACCTGCAGTTATAACTCAGCTGGGTTACAAGGGTAACAAAACACACAAGCAATATGTTTTCCATGGTGCTTTGACCCAAGAGCCTCTGTTGCCTGCTCCAGCTTTCACTGATGCTGATTAAAACTCACTCAAGTTATTCTGATGGAATAACTTGAATAAAGGAGTCAAAATCTCACCCCTGAAGACTGGCTGATAAAAATCCTAGACCAAGCTGTTCAGTTTTTTATTGACCTTGAGCTGCAGTGATATTTTTCTAAAAAACCCTTGCCAGAGTATGCATATATCAAAATGTGTGCATACCTATTTCACATCCTGAATTTTGCTCTCTGAAGTATGCCATACATTTTTCTCCAAAGGAGGAAGAAAATAGTTGATGATGTTTCAATGTTTAGAAGGCTAGCTGCAAACTGTGTTTTTAGTTAAACCACTAATAAAGGAATTCTTTCTAGATTTTCCACCAAAGTGTTTTGGAGTGAGAGCCCAGAAGGTACAGTAATGTCTTCCCCCTTCCCCCCAGACAATCTTCTTTCCTTGAAATCGCAAAGCCTGACACATCTTTAAGATATTCAGTTCCTGCAACACCATTGTCTCCCAAAGCCCTGTGTATTCTATGTGTATTCTATGGCTCCTTTGGCTGATGTTGGCAGCAGAACTAACATGAATAGTGTTTGATGAGTGATTTTTGCCACATAAAAAAGGTAAAGCAGCACTGGTTAACATTACTAAAAAGTTATTACTCAAAGATAATATGAGACAACACTTACATTCAGTGAAATATTCTTAGCACCAAAAAAGCTCTTGCTAACATTAGTACCTGACTATGTGAAATACCCAGGCAGCAGTGATAATCCACTTATTAAAATAATTGTTGTTATTCAAAGAACAGGTATGGGAATTTTATGAATGTCCCTCTCAAATTTAGAAAAAAAATGTGCATTAAGACATGATGTTGAGAATTTTTAACTGAAAATTGTAATTAGTTTGGTGTCTGAGTCTTGAACATAATGTCTATCTTTTCAACATAGGATTTTTTTTGCATTTTATTGGGCAATTTTCTACTTTTTTACACATGGCCTAATACTGTATCCCTTGTTTTGGGGAGTGGTATCTAGCCATATAAATAGCTAGGATTAACTGCATGCCTAAATACTGAAGTGGAACTACTTGCATAAGGAGCTACCACTCAGTGGGAATAAAACAAAATTGGGTGTAGAATCATTTATTTATTGCTCATCAGGCAGAATTACTTGACCACCCAAATGAAATCCCTGAGGCAGTATCTGAAAGCCAGCAGTAAAAAAAAAAATCAGATTATGCTCTTACAAGTGGTCTTTTACAGTGGATTTTTTCTTTAGTTTTGTTCTGGACAGTTTTTTTACAGTTTATTAATGACAGTGTTAAGAAGAGAGCATTTGAACTTAATTAGTGATGTAAGATAATACATAAAATTACAGTATGAAGAGAAGTTAAATATCTTGGTACATACAAGTGGCTGTATTTATTACCACAGTAATTAACCCACATATAAAAGGACTTTTCAAACCAAATTCTTGACAAATTTGGATAGCTTTCTTAAACTATAAGAACCTCACTGGCGCCATCCGACTTCCTCTGAACTGGAAATTCTGCCTGCAACTTAAGTGGAAGTAAACAATAAGATAGTTTGGAAAACAAAATGAAAAAGCTGCCATTAGTGGGTCATGAAATCTGCCGTCAAACGCCAAGGGAGTCTTCATGCCCCCTGGTCACCAAGTGAGTGTACAAAGCAAAAATTTTTAACTTCTTTCTTTTCTAGGAGAATGCCAGGGTAGAGAGCAGTGTCTTCCAACATAGTACGTCCCCATACGTGAACCGATAAGCAAATGGCCGAGCTGTTGCACCCGGAGCTCTGATTCTGCATTCCAGCCTTTTTGAGCCTGATGTATCTCATGTATGGTCAGAGATGTGGGTATTCAAAATCTAGAATGGTGCAGAGGTCTGGTAAAACTAATTTATGGTTGTCTAAATTATACCTGCCTTGTATTAAAAGAGCTAGGAACAAATTTTATAGTTTTTATACCGTAAATGTTTTCCTAAGAAGTTTGTTAGCAACCTGAGCAAAGAAAAATTATGGTTCATAAAATTCTGAGAGTATTCCCTGGAATAAGCATACGCATAGAAGCTGGGATTAGAGCAATTAATGACAACATAATCTTTTAGAGTGAGAGATCCTTTCTTTGCAAGGTATAATGAGAAAATATTTTCCCACACATGATCCCTTGTTACTTAAAGGGTGAAAAATGCTCACATCGGGATAGAAGACAGGAGAAAACATGACTGGCGTGGAGTTAAACCCCCTGTGAAAGTACCATGGGAAAGGCCACTTCAATAAGTGCGCAATTGTGCAAGTAAGGATTTCATCCACTAGTCTGCCATGGTTTCTTGGAATACAACAGCAGTTCAGTTTGAACATATTGTGCATATATCTGAATTCTGCATACTGGCTGTCAAGGCTCTTTCTTCAGACAAAGCCGTATTGTTTATTAAAATGTTTCATAAGTCCTTGTTGTGGGAGCAACAAACCTCTCCTCCCCACCAAAACCAGATGCCATTCAAAGCACAATTTGGAATGAATGTCCTTGTTAATTTAAAGCACAGAATAGCCTCTCTGTGGTCTGTGCTAAAAATCCATCTGAATGCAATGTCTTTCCCCTAAGCTTAAATGGGCCATGGTGTTTTGTGTCAAAATAAAAGCATACACTGACCCTGACCCTCTGCTCTGGCCAAGCCATTTTCTGTCTACAAGTGGAGGAGAATGTAGAAAGAAAGAATATTTTAGTCTACTTCTTAGTCTCCTTCTTTTGCCCATAGTATAGGTAAGAACAAACTTATTCAGGGCTTTGCTAAATTTTGCTTAGCTGAGTTTCTCTCCAGAAGACGTTGAAGCAGAGAAATACTTTGTATCTACCATAAGCATGATCATTGCATGCCTTCTATACTGGGGCTGCAAAGTGGACAACACAGAGATATCGTGCTCCTTCTTATTTGCCTGGGAATTTTTTCCTTTGCAGCTCCAGAAATGCTAGAGAAGCTGTAGTATAGCAGATTTAACCCCCCGTATTTTCTAAGTTCTAATCTTTTAAGTAAAAATTTGAAACATTTGGTTTCAAGTAGGGATGTTATTTAGTCATAAGTTTCCTGTAATTACTTAGCAATGACTCTTAAGGCTACTTACATCATTCTTGTTGCCTGAAATCCATATTTGTGTTTCTACTTACAGTAGTTAGATATATTAACTCATGAATATTAGACTTAAAAGCTTGTATCCACTGGTAAATGAAAGTTATTCATGCATAAAATTGTTTCTCACAGAATCAGAAGCTGTAGAGTGGCTAAGATGTCTTTTATTTATTGTTGCTAAACAAGACCACAAGTCTGTATCGAATCACAGCCCACTGACTCCCTTACTGCTTACCAAGAGAACCATAATTACCACTCCAGCCCATGAGTTAAACAGGTCCCTCACTGGTGAAGAAGTGGGACGTATAATCTCTTGGGTAAATGGCATTATAATTTTAAATGTTACAAACACTTTCATGGTATTTAAAATAATTTACTTTTCCTAAGAAAACTATTTTGATTCTTGATTTCACTGTTCTTCTGATCCAAATTAATTCTGTGGGTCACGGGGACTATATCATATTATCCTGTAATTTCCTTGAGATTGGGACCTTTACTCAAGGCAATACAATTTCATTTTTCAGGGCGGGGGTGGGGGGATATGAGGGTGGGGGTGAGGTGGGAAAAGGAGGACAGATAAAATTCCTCAGTGGCCCATACCATATGTTTTAGACTGAAAAAAAGTTATAGCACAGCAGTATAAAGAACTGAAAATATAACAATAAATTGCATCTTGGATACATATACAAAACAAATGATTCTGTTCTTTCTTCTAAAAAAGAGTATTTTAAATGTAAATATAAACCAGGGTTTTTCTTCTGAAAAACCTCAAACCCCAACGCAAGCGCGTTCCAAAATAACCCCTAGAGTGAACAGCCCAACATAAACAACGATGGCCCACAAAAAGCATTTTTGGACCATTGATGGTCTTTCCATTTTTCTTCAAACTGACAGCTCAGGAGAGCTTCCAAGTGCGTGGGTACATGCAACATAACAGTTAAAGCACGAATGGTGTCATGTATCCTATCAAAATGAGTACGTAGTAATCTAAGATCCCTATAGTCACTGACAAGGGCTGTATAGAAAATGTCCATTACTGAAAGCTGGCCACATCTCAGCACAGCTTACTCCCTCTCTGGCAGTGCTGTGTGTCCTTCCAGTACAGCAAATGTGTGATGGACTGCTCATTAGTGTGGGAAAGCAACACGCTGTGCTCCCTAGTGAACCGCCACAAAGCAAAAGGGAAGATTACCTACAGGTTGGGTTTGGTTTTGTTTTTTTTAATTTCCGTATCTCAGATGCAGGATCACTGCTTGCTGTTTGGTTTTATGCCAAGAATTATATGGGGTTTGATTGAAACTAATGGTTTTGACCAAAACGTTTTGCCTATGCCTTGCCGAAGGCTATTCATCTCACCCATTTCTCTTTGAAGGCTTAATCATTGGAGTGTTAAACATTTGATGTTTTGCTGGGATTTGTTCAGCTGTCTTTTTTGTCATCCTTATTTTAGTAATATTCCAGGACAGAGGTGAGTGTGTTTGAGTAAGTACCTGGGTAAACTGGGTGTGGGAAGGACAGTTTCCCAGTCTCCATAGCAAAATGGTGCTTTTGTTTTCAATAGCTTTCCTCCTGGAAGCAAATAAACTTCTTGTTCACTGAGTGCCCTTCTGGCCCAGCAAACCATGGCTGGACAACATGCCTTGTCACCCCCTTAGCACGGACCTGAAGGGTTTTTGCCTTTGTTTTGGGCTTTTGAGGAAAACTGTAGTGTTTCTGCCTTTGTTTGGGGATTCAGCTGCTACTGCCACAGTTCCTTCTTCCACCCCATGCCTGTTTTCCTTCTGACCTTTGCCTGGCCAGAGGAAGGAGAGGAAGGGAGAGGATAGAGACCTGCATACCCAGAAATGATTTAATAAATCACCATGGCTTTGTTTTCTGCATTGTGTTCACACAAACACCCACGAAATGAGAATCCGCTCAGCACACATTACCACAGGAATCTCCGGCTCCTGCACAGTGCATACAAATCAACACAGGGGCCTCTTTAAATCAAGTTTTTTTACTTAAAGGAAAATTAAGGCTCCAGAAATGGACTATTTCACAATCATTTAACATCTTCCCCTGGAAAAAAAAAACAACAACAAAACACAGCCAAAAAACTTACACACTTTTTTTTTTTAAAGTCAGACATATTTGAGGAAGCTTAGGAAGCTTTCTCTGGACTTTTTTGTACAAATGTGATTTAAACTTTTTTTTTTTTTTTTTGTGAGCATTTTAAAGCAAATTCCATGTATTTGGGAAGGCTTGTGAAAATACAGTAAGAAATAAATATTTACTGAAGAGTTTATTAGATGAAATGCATCTAATGAAGTTTTAGCCTAAAATGAATTTGAGGTCATAAAGGTGACATTGCAATCTGAGCGTACCTTTAACTGATGTACTGACATATAGGTGTCCAAAACACACAGCATAAAAAGCCTTCATGCTGCCTCTTCTCTTTTCCATTTACTGATTCATTCCTGATGGCTGGCACAGTTACAACATTACTGCTTTGCCCTGCCAGGTGCCAGTCATCCCTCCTCCACACTGGTGACCGTGCTGGTTCAAACAGAGATCCATGCGCTCCATTCTAATTAATGATGACAGTTTTTCAAAGAGAAGGAGGGCCTGAAGGATGGGCTGGTCTACAGCCTTTGACTGTTAAGCCTTTTGGCTTATTTACTTGGAACATTTTTTTTCCACCTACATATCTCTCAGGGGGTGAGTCATGCTCACATGCATGTCCATAACATTGCTTAGGTAAGCCGTCTCATTAGTTCAGTATGGCAAGGTGCATATAGAAGTTTTCAGACTAAGGGACACAGGATTGCAGGCCTTGATTGTTATGTGTGTACACTTTTCAACATCTATCTGTATAGCTTGTACTAGAATAAGGCTCCTGTGTTATCTGGGGCTTCCAGGTGTTACTGAAAATATCACCAGAGAGTAAAGAGTATAAGTATCTCCTGGTCTGTCATAATATAAGAGAAAGAGAACAACTCACTGCTCTAACAGCTCACAGCCATTCTCGTATTTCTGGGAAGTGAAAATGGCTGAGTATGCACCCGCCAAGGCCATATGTTCCTAAAACATGTGGTCCTTCCCACCGTAGCTGTCAAAAAACATGGCCATGATTGACTCTAAGAGGTGCTGAGCAGTTTCTTCAAGGTCTGAAACATCTCTATGAAATGTTGAGGATAATAGTATTGCCAGGTCTCAAGATAATACAGAACCAATTATTGATTTCTGATGAATGATGATGATGAATATAAAAGAAAATAATAAAAAAGAAGATAAAAGAAAATAACGGAACAAGAATAATACACGACAGCCAGGCTCTTCTTCCTTCAAAGTCACTGGGAAAGCATATTGTGATTCAGGAAGCAGAGGACTAAGCTGTAAGTTTGCCATCTCTCTCTAAAACAGGGAATTTCACCCTGGTGACACTATGTTAGGTACACATAACATTTAACTTATTTCAGCAACAGTGTTTCTGCTTCTTGGTTTGAAACTTGAGGTTGCTACGGTTTTGTTTGTTGTACAGAACTGTGGGAAGGGAATTGAAGAACATTGCAAATATTTACTATAGGCTTTACTAGCAATTAAACTTTATACTAAGCCCTCTTTTCTGAGTAGCATCAGATTATAAAGAGCCTAAAGTCCATTCTCCCACTGCAGAGCATGGGTATTTCAGCCCAATCTATTTTATGCATACACAGGCTAGGACTTAGAGAGAGGTGGTGAAACCAGACAAAGAAAATCCTTTTTTTCCCAGGAATGTCATCCTGCATTGAAATGCCTGTCTTACAGTGAGCCTTTCTGCCTCAAGAGTTAAATTCCTATTACAGACATGAAAGCAAAAGCTAACTTGCCTGCATGTAATGGCTTTCCTAAAAGTCTGGCATCCATAACTACAAACAGTGCAGCATTTCTTCAAGGACTGGAATCATGCCCACACACCAGAAGAAAACATTGTGAAATTTTGTATTATGATTAATACAAATTATGACTATCACCATTAGGTGACACTAAAAGTAATGTGTTCACGTATTTTTTCTTTGTATTTTTATACCTTAGATTTAATAAACTGAGTTATTTTTAATCAGAAGTTACCCAGACTCTAGAGGTGTTATGGGGAAAGTGAATGATTTCTGGAGTGAGAGGAAATTTTTGTTCATCATCCCTGAGAATACAACAGCAGATCTCTATTATGGTGGCTGATTAGGATGAGAAAGGAAACAAAACCTGGAAAAAAATAAGGCTATTTCTAAACTCTTTGTGCAAGACAGGAATGAAAATGGAAAGGCAAAGGCAAAGGAGCTAATCTTCACTGGCCTATCACTCCACAAACCCAGGTCCAGTATAGTCCTAGCACCCCCCCTCTGAGATGAAGGGCATGGAGATTTGAACAAGCCATGACCAAACCAGCCAATAACACTGTGTAGCTGTAGAGAAAATCCTGTTTCACTCCTTGACTCGAGCTACAGTGAGCAAGTGCAGCCGCTGCCCTTCCCTCCTCACCACTCTGGCACAATGCCGTGCCAATGCCTACAGGTCTGTACCTTGTAAGCAGAGGTGGGCACCATCCCACCTATTCGCTCACCACCAAAACCACAAAGTTTTACTCCAAGAATGTCATTACAGAAGATGCGGTGTCACTATTTACAACTTTCAGAACTTTTAAACTAAGAACAGTGAGGGTAGCAGAGGTTTTGCCCTAGCCAAAAAGAATTAGTGTATTTTTCATGTCATCTGTCAGCTTAATTCTACCTTCTTCACCACACAAATACATTCATTAAAGGGCAGCTTGTCCATTTACTTTCTTTAGAATTATTCTCAGTTATCAGTGACAGCAAACCCAAATTATTTTTCACCTAATGAAATTACAGCTGCTGCCTGGGGCATTAATATACAGACAGCTTGACTGTTCAGAAGTGAAATGCCGCATCAGCTGTTGAGAGATTGTATTATATATATTTAGAACAAAATTATCTTTAAAAAGAAGCCATGCAGTAACAGAGGAATATTATTTATAATTTCTGCTATGGTTTCTTTTTTTTTGGAGTCAGACTTGATAGACTCCTGCTTTATGATACGTTCCAGAAAAACAGATTTGTACTGCTTGGCTGATTTGTAATGAGAAATAAGATGGGGGTTTATATTTTTGTAATTATCATTTTGGACTAAAGTGCTACATAACTGCACTGGTCTCAGCCTTCAAATATGGAAACAGCAATACATTCTTGATTCATTTCCTTTTCTGTGACTAATGCAAAGAAGGCATTCACTTACTGGATTATATCTGTGTGAGCTAGTGGAAGGAGAAAGTTTTGCATTTCACTGTACTATGTATGGAATCAGAAGGGCTATGTTAATCTGAAACATTATAAATACATAAAGCACTTAAAATTTCCAGTGATACCTGCAACAGAATGAAAAAAAAAAAGTCTTCTCTGAGAACTCTGTCAGCACTGGTGCCTTCTGTTTCCAGGTCCAACAAACACATTTATTTTATTCTGCTTTGCATGCTTGTGTAGGGACCCAAAAGAAGGATCTTTGTGTTGTGGATTAGGTCATGCTCTGTCTGACAAGTAAATGCAGAGGAGATGGTACAGTAGCAATAGCACAACCTGGTCAGAGTGATTGCACACAGTTTTTGCTTTATTGCAGATTCAGCTATGTACTACCTAAATCTTTCTCTTCTGCTTTTCAAGACACATATGTGATTGAACTCATTACTGGCATACAGAAATGTTAAATTTCTTTCTCTGGGCCTACATCTTAATAATAGAGGCTAAGGCTTCAAAATTTTTGATGGCATGTCATATATTTACATTTTGCATGCTTTTAAAATCAATTCCTTTGCAATGTGAATGTTCTTGACAGAACAGTCTGATTCCAAAGAGCGTTCTCTCTGTAAATATTATAGAGGTTCTTTCCATGTACCTGGTCCCATCCTCTTCCTATCGCCACAACATCTGTTTCTCCTCACAAAGTCTGTCCTCGTTTATGCTTACATTCTCTAATATATCCAGTTACAATAACATAACCACATAACATAATAATATCCAGTTATACTGCTACATCAACTGGGAAGTTTTTTGTGAGAAAATACAAATTTGCAGTGCAGCAGAGAAATGAAAAGCACAAACTTACTTCAAAGCAAGCAGCTTTTTTCCTTTGTTAGCTGTGCATATCAGCTAGTATATTTATTGACTTATTTCTTAATTTTTATAGTCTGGCATTAGAATGACCTGTTTAGTGGGCAAGCATTTAATTGTTCCCAAAGTTACACCACATTTAGTTCAAAGAATACTGAACACCCTGGTATTCAATAGAAAAGTTGAAAGTACTTAACAGAAGACACATCTTGGCTGAAAAAAAAAAGTAATTTGAATAAATATTTGTTTGCTGCTTGCCTTCTTTTTGGTTCTGGATGAAAAATTTGTGCTGTTATGCCCAAGGGGAAAATCATATAGGTTTGGTAAACTCAAAAGGAAAGATTTTAAAATGATAGGGAAAAAAAAAAAAAAAGAAAGAAGCTTAAGTTGAATAGATTTTTTTGGTGAATGAGACGTTTCAGTCTATCTTTAACATTTTATTCAGAAGTATCCTGCTTTTCTATAAACGACTGAGACTGTGTACACACAGGCTTTCCTGAATGTGATGTTTATTTGCAGATGCCAAGATGTCCTTCAGGCAAATATCTAAACTAATATTATAGAAAGTGGATGCAAAACTAACTCCTGCTGTCAAGGACAGCCAGCTGGCCCACATGTGTTCAAGCCAGAGAGATATTCAAGCTTCAGAGAAGCTGATGGGCGGGCCACCCTTCCCAAATTGCGAAGGCTGTGAACATCTTCAAAATTCCTCCGAGAGTGGTTTTGTTTAGCAACTAAAGAGATTAAGATTTGTGCTTTTGTTTGCATTTTAATACATTCATGAGGTAACTGAGCCCAGAGTGTCAGCACACAGACAAGGCACTCTATGAAAGCCCAATTAAGTTTAAATGGTTTTAAGCACAAAAGCAAGAAGCCGTTTCTTGAGTGCTGACAATGCAAAGCAGTGAAGGAGATCAGGACACAGAGAGCTGAGATAAGGTTTTGATTTGGAGGACACTCTATTCCAGGCATAAAAATAGGTCTGGTTTCGGTAGAGGGTGAGCACCCACAACTCCAGCTGCAAGAAACAGTCAGCAGCCCTTGAGGAGATCAGGCCCATAAAGTACCGCAAGCTGTTTGCTGCTGTGTTGTGCACCAATAGTAGCAGAAGCCTAAAAATACCTATTTCTGTGTTTTCCTTCTGGTTTTGCCACCAAAGATTTCTGCAAACACAATTAATTAAATCTCCATGTCTCGCTTTCCAATGTTAAAAAGGGGCACCAATTTTGAAGGCACAGAGATCCTGAGATCCTGAGAGATCCTGAGATTGGTTATCTCAGTATATCTCAGAGAGCGTTTTGTTGGGAGCCTGCTGGCAGAAGTGTCATGTGGCAAGGTGTAAGGGTTGGCAGAGATGATCAGACCTGGGAATTAATTTGCTTCTACTTTGTGAAAACTTTCTTCTTGCCATTTTTAGAGCTCTACATGTGAGGTGACGTTTAACAAGACACAAACTGCCTTTTCAAAAATCAGGTACCTCCCTGCAATCTCTTCTCAGTATCACAGCATTTGGTAGTTATTTTTAATCCTGTAATCAAACAAATATGGTTTCCCTGCTAAACTCTGCAACAACCGTGGTCTAAAACACAGGGACTAAGTGTAATTCTTGTCCTATGCTATTTATTTCTGTGGCCCAAACTTAGGAATTGAACTTCTATTTCTCTATAGCAGGGTGCTCTGCTTTAAGTGAGGACTCCAAAATCACTTGGAATTGTCAATGACATTGAATAGAAGCCACTGAAAAAATGAAAAGGTTATGGATTTACTTAGCTGGATGGCATTACACAGCCTGGCTGAAAAAACTTCTGTCACTGGTGGCAGTACAGGAGAAGGAATGTCTGTCACGTTCGTATTTTCAGTACAGCTGCTTTTCAGCTGCAAAGAGAACCTTGGAGAGCAGCTCCCCCATGTCTTGGGTTTGGATGTCAGAAATAAGTTGACCAGAATCTCACTCGCTGAATCTAAAAAGTTCTGGCTGTTGAGCTTCTAAAAGAGCTTTTTACAGTATCTGAACCTGTTGCTATAAATCCTAAAAGATTCAACAGTTCTGTCTACAAATACATATTAAATCATAGAAATGTAAATTTTTCACCTTCATGCAGTTGTTTTATATTTTATATTTGCTCCTCTGAATCTTCATAGAGCACTCAAAAAAAAAAAAAGGCAAAAAGCAAAAAGTGGGGAAAAGTGGGGAAAAAAGTTACATTGCTTCTGTGTCAAATTAATTTTTTTACTGAAAGTGTGCTTGCATTTTATGCTCCTAATGTTTATTTAGCCTTGCACTTTATTTTCATAATCATTATTATATTAATAATCTTTAACTTTTTGCTTTTGTCCTTCCCTTTTGCAACTTTTCATATTTTCAAGCCTGTGACTTTAAAAAAGAGGGTGGGGGAAAAAAAGCAAAATTGAGAAAGGAACTATCTTTTATTAATTTTCTGTATTTTATATTGTGTTTGGGAGCTGAAGCAGATTTATTCCTTTCTGTCATGAGTAATAATTTTTAGACTTAAGCTTTTCTCTGTCCCTTTACAAATCTCTCACCATTCCACTTCTTTTACATTTGCACCTTTTGCCCACCTACCGAGATGATCTAGGAGGTGTTTTGGGTCTGACTGATGTCCTGCTTACACATCCTTCAAAGCAAGGCGAACTTATCTCTCCATCATCTTCAGCCAGCTCTGTGACTTCTGGGATCAGTCCCTCTCCTAGCTGATGTTCTGATATCCTCTCCGGATCTAACGTTTGCCCTGCCCCCATTCCTGCTTGGTGTCATTTTCCTTCGGTTGCTGCATGCCATTCTAATTTTCTGCTACATGCCATCCACACACTCTCCCTCTGGCTGCAAAGCCAGGTTTAGTGAGCTTTGCGAGATCTGCTTAATTACTTAAAAACTATGCAGTCCAGCAGTAAATGTAATATGCATTCCAGAAGACCTACAAACAAGTTTTGCTTGGCACTCAGAGCAATGAGGTAAGAGAATAAAATGAGTTTGTGGTCACATAACCAGACCACCAGCAGAGAGTTATGAGAAATCTAGACCCATTTTAATTAGGAAAAATGTAAAAAGTTTACATGAAAGCCATCATTCTGGTCTTCTGTGAACCACAAGCTATAATTATGTAAATGATAACTATGAATTTTCTTAGCTTTATTCCTGGATTTTGATATCACTGTGTGAAACAAAAAGTTGAATTTGCTTGACATTGCTTGAAGTATGCCTTTATTAAAAAAGCATTCTTCCCCAAAAACCCTCAGGAGGTCGAACTTGATAATCAGCATGGTCTCCTTTAGCTTAAGAAATTGGTTCATGCCATTCTATAAAACTGTGCAGTATCTTTATGTACTTAAGGCTGATTTCTAAGTAAGTAGAACTGTACAGCTTAAAAATTGAAGATTCTGACTTCTGTAAGTGGGAAATTTAGATCTTCAGCATTTCTATGAAAGAGTTATGTCCTGAGGAGTGATTTGATATTTGATTTTTACAGTGATCTTATGCAAGGGTGGACTGTTGCTTATGTTGATTGAAGGTGATTTCTTATGATGCAGGAGCCAAATGCAATTATTCAGCCAGGTAGTGGGGTATTACCAGTGATGGGATCAAACTTTTGCTTTGAGGACTTGCTTAGAAGATGATGAATTTGATAAAAAAAGTCCCAAATACCACACTGTCTGGTATTTGATTACATCATGAAGGTTATGGCTAGATCAAAATAATTCAATGCCATGTTAGAAAGCTGAAACTATCACCAAACAGTTGGTATGTTTATGTGGCATAATACCGTATTTGCCTGATCAATAGTAACTAGCTTGGGGTTCAGTAGAAACATAGCTGAATAAACCTGATGTGTGATGCCTGAATTAATTAACCTCAAGACTGGGTTGTCTGGCAGTGTTGGAACTGTCTTTGCTTTCTTGGAAGGTGTAACTTTTTTGATCATCTGCTGTTTGGTAAAGGCACAGACCTAAGTTTTCTAAGAGATGTATGGTCTCTTCTGCAGGTATATCTACACTATAGCCTATTGGAAAATATAAAAGAAAATCAGAAAAACCTTTCCTAGGTTAGATATTTAGCACCCGAAGTAGCGGAACTGTGTGACCTGGAGTACACTTTGAGTGGAAAACTGACCTTTCTAGACAGGAGAAAACTCAACGAAGATAGGTGCTTAACATGGGGTGAGGGAAATGCTTTGCTTTGCTGGGGGACCATGACTGGATAGCCTTTCATGTTTACCTGTTTCCTATGTAGCGGCTGTGGTGATACTACACTGCCCATATTTAATTCAGTAATTCAGTGATTTGGACACATGAGAGTGTGAGATAACCAAATTCATTTCCTTCTACTGCTTGCTGAATTTTGAGCCTTTGCCATCTTCCAAGCAAATGCAATAATCTTGATGATAATTTTATCAGTGTGTATAACTGCAGAGGAAGGGACAGACAATGACTGGAAGGAATATATCTCTCTTGCTGAAGCTGTTTTATTTTTATTAAACCGTTGTTGTCTCACAAAAGTGATTGCTATAATGATGCTCGATGTCACAAAACTCAGAGAAAGAGAAAATCTGGATTTCATTTTTTCTTTGTCAAAAATCTTTTAGGTAGTTCTACAAGATGGCACAGGTTCAAGAACACAGACTGACAAAACTGTGTAAGGAAGACTTCTATTCAGGATGCTACAGTGCTTGCTCAGAAGGTATGCCTTTCTGGCAAAGCAGTGAGCTCAGCATCATGGGTGAGTGATTTAGCCCTTTGGCTGTTGGATAAAAGACTGTTATTATCAAATCCAGCTTTATATATGTGCTATTTGTGTGTCTGAATGCTGGGCAGCTCAGGACTTCAGAATCACTGGCAGTGGCCGTATAGGTTTCTACCAGAAATGTAGGGGTGAGTCCTGTACGTCAGGAGCGTGCTGGTTGCACTACACTGGTGTTGTGGAGCTGTGGTGGAAATGCCAGCTATACTACACATGTGTAGGGTAAATCAGGATTTAATTCATATATCTGACACTTCCTGGAAGGGTGCAGACCTACTACGCAAATACATGCTATCCTGCCACATGGTGAGAGGATTTGCTAAAGCTGCCCCACCCCAGCACGGCCTCCTCTTCTGCTCAGAGCACTTCTCTGGGATCAAACCTGATGGGCAGGACAGGTGTCACACAGACCTGGACAGGCCCAGAAAAAGCACACATGTCTGGGGAGCTGCACGAGCAGGAATACAGATGTGTGTGAACTCTTGGTGTGTTCCAGGCAAGTTTCTACTGAGAGTGAGTTTTGAGGTTCTGAATTTTGGAAACAGGCATGCCCCAGGCCCAGATACAGGAAATACTGTTGAAGTATGGTAGCAACAATTTAACCAAGCTCAGTGCAAGCCCTGATGGGTGAGGAAGATTATTTCATTTAAAATTAAATCTGAAGTAAAAATGATTTTATCCAATTATACTCACACTGTCACTCCCATGCCAAGATATGTCTATACTTATAGTCTGTTCAACATGCAGGCAGTAAGACACTTGAATCCAGGTGGTCTGTTTAGGACTCTTTGTGGTGCCATAGGATAAAGGATGTCAGCTGCTAAGCCCTCCTTACATCCATTGGGTTCCCTTTGGGTTGACAGCCATTTTTTCTTTTTTTTTTTTTTAGGCTGTGCTCTTTCTGAATCTCTCCATCCCATCCCTTCCCATCCCATCCCATCCCATCCCATCTCATCCTACCTCTGTCATCAGGATTTGCTCACTGTACTCGGTCTTGTGAACTGGGTATCCTGAAAACCTATGAGTAGATGGGTGCAAAGCTCCTGGTGACCTGCTTAGCCAGATGCCATTAGCACATGCTAGTCATATAACATTTCTCATGTGGCTTTTTCTTCTGGTGCTTTCACACCCTTACATGGGTTGGATTTTTTAGCGTAATGGGATGTTCATCAGTGTGACTGGGAGCTTAACTAAACCACAGGTTCATGAAAGGAAAAAGCAGAATTTTTCCAAATGACATTTCAAAGTAAGATTTCTTGGGTCTTGCTCATCTAAATTCATTGCTGTTCGCAATCCTGATGAACTGTTATAAGCTAAGGCACTTGTTTAAACTGCTTTTTTTAAAGAAAACATAGAAAAATACATTGGTAATCAAAGGTCAAAAACATGAAATTCTAAAAGATTGCTGTTTAAAAATGATATCCTTGTCATGACTAATAATTTCAATGTTTTATCTAGCAGAAAAAAATCAATAATCCTCAAAATTTGTGGTAATGCAATGACTGTCTCTTTCTTTAATGTTTTTCTGTGCTTCAGGCCAAGGAAATAACATTTATTTTTAAAACAGGCCTTGCATCCTTGAGTTTTCCTTGGACAACAGTCCGTGGAAGAATTAGTGTTTTGCATACTTAAAGTGTTTCTTAAATCTTTAATTGTTTCCTTACACTTCTGTCACCCTATGTGATCCGTGCTTTTACCTCTCTTATTTATATTAGCCAGAGAACAGATTTTATTTTCTGAGTTCATTATTTATGTAGCTTTGGGCAAATTTAACTGCATAGCTCTGCAGACTGACCCTAGGAAACGTCATGGAAATTATTAATCTAAAATGTACTAGCTCTGATCTGCTCATTTAAAGATTAGTGATTAATCCCATCCAAGTCCAAAAGCTAAATGTGGTTGTAAACATCACTTCTAGGAGTAAAATTTGCTGATTCCTTATCTTAATTTCTGAAGGTGACATTTCCTCTTTTTTTTTTTTTCTTATTGAGATTAGAGCTGTGTCCTCAGCTGGTGTAAACTGAAATCCTTCTACAAAGTCAGAGTTAAACTAATTTAGACAAGCCGAGCCACTCCACCCCCCTTTATGTGCAGTCTTTGTGCTCCCCCTCTGTGCTTCCAGCTGTGCGCTCTTGCCAATGGCCTCCAACAGCTCACTAAAAACTATTTAAGTTTAACTTCTGTTTATTTCCTCATATAAAAATCTTTGTGGAGGAATGTCATTAACATAATTTAGAAAAATATGAGACCTTCTGTCTAGACAAAACACCTTTGTGTCAAGTTTCAAGCAGATCAGTGTATATCAAACTTTGTTTTCATCTTATAAACATGGGGTCTAGCAATGATCTTGGCTTCTACCAGACTGGTTCCATGGACAGTAACATTAACTTTACCTTTTCTGGGTTGCTTAGTAGTACAGATTTGATAGAGGCATGTCAGACAAATTCCAGACTCTCTACTTGCTTTCCTGGCAAACTGTGGGATGCCCACTCCTTTGTACCAAGGAGTTGCTTTAGGATGGTTGCCTAAGGCTTACCCTTATGGTTTGAATTTCAGCCACTTCCCTGCATGGAGTCCAAAATAAAAGTCTGGGACTTTTATCCCATCATTGCCAGGATAACATGATAAATGTTCATTAAAAAAATGTCAGTGGGATATTATTTTTAAGGTGCATTGGGGCATGGGAACAAAAAGCATTTGCATGCACACACTGCCAGGTGGGCCCTTGCTGAAAATTCTGGCTTCCTCAGCCTGGCACATAAGCTTCCAGGAAGAATCTGGTGTAAGACATGCAAAGAAAAATTTTTCAGGACAGGGATGAAAATTTTCTGAAAATCTGTCCAAAACTCAGTGAAGTGATCAACCTACACAATCTGCATTGAGAAGAGAGTATCTGAGACTGAAACCCCAAACTTATACTAATCTGTTGATCACCACTTTGGAGTTGGAAGGTTAGCCAGAAAGGTATTTGAAGGGGTGGCATCTACTGTCTGGGAAGTG
The DNA here is from genome assembly GCF_963921805.1 of Phalacrocorax carbo. Taxonomy (NCBI): domain Eukaryota; kingdom Metazoa; phylum Chordata; class Aves; order Suliformes; family Phalacrocoracidae; genus Phalacrocorax; species Phalacrocorax carbo. The sequence goes on from NC_087514.1 coordinate 134,970,039, forward strand.
CATTATCCCTTGCTACCAGTGGTTGATGAGCATGCAGGAAACCGCAACAGGCTTTGACTGTGTGATGTTACCATCTACCTAGGTCTTCCTTGCTTCTAGATCAGATGGTATTGGGTATTACTCCTTAGAGTGTAAGTTGCGCTTTATGACCTCGGGTACGTTAGCTGAGGTGGGTACCAAGGTGATGTTGTTTCAGCCTTGGTCTGGTAATGGGCAAGCAGAGCCAGCCAGGTCAGTGGCCGGTGGTAAGATAGATGAACAGCCAGACGCAGCAGCATTTCCAGAGACAAATCTGTCCCCCACACCCCTCCTCCCCACTATTAACAGCAGTGATGTGGCACAGGCCTGCACATGTAGTTTAGGGGTCCAGTGCCTGCACTGGCTTTTCAAACTAGCAGCTTTCTTTGGCTCCCCTGTGGCATCTTCCACAGAAGTCCTCATCTTCCTTCTCTTTTGCAGAAGAGATGAGTCACTCCTGAACAGCTGACTCTGCAGAGATTCCGTGTTGCATTTGGGGATTTCAGCTTTCCCTGGCTGGAAGGGGCAATCACCCTCTCCTAGCAGGAAGAGGATTTCAGGCCAGTCTGGGTTACGTTACCAAAAGAATTTTTAAGTGACAAGCAGCTGCTACTAGAGCGGGTTAAAAGCTGACATCCAAATATTTGTAACAAAGGAATCTGTGAACTTTTTCAATTATTATGGACAGGTTTATGTGCAATATATATATCTCTAGAATATGTCCATATACATATATCATGGATGATGTTATAAAGATGCGTATTACTGCCATTGTAAAACACTTCATTTTGAATTACACAGCCATACATAACAGTGGGAGAGAAACCACTGCTGGAGAATTTTCTGAGAGGTTTGATTTTACTGTAGTTTAGAGAATGCAGAAAATGCACCTAGATTGGGTGCTTTCTGTGTAATATTCCAGGAGTAGTCAAAATGTACATTTAATTTTGTCACCTTGCCAACATTCTTATTCCCTGTAGTGTGCTCTAGGGAACAGTTGCTTATGGATTGCTTACCCTCGTAACTTTCCAGCCTTACACAATGTAGTTTCCTGTGTTTGTGGGCCAACAAACCCTGGATTGCAGAGACCTACAGACTGGTTTAATGGCCCAAGAGGTACGGTTTAGCATAACTCTTGAGGCAAAATGAATAATAATATTTTGCTCAGCAGCATTCTTCTCATTCAATCCATTTGATAGATGCTGAAAAATAGTAGTAATTTTAAAATTAAATTTCTTTGCCAAAAATGTCTGTAAAAAGAATATTGACTGGTTATCAGTTCAAGATATCCTAGATGATTCAGAAATATTTTAATAAATACCAGCAATTAATATATCAGCTTCATTTGGATTTTTAGGATATCTTATAATTGCAGTCTATGACTAATTGGATGGCTTTTAATTCTTCACTGAAAAAACACCATGAAGGCTGAAAGTTTAGTGAATGTTAGTAACAATTCACTAAGTTTTTATGGTGCACTGATAATTTCCTAGTTCTGTTGCTCTGAGAGTCACCGCTGTTCTTCACTTCCATTAAGTTTTCCATCCAGACCTTTTTTCTTCATGACACACATAACAGTGGATTTTCAAATGCATGTTTCTTCCCAGCTGAAGTAACTTCTGTAGAACAAGCCCAGAAAGAAGAGATCCCAAATAACTCTGAGGCTGAATTTTGTAGTAAGTTATTTGGAAAATACTTTGAAAAAGAAACCTATATACATAAAAATCTATATTGGTCAGCTAGCAATTAATAGTCTGAAGAAATATCAGAAGTGTGTTGGGTAAATTATTCATGTCTCTGAATATAAAATTGAAAATGCTGGCTTGTGGTAATGTAGCCATAATCAGCTGCCTTGGCTTGTCAAAAGTGCCTCTAATCTATCTTCTTAAAGTCTAGCTATCTTTTCCCCCCCAAAAAATGAACTTTGAGAAGCAGATAAACTTTACACTACTTTACAGGAAGAAACCTCTGATCATTAGCAGAAGTCACACTTAGTTTAAGGAAGGTCAAAGAGTTCTAGAACTGAAATATTTCTTGTCCTGTTTGAAGAGGAAATACCTTTAGCCTTTTGCTATATAACTTTTGCTCTTATCAGCTTGAAAAAGCACAACTATAGGGGAGGTGATTGTGTGTGTCAGACTGTTTCTAAATTATATGACTCTTCCTTGTAGCTGTACTTAGACAAGCTCTGAATCCTTATACTCAGGGTGACAGTTTCTTCTGTGGGTAACAACAGCAAGCTTGTTTGTTGGAAACTAGAAATCAAATTGCCTTGCTCTGGCCAGATTTCAGAATCACTTAGGTGCTTTTCAAAATTTTAGCCATAGTCCTTTTCCCAGAGTTTGTCAAAGTTCCAGCCCTTAAAAATAGTACTAATCCATTATCTGCTGTAAGGGTGAGTAGCCACAGTGGTGTCACATGCCCTGTTACATCCTTTAATGTCTGCTAACATGAGGCCAAATATAAAATAAGACAGAGAGGCATTTCCTGCCATTTAACTGCATTTATGTATTTAAATTAGGGAATTTGTTTCACCTCACTTTGCGTTTCCAGAAGTTAGGTAGCCTGAGCTATGCACGTAGGTGTCCTGCCTCAGTACTCGCTGAAGGAAATGGGCAGAAGACATTGCTTCTGAAACTAGTGATGTATGGCTCCTAGCTTGAGAAGAAATGAAACCTCTGGGGGTAAGGAGCTCTTCATTCATTAGGACAGTGACTTTAGCTAAAAGCTAATTCTTAAATAATGAAAATTTATTGGGATAAATCCCATTCTTTATGGTAAGCTCTGAAGGCAGGAGCTGTGCAAGAATTATTTTCTATGAAGCAAATGTTAAGGGAATCACGATCCCATACCACCATGGCTGTCATGGAGCATTTGCATTTTTGTCTGTGACCATGGCATTGCTGTTGTTGAAGTTTTTGAATTTTAACATCTGCTCTCTGAAATTATAACAGCAGCATATGTAAAAAAAAAAAACTTGTAGTAATTTAATTTACTGTACTATTCAAGTAATCCTATACTCTTAATGTGACCTTTCATGAGATAGGGAAGTAGAAGTAAAATTAGGCTCCACAGCACCCTAGAATTTCAAAATATTAAGGATGAAAACCAGAGCTATTATAAACATTTACTTCAAACACTTGAAAGTTCAGTTATAACATTTATAACACGGGCTATTTTATGATCATACTCAAGGGCTGGCTGCTTCCTATCATTCCTTGCCAGTGGTGCACACTTCCCTGTCTTCTATGCTGAGGACAAGCTATGCAGACAGGCATGGCAAGTCTAGTGCACTTTTGACCTGCTGGTTGCCTCTGTTTCCTGGCTACCTGCATTAATATTGGTTCGTTTGCACAAGCCTTTGCATACAATAAAATAAATACAATCTCACAGTGTAGCTTCTGCCTGTGATTGAGTGGAATAATTAGCATACATTTCTCCTTCATTCTTGTATATAGCTTTTATATGCAGGAGATGTTGGATAGATATAAAAAAGAAGAACAATACTACAGGTCTCTCTGTTCTAGGTCACTTGGCTTTCAGACTCTGAAGCTGGCCTCTCTTGGGAAGGTCTGATGTCTTCCAGTGGAAGGCAGGAGGAAATGAAAACAACGCTGTGGAAAAAGAAAAGAGGAATATTTTTCCTTCCTTGCTGGATTATATTCCCCTGGGGCGCAGAAGAAGTCTGTACTGCATACTGAATGTGCACTAGATGGTTCTGCTATTGCTAATTCTGTGGTAATAACCCAGCAAGATAAAAAAGCTAATAGGCTGCCCATGTGTTTAAAATAGTCTTCCAAAAACACATTTTAAAAATAAATGTATTCCAGAAGATGGACTGGAAAGAGATATTTTTTGTATCCTAATTGGAAAAAAAAAACCAACAACAAACCCACATTAAAATTGATGTGAGTTTCTCCACTGAATTCAGCCAGAGTAGACTTCTGAGAAGCCGTTCTTGCGAACTGTGCAGGGAATGTCTAGCATTAATGCCGAAGCTGGTTTGTGACAAATCCAGATATCTGTTTAGTATCTGTTTTTTCACAAGTGTAAGAGAACCTGAAGAATATCTACTGAATGATAAATGCCTACCTAATTCCATTTATCAACTTTGTTACATATGAATGTATAAAAGATTTGCTAGTTTTCCTGCATAAATTTCTGGTATTGATAGGTCTTTTGCTGTATGTCTATCCCAAGAAATATCAGTGCTACCATCTTCTTTTTCAGCAGTTTCTGTCTACTTCTGTGATACCAGCTGTTATAGCTTCTTCACCAGATTTTACATTCCTTCTGTGTTGTCTTCCCTACAAGCCATATGTTTCTTGTAAATGCTTCTGTTAACTTTTTCTTGATGCCTTCTTCCTATGGTTTCCATGTGGCAGCACACAGACTATCCCCTGTTCTACTTTACCTTTTGGTAGCAACTATGTCTAGCTTTCCTTATTTCTACAGTCCTTCCACTCCCCTGCCTGCAGTCTCTAAGGGTGTCTTCTGTTCCTTTTTTTCTCTGTAGACCTCACTCGCCATGAGTTTTTATTGTGCAAGACATTGTGTGCAACAGAAGTACTAATTAAGGTTGGCTAAATATAATCCACTGCATGTTTAATTTCTGTAGAAAAGGCAGATAGGCTAAGCAATGGCTGACATTAGAGCATAAAAGTGTTTAAGAGTTATATGAATGATGTTAAAGCAATGCTTTGTCTGGCTGTGTGTGCAGGCATGGTTTTCTTAGAAAGTATTTTAGACTTAGGTGCATAAACAAAGTGGCAATGGTGTCTGAATCTTTATCCTGTAGTTAAAGGTCCAGAGTTCTCCACTGCAGTACCAAAATGACCTTGCAAAGACTGTGCACACATTTGTCCATCGACTGTGGACATAATAAATGAGAACAAAAAAACAGTCAGGATCAGAACTGAAGATATTTTTTTCCACAAATCAGCCCACAGTTCTGTCGGTGTGGGATTATGAATGCAGAAGTACAAGCTAATGCTTTCTAATATATCAGAGCAAATATAGACTCTGTTCTTAAGTAAACAAATACTGGACCAAAGCAGCAGGTGAGAGGGCTGTATAGCTTCAACAGCTTGTTAAACAACTGATCATATTTTCAGAAAATTTCATCTGCCATCACTTAAGATCTCTCAAGAAAAACCTTAAATGACAGTTTTTCTAATTTTATTAGTTGCATTAATACAATATTTTTGTTTTGAACTGAGCTACCAGGTGCAACAGGGGGCTAGAGACATTTTCAAAGGCATCTTAATAAGTTACTACATACAAGGCTAAAAATCAGATATAATGTCAAAAAGGAGAACTTCATACTTCATATTCTGCATGTGCAAACTTTTCTTGTGTGTTCTGAAAGTTAGATGAAGTATTTCTTTTCACAAGGTGACCTGACCATGTAAGCAGATGATCCTTTCACATTTAAGCAACAGAACTTGCAGATGATATTCTTCTGTGGTCAATTTATCATAATGTTTGAGTGACTTTGGGACAACCTGAAAGCTGGAAGATTATTATTAATGAATATATTTAAAATAAACCATTACAAATACACCTATATTTCATAAGTTCACCTGCTGTGTCATTAGCCTGTTATTTACAATCACACAGTTAGATTGCTCATCGTCTTCCCAGTTAAACAAATGAATATAATTTATTTTTAATTTGAACCATTCTAACATTTTGTTTTAAATAACAGCTTTTTGATCTCCGAATGCATTCATAGCATGCTAACAAAAAGAAAACTGTTACTCTACAAAAATGAAATGCGGTTAGGTTTTCTCATACGGATGCAATAAAGAACACTTCTGGTGGCTTGACATTGCACAGCTGAATAGTTTCTGACAGGGAAAATAGCTATAGTTTAGTCTGAGCTTTGGCAGTACTACAAGTTATTAAATACTTGAAGTAATCCAGTAAGTGAAACTTTGTTACAAGCAGGTTGCTTCAAAGTATATTATCTCCATAGTTACAGACATTTTCATTATGTTAGTGTTTTTTCTATTTGGATGTACTGCTTGCTTCTTAATTTTTATATTGTTTCTGGGTCTGATTGATGGCCTTTTGGAAGTCTTATCTTTTCCTTGTTTCTCCTCTTTTTTATCTTACAAGTAGGGTGAACTTGTTCTGTAAATATAACAGAGTATTCGGGTAAAAATAAAAAAATATTCAGGGCTGCTGTTCAAATCAACTATATTTAAACACACTTGGGTTTGTGTTTTTGTTTTAATGTTAAGTTTTGTCTAGCTCTCTCGCTTCCTTATTTTGCAAAAATAGTACTGTATCACTGTGCATATGTTACCTTAACTATCCTTTGGGCTTCCTCTACCACAGCATGAGAGTTCATCAATCTTAATGTACTTCTGTTCTGCCGCAGTTGGGAATTGCTGCCTCTGAGTGCAGATGAGGAAATCGGGACACCTGTGTGAGAGCACATAACGCACAGTGCAGGCACACGGGGATACCCGAGGGAGTTACACAAGGATAGCTCTGACGCTGCCGCAGGAACGGCTCCAGCGCTGCATGCCAGCACAGCTGTACCGCTTCCAGGATCTCAGGTAACAGCTCTGCTGAGAGTTGTGTGGTGTCCCGCAGGAGTATTATGTGCTCTGTGTGACTGGCCCAGACTCGCATAGGGACTCGTAGTTGGGAGGGGGACGCCAGCTTCGTGTTGGTAAACACCATGTCCTAGCTGAGAAGCACCGTCTCTGTCGCATTCCTTGTGACCTACAAACTACCTGAGCTGAAGGTCACTGAAGCACATGGAAAGGAACACATTGGTTTTGATTGACTTTTGTTCAGGCCTGGTGCAGAGACCTGATTCAGTAACTCTTCTTATGGGGAGGTCTTGACTGGGTTGGCTCTACTCTTATTCCAGGGTCACATTCTCAGGGTTTGCAAAAAACTTCACACTTTGAAGAGGGAAAAGTGAAAACCCATTTGTTGGATTGACTATACAGGCAATTTGAAAAAGGAAAGAGGAAAAGATTCACGTGATGGGAATATCTAGCCAAATGAGGAGAAATCTGTGAAAGAAGGCGAGAGAGCTGTAGGTGACATACAGAGATGATAAGAATAATGAAGCACATTGCATGTGAAATGACCAAATCATGTTGCCAATATATTTTACCAAGTCTTTCCAGATATGTCTGTGCTTCCTTAAATAAAGTTATTATAATTAATGTCTCTTTGTAGTGATGACAAACAGACTAAAATCATATGTAGGAAGAATTTTTTCCATGGACAACAATTTTTTCCTCTGGTAAATAGCAGTTATTTCTGTCATGTGGGAATGTGATATGAGGTGACATTGAAGGTTAAACAAGGAAAAGGTGAGGAATGATCACCTTAGAGTTCCAGCAGTGTTAGGTGAAAAGTGAGAAACAGACTAGAGAGTGATGGAACAATTGTCCAGACCATGATTATATTTCAGAAAAAAATCAAGTTCCACCATTAGGTATTTTGCTCATCTTTCATAGAATCTAATTTGGTTTCTACTACATACAGATATAATCTGCAAAACCAGTAATGGAATATATTTTTAATAAATGGGAGTGTATTCAGTTAAATAACCAAGGCTGAAACTCACTGAAAGCAGCTGAACTATTATAAGTCATCTTATAAATGACAAGGTTTGTATAAGGTCATTCTGTATCATATTACACAATAATGCACCAGTTAAGTAATTCTGGCAGTCATTTATGATAAGAGATTTGTTTCTTGAACTTTATTAGTTTTCAGCATTATCCACATTACCACGGATGTAACACAGGCATTTTTCAAATATTTCTATGGGATAGATAATTTTAAGCTTTCTGTTCATTAGAATAATAAAATATTTCTGTACAGTGGACTGTTTTGTATAAGCCCAACCTAAGGACTCTTATTGTGTAAGAGACCATGCAATTTTATGCAAACAGTCTTTGGGGACTTTTAAATATTTCAAATTTTTTTATTATCATGCTCATAGTGTAAAGTTATTGTTTTTTCTTGACATTTAAAAGGGAAAATATTAGCTTTCTAGAGCTGAGCCAAAAGAGTCTTTACTAAGTTGTAACTGTAACCATTTTGAAAAAAAACAAGTAGATACCAAACAGAGGTGCAGACACTTTTGCAAATACATCTACATTTTAAGATGGCTGTTTATGTTTTCTGTTATTTTTAACACATATTGATTAGGAAAATATTTACTTATTTGTAAATCCATAATGGATTTAAGGAGAGAGTTGATCATTACTCACAGTTCTACAAATATAAGGCTCGACTATTACAAAGGACGGCACTACTGCAAGTAGCTCTTCTGTCAGGTACCTGGTGGGTGATAAATTCTGGGACTGGTTAGAAGCTGACAGAGCTGATGTTTATAGTAGTCATGATCAGAGTTGAGGGATGCTGACCTCAGTCATGCAGAGGAGGATGTGCAAGAGGAAGGTAAGCCTTTGTACTGAGCTGTGAGACTGGTGCCAGGTTCCAAAGGTCAAATCTTTAATAGCACTCTTTCTTTTTACAGCTTTATTCCACATATGAATGCAGTCTAGGAATCCAGCTTAGATAAGGAAATAGCAGAAATAAATATTTTGCTGTGCTTTGATTTTGGATCTGTTTTCTGTTTCTTTACTCTAATACTAGAGCCTTGAGGAGTGCTGGGTTCCCAACCCAATAGCCTCACATAGAGCTCTCACTTAAACATCCATACTGCAGTGCACTGTGTTGGGGAAAAAGATGCTAAATCAATTCCATTTATCACAGTTGCTCTGAACTCCCTGGTGGTGGGCTCGGAGCCGTTTATCTGTTTTGATTTTAAAATTTGCTGAAATCTACAGCAATTTCAGTGTTCTGTAGTGAATCTTCCATGCACTCTAGTTAATTTCTGGTTATTAAAATACAGATCTTGATCAAACGTTATTTAACTTATATCATAATTATGTATCTAAAAATGTTTAACATGTTTAAAAGCTCCTACCCATTTCTCTCCAGCTAAGAGAAAACTCACCCAGTAAGAGTTGTATCAGGCCTAGAGAAAGGAAATAAATATTTAAATCCCCAATTTACAGGTACTAAAAATAGTACCGTGTCAGGCAGCATTTCTCTGAAGACCAGCCCACAGGTTGGAATGTGTGAACGTTGGTTGGAGCAGAAAAAGCTTGCAAAGAAGTCCTGTCCTTGAAAATTTCAGCAAAAATGTTGGCTTCAGCAGCACCGAAATTTCTTTCTGAGGCTCCTTGACAGTAGATCTGTGACCACGCAGAATCTGTGTGTGTACCTGGAAACCTGGATGGTCTCACTAGGAAATCAAGAAAGGATGTGTAGGCTGTGTTCTGCATCATCTTGTAGGAGACCAGTGATGGCACAAGAAGTCCTGTGGGACTAGAAGCTGACTTCAAGACTTCTATTAATTGTTTGAAATGGAAGTACCATGAAAGCCCCCTATGCAGCCTTCTCCCTCCATTCCCCTGGTGGGATTACAATGGCCCCATTGTATAAAGACAGATCACATGCTCATATAGGCCAGGACGAACAGTTCTGTTGTGTTTTTCAGATTACCTAGCTCAAGGGAGCTGCATGCTAGCTGATTCTTTTCTAAATTACTGAGAGGTAAATATTTAGTCACAGGTAAAATAGCTTTAGCATGTTACAATGTTTAATTATGTGTGCATTTGTATCCGTTTCTCAAAAAATGGCAACATACGATCTGTAACATGGGTCACATCTATAAGCTGCAGGACACAGCTCGGTGAAAATATTCAGCTTTTGTGAAGGTGCAAACCTGCAAAAATGTGAGCGTTCATCAACATGGATAAATATTATTAACCCATAATATTTAATATTAACCCATATTTCCAATCAATGTACATTTTGTCCCACTAAGTTTATCAGCATGTTCTATAACTTTAGTTGTCCTTCTACCCTGACCTAACCCGGGCCAGTACAGTTACCAGAGAAATGAATTCTTGCTCACTCTTACTGCAGATCTATCTGTTTGTGGAGAAGTGAGGGGAAAGAAGCAAGAGGAAAGTGCAGCTGTGTTGGTGGCTCAGGGCTCCATTTGCTGTTACTGGGGTTGATGCCATTTTCTGTTATCTGCTAAAAACTGTTTGACCTGCAGACTAGAACATGATTGTCACTAAAATGCCATGAAACACATCTGAAATGGTAATAAAATAAGTGAACAGAAAATGCCCCATTTGGGGGCAAATAAAACATTTTGTGAGAATCTTTTTTTTCTTTTCCTTGGTAAAAATGGACTGTTGCTGAAAAGCTAATACTGAGAAGTATTACCATGTAAAAGAACTGCATGTTTCAAGAAAAAAGCCTGTTCAACGACTGAATTTCAATGTCTTAAAGCTTGTCTAGATTTAAACTTTCTCAGGGGTCTACAGAAACAAGTAATTTATGTTTATGTAAGGCGGAAGAGGTTCTTTGCACAAGCACAGCAGTAATAGCTCTGGTATGTACTTCGAGGTCTGCAAAATTGCTTTTTCTGGGGAAAGCAGTTCTTGAAATTTCCACAGCTAAGGCCAGTTTGCACAATCCAAGTCAATGTTCTGGGGTATTCTCTGAGGGCTAAAGGGCTGAATACATCCACTGTACCTCCTCCCACAGCACCAGTCACGGAGGCCTGGGGTAATAGGCGTCCTCTCTTGAACATCCTCTGAAGTCATATCACTTCCAAACGCATCTTTATGCCCCTTTCTTTCAGAATTATAACTAATAACAATTTTAGTCAATAATATTTTATTGTTAAATAACTTAAAGGCAAAATGTAGGCTTATTTCCAGTGAATCAAAGGAAAATCTGCATTATCTTCAGGGTGGTGGCAAGTTTTTACACAGTGGGTGTGGACGTTTTTTTGCAGGATTTTGCATTTCATCCCTCACATTCAGTACACATGGGGAAAGGAGGGGAAGTACACAACTTGTCTCCCCACTGTATAGCGTTAAAAAATAAAGGATATACCTTCTTTTTTTTTTTTTTTTTGGCTTTGCATTAAGGGTTCAGCTTTTGCCCTCCATATTGTCCAACAATCTGCTAAAAATTTCCAGCAGCTACATTTTTCAGTGAAGCCAAGTACAGTATGAGGTTTTCCAAAAGGTGAATGAAACAATCCATTGAAAATGTCAGTCAGAAGCCAGAGAGTATAATTTTATTTATTTTTTTGATCCTTGTTCAGAATTCATATGATTAGCATGTGGCAAACTGTAAAATGAAGTGGAACAAAAGTGCCTGAAATAAATTTCACCTTGACCTGATTTCCACTTGACTGAATCTGTTGTAGTAAACTGGTGACACATAGTGGATAAACAGTAACACATGTCTGCATTTGAAAAGGGAGAACAGATGGTAAACACACTGATATAAGGGCTGTTACACAAGAGCTCTGTATAATTCAGAAAGGTCAAATGCCCTGAAAGCTGAAACAGGTTTGATAAGGGAAAGGGATTCATTGACAGGAAGGAGGCAAGTGGGCACAACTGAAGGAGATAAGGCTTCCCACTCCTCAGTCGGTTTTGCTTAGAGACGGCATCTGGCCACATCTGGCTCTTTTCGTAAAACCACTGTCAGAGGTGTTAGTCACAGAGATACTTGTTCTGAAAGGCGCTTCCTCAGAGAATACCGCTGCTGGTCTGCTGGCTGAATTTGTGCCACTACCCTAAAAAACACCTCTTGTGCAACAGTAATATTCATGGTTTTTATGATTTGGAAAATATTTTTGACCTTCCAAAGTCATTGATTAACTGGATCTTGGCTTCTGCAGTGTGGATTATCTGCTCCCTCCGGTGACTACCAGATGACCATGAGCATCATGTTGGGTAAAGGAGTCTAAGCTAAGTTTGGGAAGGCAGCTGTCTTTGCACATCTCTACTGTCTGCACAGCCACTGGTGTGCAGGAAGGGTTACGGTTCTCATTTCACATATGGGGACCAAGTAATTTGTCCAGTGGCCACCTGGGGTACAGTAATGAGCAGAACAGAGATCTCCCAGGTCCTAAGTAAATTCCCTGCACACTGAACTGCCTTCTGTCAGAAGCACACTGGAAGGATTTGGTCAAGACGAACTTGGAAAGGAGCTACTCAGCCTCATAGATGGTTGAAGTATTCATGGTCAGTAAGAGAAAAGAGGAAGAGAAAAGAAAGATGAAAATCCAAATAAGAGGTCATTAGCCAATGGTGGTGGTGGTGGTAAGCTTCAGCAGTAATTCAAGAAATCTAAGTTTAAAAAAACTTTGTATACAAAAATATAATTTTCTTTGCAAGCACATTTGTTGTATCTTGTATTATCATTCTAAAATAGTAATTTTTGCCTCTCAGAAATGCACCAGAAATATCTAATAAGAGAGACAGATAATAAGTAATTTATCAGAAAATAATATCTGCAGATTATGAAGATTTTGATTTTCAACACTATTCAAATTAATTTTATTAAAATGTAATTAATGGTATAATATTTTTCTATTTTAAAGTTAGTTTCTACTGTTAAAAATATACCTAGAAAGTGTTATTTGTAAACCATATTTTTTCAATCAGTTCTTGGCAGGAGACTATAAATTTAAAATTGAAGTTACTCTGTTTAAGGACTCCCAGAAAACAGAAATGGAGTGAAAAATTAGGTGCTGAAGTCAGGCATGTTGAATGTTCAGCTTGTATCTGTTTTCCAGAATTAACAATGCCAAAGTCATTTCACTTGTGACTTATTTAACAGCTGTCTACAATTGCAGATCCGAATTTAGTCTCTTATCACATCTTTTACTCAAGGGGCTACTTATTCCCTTAAAACAAAAGTGATCCAAGCCAACAATTTTTCCCAGTAATGGAAGATTTTCTTTTTAGCTAAAGCAGGGACCTTGCTGATATCCCTGCCAAACAAAAGACATCTCTCTACCCCTCACCAATGTGTCTGAAATTTCTTTAGTGGTTACAGCTCCAAGGCTAAAGGATTTCTGGCCTTGATACTTGCAGAGCTTAAGATGGGTAGAGGTGCTGTTCTGTTTTCCTCCCCAGCTACTCAAACAATGGGAAAAGTCCCTTCAACTACCCTATACCTCCATCCCTGGCCTCTATTTGGCACCTCCCCAAGGTGACTTTTACATATGACCTGGGGATCTGCAGGATGGCCAAAGTGTCCAGAATATGTCACAGCTCTGTACTTCCAGGGGAATTTTCAGAGTGATATTAAAATGTGCCTCGCTGTGCAGTTCTTGCGCTACAGCCAGTCTGCCTGTCTTGCGCACCTGCATCATCTTCTAATTTAGCTTCATCAGTAAGCAGTCCAGCTCATGTACTCTGAACCCAGTTTGCTGTGTGAACCAAAGCACAGAAAGTGGGAAAATAGTGAGTCATTTTAGAAGCACACTCCCGATCTAAACTGAACTGGATAATCAGTAGTTGTAGCTATAACCACATATCCAACCTGCAAATAATGAATAACAAAGAGCTTATTGGCAATTCTTTGGCTGAAATGCATTTGTACAGAGAAAGTGCTAAATGGAAAAAGAAATCAGTACAAATCTAGGTCTGTTTCTGAAGGATTTAGGGACACAAGGAGTACTGACCTGTTGGGTGTTATGTATGTGAGAAATCAATTCATTGTCATTACCAAAGCAGTCAGCATATCATAAAAATCCAAATGTCTCTTTCTTTCTCACCTGGGAGATCCAGGCGAATATTTAGACTGTTAACGTATAAATTACATAGCTCTAATATCAACTGTAAAACCGGTTGCTAAAAACTGGCCATCTGAGAATCAAAACAACATTTTTATTCAAGGAAAAAATTAAGTAACATTTAAGCCCTGCAAGATAGAAGCATTTTCTCCAAGATGAGAATATACTGAAGACATTGCCTCTAACTTAGAAAATATAGAGGGTTTCTGGAATCAGACGTGTATTTAATAATTGTAATATGGTGTCATATTTCTGTAACAGCACGTTAACCTGAACATATTATTACAGTCATACCTTTATTCTACGAACCTGGAAATATAATGTGGCTTTTTTTTGCCATCAAATAACCTTTAAGAGAAAGGGTCACTGAGGTTACCTGAGTGCTGCTCTTTCAGAACTACTTATTAGTTTTGTCTTTAAAGGTCACCAATAAAGGGTAAGGTTCCTGGCTCTCTGCTTTTAACAGTATTTTCCCCTTTACTTTTATTTAATGGAGTATATCTAGGGTTTCTGTACCTCAAGATAGGGATTTTTAAAAGCACGGCAAGAAATATGGCTGCCAAGTCCACCATGTGTTTTGTAGCAAGCCCATGTTATCAGTGTACCACGTAGGTTGTTATCAGTTGCCCATAAAGGGCACGATATTGAATGACGTTTCTTTTCTGTTCAGTACTGTCATGTTCAGTCTGTGCATGATACATCTCTATGGCTTGGTTGAATTAGTTCTCACTTTAAGCATAAACTTATAGTAGAAAATATTACAGAATTCCCATGTGGCCACAAAAGGACCATATTTATTTTTCAAGTAACTACCTCATCTCTAATATTTGTTGATTTGAAATAAGAATCCAGTCTGGACAGAGAGAGAAAGCAGAGCTCACAAAACATTGCATAGCAGCATGCAGCAGTATCTGCTGTGCAGCAATAATAGCCCATTTAGGGAGTATCCCAGGCAAAACGCAGAACAGTGTAAGATGGTTCTGATGAAGATTACAGAAAATTAGGACCAGGCAGTAAGCTGTGGCTTTGAAAGAAACTGGGATAATTCTGGAGCTTGGGCAGGGGTAGAAATTCTCCATGTCTGTACATTTCAGCCCAGGGCCCATCTGCATGGAATTACTCCTTCCTGACCAGTTCAAGCAGCTGCTTGTGACTCCAAGTTAGTTTTTTAGTACCTGGAGACTGCTGAGGTGAGGAAGTACTTTGTTACCTGAGCAGCAATGAGTTGGCTGCTTGGAGAGCTGAGATGGCAAATAGGGGATTTCCAAATTTTCCTCTGAAGTCAAGTACAGTTGAGATAAATTTTGTCACTGATACTCTTGTATCACCACCATTACATATAAACAACACTATCAGAATTTGAAAAACAACAGATGATAAATCAAGTCATAAAGCAACTATTAAAACCTCTGTCAGTTCCTCATTTGATCTATGGAAAACACTTTTTTGACTATCCGCCCTCATCAAATAACATTGATTGATAAAAGTAGTTCTTTTCTATTTTTGAGATAGCTCACACCCCAGTGAGGCCTAGTTCAGCAAATGCCTGCATGCAAATATAACATATGTATGGCTTTCCATGAATGAAATAAGTCATTAGTGAAGCATAGAAGCAAGGTTCAACAGCTGGTTACTTGCTGAATATTTGCTACATCTGCACCACAGGACAGAAACAGATATATTGTACTTCTTCAGCAGTTTGGACATGGCCAAAAGATTATCACCTTTGCAATTAAGGGATCAGATCAAGGGGCCATTAAACACCAAATTCTGAATTGTAATGGTTATAAACATATACTATGGACATATCTTTAAAGTTTCACGGAGTATATCACTAGCCATGTTCACTAAGCTCAAGCACCATGGGTCTGTGAGATGTCAATATGTAACCTGAAGTCAACTTCTGTGACAAGTTTCATTTAAAGGAGCTTTAAAGAGTCTGCTTCATGCCTAGTAGTAAAAAATGTGAAATAAAAAGTTAAAAAGTGAATGCATGTGTGAAAAGAAAAATTTCCATAGTCCTGTGTTATCAAAATTTTCAATACATTTATAGGACAACCAAAAAGGGCTTTATTCTATGTTACCATACCTGAGATCCTTGGAAAGCTTAAGAAAGGTTATTTTATCATTAAAAACTATTTGATAACTTTTCTTTTTCTAATAGCTTGGGCTTTTTACATATTTGTATATTGCAGTCCCTTATATTATGAGAGCTATCACTAATAAAAGAAATGGTCTTCAGACTGCAGAAAACAATATAGACTTCCTGTGAACAATAACTTTGCTTAGATGAAAATAAAACAAATCAATATGCCTTCAAGATCAACTGTTAGTTTTTTTAACCCCTTTTTGTTTGAGGACACACTTGTCTTCTAGATGATGACCTGTGAACTCAGAAATATATATGTTGCCATTAGATATTTCATTACGACATCTACATAAACTCTTTCTAAAGAAAGCATGTGTTGCAAGAAATATGCTACCATTCTAAATGTTTTCCCTCCTTCCCTTTCTCTTCCTTTTTCTTTCTCTTCTGCTGGACCTCTGCTTATAGTAGGCATATGCTTCTACATGATTTACTAATACTGTGTTAACAGACGAGGTAAAATGTGTGCCAGAATTAAAGAGGATATTAAATTTGTGCAACAATAAAACTCAGTTAAAAACCTCAGTGCCTCAGTGGAAAAGATACGGAGGTTATCACTGAATAAAGTTCAGTGTGTAAGAATTGGATAGCTTGTCAAATGAAGGGAACAGGAATGCCTGTGAAATGTGGCAGGCCAAATGTAAACAGGAAATTATGAGAGAAAAAAAAAAAAAAAGAATTTGAAGAGGGTCTTTCAAAGGATGTTGAAACTGCTAGCAAAATCTTTTTAATTACATCAGAAAAGAAAAACAGTTAGGGAATCAGTGGGACCACATACCAACAAAGGTTTAAAACAAAGTACTCAGGGATGATAAGGCTATAACAGAGGAGCTCAATGAATTTTTGAATCAGACCTAACTACTGAACACTGTGAGGCAAAGCCTATATTTAATATTTAGTTTTGTAGCAGATATGTCAGAAGAGTATGAAGTACATGTACAGGAATTATTAGGCGATATAAACATTTTAGATGGAACTGGACTGGATGTGAAATTTCAGACCTGCTGGCCAGGTTGTGCTATCTGTCATTAAAAACTGCTACTCTGCCAAAAGACTAGCAAGCTGCTAGTGTATTTGTTATCTAGAAAGAAGGCTGTGGGGGAGATCCTGGAAACTGCAAACCAGTTAGTCTGTCTTTGTTCCCTGATAAGGTGTTACCACGGAGAATTAGATCAAGGAGGACATCAGTAATACAGGCTGTCGGAAAGGAGTCAGAAGGCAACCTCACCACATCATCCTGTTGGAACCCTCTGAATATGTTGATAAGCATGTGAATAAACAACAGTGACTGGACATCCAAAACTTGGATTTTCAAAGAGCCTTTGATGAAGTTCCACACCAAAGGTAACTGAAGCTAGGTTGCCACAAGATTGGAGCAAACGTAACCTTCAGCCCAGGGGTTCTTCTGGCTGTGATACAGGTTTTGTGCATGACAACTGTGTAACCTTAGCTCAGTTTTGCTAGGAAGATTCTTGTTAAAAGTGGGAGAAGACACATGAACTGAAAGCATGCAAGGTAAGGTTAGAAACACACCAAATGGATGAGATGGTAATTGCTGAGATAGTAATCATTAGGAGCTCAAGGATTCAAGAGGAAAATACTTATATGAAAAGGTGTAAGTTCCTTAAAAGCAAAAAAAAAAAAAACAAACCAAAAACAAACAAACAAAAAAAAAACAAACAAAAAAACCAAACACCAAAAACCAAACCCAGAGATTCATAACATGGTAAAATCAGCAGAATTAAGGATCAGTGCCTTCCAATGGGTAGTGGAGACCTGACTGGTGCCTCCTAGTCCAGGAGAGGCTCAGTGGGTGTCTTGTTGGTGCCTAGTATATTACTGCTTGGCCTGTTCATATTTATTTACTGTGTATATTAGCCAATAAATAACTAGAATGTACATTCAAGTTTTGCAGAATTTCCTGTGCATGGGAAAAGTTGCTAAAGCCAAAGTTGCCAGAAGAGGAAAGGTTACAGAAAGGCTCTTTTATGGACTGAAAAAGGCTTCAGGACAGAAAGCAAAAAGGGTTGTAGTGGTTACTTCTCAAAAAGGTTACTAGTGGCATCTACTCTGCTATTATTATAGGGACAAGTTTCATTCAACATCTTCATCAGTACCCTGGAGGAAATACAAAGCTTTTTCATGTAGTTAGGTGCTATGCTCATGATAATGAACTCCAGAAGGACCTTGCAAAATTGAGTGAGCTGCTGAACAGAGTAGATGTAGATAAATGCAAGGTACTGCTCCTAAGGATCGATATACAATGCCGAATTTGGAAGTGCAAGTCACAACCAAGGAAAGGGGTTTTTGAGTCGCTTAAAATCCTCAACAATCTTTGCTCAACTTACAACGGCAGTCAAAAAAGCCAAGCCAAGAAGTTGTTGTTGAGTAATGAAGACTGGAGAAGTAATTTTGCCATTGTACAAAATCCTGTTCGCCCATATCTGGATTATTATGTGCAGCTCTGGTCTTCAAGACACTGGGACAGTGAAGTCAAAGGTGCAGACTTCAAATATATGCTTGGGATAAAGCAGCTGCCTTCTGCAGAGGGACTAAGCCAGCTGGGATTCCAGCCTGTGGAGCAGAAAGCTGGGGCGGATATGATCAAAGTTTACACAACTGTGAAGAGAAGAGATAAACAAAACGTGGAACTGTTCTTCACCAAGTCCCACAGTAAAAGAACAATCTAGATTAGGAAACTAGTAAGGGGAAGTGGATACCTAAAGAAAAATAGGCAGATATATACACTAATACAAGAATTCTGATTGCTGGGGGGAAATGAAAAGGGTATACCACGCAAAGTGTCCACATTAAGGTGCCTGATTCTCTACTCTTTATGATTTCTGAGCCCTAAATGGAGTGGCCATAGTGTTTTCAGGAGTCCAGTTTGGGGAATCTCATGATAACTGTATAATGGGATTCACACAGTGAAGTTGTGTAGATGGCTCATGAAATTTTGTTATTGTAGCTCTATTACATCATGGTTTTCCAGGAGAAAATAGAGATGTGTAGGACCACTGTCATCCCAAAGATCTAATACCGTTGTCTAGTATGTAACCCCTCCACCTTTTCTGATAAATTCAGTACTACTGAGTGCTCTTATCGAGGTCTTGTGTAATATTCTTCAGAAAATCTGTATAAAAAGTTATAAGTGATCATCTAGCAGAACCATAGTAAGTTCCTTGTGACTTTACCTTGATGTCAATATTCAAAAACAAAACTCAAAAAATAAAAGGAAGGAAAAAAATCCTGTGCCTGAAAGTTATTTGGACAGATTTTTGAGAGATTTATTGCAACACTACATAAAAGCCTAAGAATCATGTCTGCAGGAAATTAGCTATGCATTCCAAGGGACATTTTAAGTGGAAATTCGGAACTAACTCTTCTCTAATCTACTCTATGAAAATATAAGACTAGAGAAACTTCCTGTCTTTCATCCAGTCCACTTAAACAGAAAAAAACTTGACAAAGAACATCTTATTTAATCTTCATATGCAGTAAAAGTTCTTTCTGTGTCCGTCAAAGGTCTAATTAGCAGATTGTCAGATTGTATCTCTGAGTGTTTAGGGTAGATTTATAAAGGCACTTCTTAAAAAGGAGTGTGGTGTTATCCATCAAAGGTCTTTTTCTGTTTCTGAGGATACTTGAGTGGGCTCTAATGGCTCCTGTAATGCCCAGCTGGTGTTGCAGTCCTTTGCAACAAAATACATAAGCACGTGTCTTGTTCATGTGTCTATAATGAATGGAAGAGGTGGCTAAATGAAGTAAGAATAAATTATGTTTGATGGTATGCCAGTTTTGGGAGTATGGCAAAGGGAAAAATTTAAGATGCCAGTTCTACCATGGTTGTTTCACCTGGGTACTCGCTGACCCTACCTCTCCACCTTACCCAGGTGCTTCAGAAGAGCCATGACCTGAGCCCCAAAAGCCTGTAATGCCTCAGCCTCCACTGCCCCGGTCCAGAAAAATGATGGGGCTCTCTACACAGCACTCACCACCATGAGGCAGGCCTCACAGCCCCATTGCCTCCCCTGCTGGAGGGGACTCCTTTCCCTGCTCAGCAAAGTGTTGAAGAGGACTAGCTGTCCTCTACGTCTGGGATGACTGGTGTCTCTGGGTCAGGGAAGGAAAGTGTGTGAGGGAGGGAATTGTTATAAGGGAGGCAATTTTGTATGCTGTCGTGCAGCTTGCAGAAGAAGCGTGTGCAGCAGGGCTGAACAAATCTGCAAATGTGATTAGCAAAAAAGATCATTGTCTCCTCCTGCAATCTTCTGAAACATCTCTCCTTATTCTGAAACATCTCTCCTTCTGCTCTCCAGACAATTTTCCAAAAGATTTAATATTATCATAACAGATGATAGTACTGAGATGCTTTTTATAGATCCCAGAATTGGAGAAGGCTCATACGGCACTGCACATTGATTTTGATTACAGACTTGGCTGGCTGACTATAAAATGAAGTGTATCTCCAAATCTTTATTATTGCAAGGATCAATTGTGGCTCTTACCTTGGGGATAAAGAGGCCCATTTCTCACTAGAAATTTATAATTCACTAGAAATTTATAAATTGGCAAAACCTCTCTGGATGTTATATCCCTCTTCCCCTAGAGTGTAGATGGTACGTATGCTTACATCAAGTCTGGCACCACAATCCATGGAATTGGGAAGCATATTGCACCTGCATGTCAGCCCTACACAGGCTCTGGCTCATCCTGAAATCTGACAGTCATGTGGCAACCCAGGTTGTGCTCAGGAAGGGGCATGTAGGAGGCAGAATGCCTTTTGTTCTGTTTTCCAACATATAAGATCTAAATATGCTTGTCTTGTACTATCCTGCTGATGCTTTGCTAGTATTTAATTGTTTTGTATGATATTGGTCTCATAAATTCTTATTAATACACATGCATGCACAATTCTATTACTTTTTTTTTTAGATTCTTTCCAGCTAAAAAGCATTTAGAGTTGCCACAAGTAAAGAATGTGTCCATTATAAGGTTAACAGACTAACTAGTGGGTTACATGTTATATTCATTGGAACTGAGCTTTTCTCCAGTGTATTATCATAAACTATTTTCTCTGCTTCAATACTTCACTGTTATTGGTCTCCATTAGTGTACATGGCACTGGTATAACTAAGATGAACATCAGTGATGCAGCTTGCAAGAAAGGTTCAGACCATTCTTTAGAGACTGGACTCCTATAGCAGTGCATTGGAAGCAAAAGGAGTTTTTAACAAATAAAATGGATACTAGTTACCACAACTGCATAAATGCAATTTAGTATTCTCCACGAGTTGTTGAAGGTGGTTTGGGGTGATTTCGAGCAACATTTGTCTTCTTTTTTGGGTTAAAATATGTCTTGTCAAGACAGACTATTAATTGAAGTCATAGTCACCAGTCTTGAGAGGACCACATCGGAATACAGGCTAGAAAGAAACCTTGGCATGGCTTGCCAGGGCACATATGTGACAGGTTAAAATCAGGTTTATATTTGCTACTGAAGAAACTTACAAGTTAGTTGCCACTAATGAAGACCATTCCTGTTAAAAGTAAGGTTCCAGGGATATGTCCTGAGGCAGTCTGGATGAGCTGGATGGATCCATGTAAAATGGTAGTCCAGGACTTCCTCTGCAGAGCTGACTGTTATATGCTCACACCACACGTGCAGTGGTGGTATGTTATAAACCACTAGCAGAGATGGGAAAAGATTGGATCAGAAGGTTTATGATACAATGCATGATTAAATAGAGCTGGCTATTATCCAGCTTTGTGTGCAACAATCAGTAGCAGGCTAGAATGGCTGAGTAACATATGGCTGGTATGCCTGTTATAAAGGTTTGTGTTTAGGCACTCTGTGCTAAGCCAGCTAATCTACTTCACAGATGTCCTTGCGTTTGTAGCTGTTTTCTTTAGATGTCCTTGAAGATTCACAGTCTGATCCAGGGCTACTCCGGATGCACCTGATATGACTTGTATTTCATGTTGCTTTCGCAGAGTGATAAATCCAGTGTTCAGCATAAGCATTGTGAAGACATAGCATGATGGTTGTATTTGGCTAAAACCTGTCACTGGTCCTAGCATAAGACTAGATTATTCATCTCAGCAATAAGTTATATCTAAGATGGTCTGACAAAGTACTTATATCATTAAAATGATTTTTTTTTCTACATAACTATAAAGAGAGTCATATATTTAATCAGACACTGTGAGACTAGTAGATTTATTGGCTAAGGCAACTGCTATCAAATTCAGCACCCCATCAGGATCTCAGGGTTTCTGAGGGAAACAGGCGTTAAAGTAATTTTATAAGAAATGAGGCAAAGTAGCAAACAGTAAGGCAGACTATCAGGGAGTTGTTGAAATGGGAGTTTAAATTTGATGTTGAAAAGGGATACTCTTCCTAGGCTCTAAAAAGTTTGGATAGTTCTAGAAAAAAGACCTTGTCTAAACAAAGGAAAAATATCTATAGTGTATGAAGCCTACAGGTTCAGCTAAAGCTATTGGTGCAGGAAGGGCAGTGCTCATGTTGCCAAAGATGGTCTGTCTTAACAGAGGAGGGCCCCATATGCACTGGTATTTTAAGAAGTTTTATTGTAACATGTAGCTGTCAAAGTGCTAAGGTATTTTTGAGAAAGGGCATGCCGGACTGTAGCTACATCCAAATATTGGCTGCTACTTATCCTTTCAGATACCAAAAGGTTATGGAAATGGCATGATGCTAGTGAATGAAATCTGCAGAGATTCTCATGTCAGTTAAACTTAAACACTGATCTGAAAATTGTGAGGTTGTATGGATCCTGGATTTGCAAGGCTCTGCTTGGATAGTGGAAACATTAAAGGCAGTCATAGAGTTTTAACTGCTTGTTAAGCATTGTGCTCCCTTTTTCTAGACAGTTCGTAGAAAACAGACCTGTGATATATAAAATGTAGTCCAGTACTTACATTTGGGCATATGCTAAAAATGTCTATCTTATTTTCCTTCTGGAAAATCTCCAGAGAAACAAATCCAAAATGTAAGAAGCATATAAGATACGGCTTCTAGGCTGTGGTTTTTTGTTTTTTTTTTTTTTGCCTTTTTCTCCACTGAAAATTGGAACTATTGCTGCAGGATTTTTCAGTAAAGAGAGAAAGTGTCATAAAATAGTGGACAGTAGCAACTGAATACATTCCAGCTAGCAAATTTTACAGAAACTGTAGTTTCTTCTCAGGGATATGCTGAGCCTGGTCCTTCCTTGGTAACTGAAATAAAAACTATGGGGCTTGTAACACACTCAAAAAGTGATTTGGACAGGAACTGAATTATGATAAGGCGGAACACTTCCAGAAAAGACTGCATATATATATTGGTGCTTTATTTTTCATTGTTGATAATCTATTAAGTTATTTCTCTTTCTTTTTGTTTGAATAGATGATTTAGGTATGTCCCTTTTAGACCCATTGGAACAAAAAATGAAGCTAAGCTGGATTTATCTTTCCCCAGAACTAAGGAATTCAGACTGCTTTTCAGGTAGCTGAAAGAGAGAGTTAAGGCTATTCTTCCACAAATGAAAACCCAAGTATAATGCCAATGCAGATGAACTGTGTGGAAAGATGTTGCTTAATATTATTTTACTCAACTGTATATGCAGAAAAGAAGCTTCTCAGATGGAGAACAGAGAAGTAGGGAAAGAAGGAAGCTTCAGGAAAACTTGCAAAAGCCTGTCTGGAGACAGTGGGCTTAGGGGTGGAGGTCTTGGCTGAAGGCTAAGAAAGTGTTTGTTTCGTTGTATGTCCAAGAGAGAAGGATTTTGTACATTTTTGCCATATGCCTCAGCCTCAGAACTTGGTAGGAGGCAAGGACTTTTTCTGCTGTTCCAACCACATTAGAGGTACAACATTTCTACTGCATTTGTGCTTTCCACTGCTAGAATTTAGTAGCATTGTTTCTATTCTAACTAGAGCTCCTTCAAAGATGCCCAAGTCTAGCACCATTTTTTCTCCTAATTGGAATATCCCAGCAAAAACAACTATTGGTTAGCCACTCTGGCTACAAGGGCTACTGCTCTAGCTTTATAATAACATTTTTGTATAACATGTTTCACCATTGTGCCTAGCAAACTGCAAGTATCCTTGAAACACTAAGAAAAAGGGCAGTTGCTTAAGTGTCTTTGAATATCCCAGTACAGTTGCAGAATGTAAATCACATTAACTTTTTATTATGAGTATTTTGGGTGGATAAATAAATGAAATTCTAGTTTTCCAACTCCTGTCTAAGGCCTCCAGCACCAAAGTATTTATTTGCTTAAATATTTTTCTTGAAGTTATGGCCCTGCCAGACACTGCTTAATGTATGGGAATCACAGAGAGAGGTGGTATGGCTATTCTCAAGCATCCTACGTAAGCAGCCTGCAGACTAGGGTGGAGTGGGCTTAGTTTAAAATTTTCGGAATTTTAGGAATAGGCCAGAGAGAGCAAAATTAGCACAGCACTACTGGGACTCACTAGCACTAGTGTTGTTAACCTGCCAGGCATAAAATCCACTTTATTGTTAGGAGTTCGTAATTCCACAAAATCCCCAACAATTTTTAGTTTTAACATCTGAAGGGACCTTGATGTTTACAGCACAGGTTTGTTCATGATCTACTGAGAAATTCATTGGCAGGTATGGCCTTTTGGGGAAGCTGGTAGTCTGGCTTAATGCTTTGTTTCTTCTTCAAAGCTAAAAAGTAATGCAGAAAGTCTGCCTTCTCTGGTATTTGAAAAGGTTATTTTGATACTTTGGCATGGACAGTTGATTTATGGCAACTCTCACAGCATTTGTCTTACCAGCACATGTTTTATGAAACTAAGAGTTTTTTGCAGTACCTGAAATGTGATGGGAAAACAATGAGGGCGTTTCCATAATAATTTTTGTTCACATTAGGAGTATTGAAGTCAGTCTCCTGATCGTCCCCTCTCACTGTACTTTGGTGAGCAATGTTTCTAGGGCTTCTGAAACTGGATTCCTTTTGGATGAAACTAAACACATGCTGCAGGAGCGGAGCTGATGTGGTCTAGCCATCACTGGGCGTTCAGTCCACTGAACCAGGATAGAGAGAGCCTGAAATAAAAAGTCCCAAAATATGTAAAGTGGGCATGTAATGTCCTTAGCACCAGATGAGGGGACCAATTACACAACAGGTCCACTCCTATTGATCTATAGTACTCCCTAGTGTTGGCATAGTCAATATGTCCCTTATGAGACTCTAATGTTACTTGAACTGGTACATAAAAAACATACATTCAAACCTTCTACAGAAAGTGGCTGGCTAGCAGAGTACATTCAGGACGCAGATGTCTGAGTTTTGTTGAAGTATTTCATATATTAGAAACACAGATCTGGGTCACAGTAAACAATGACTACTGGTATGTGATGAAAACTGTACATTAGACAGCTAGACTATAGGCGGGACTACGTCTATAGCTAAGAATAAATAGTAGCTCTGATACTTCCATTGTCACTTAACTTACTTTAGGAAAGCTATTGCACCTTAAAGTAGGATTGGAAACAGAGACCGGGCAAATCTTAATTAAAAATAAAGCCTCTCCCTTTCCCTGCAACCATCGTTACATTTCTGGATTAATTTGCCCTGGAATATGATAGACCAGCAACACTTTTTCTTTACCACAAAACTGCATGCCTTTTAAAGGATTTTACATACTTCAAACAATATAATTAATATTTTATTGCATCCATTTTGATACAGACAATAGAGATACAGTGATACAGTGTTGGGAATAGTTATAGAAAACAATCATAGGATCATAGAATCATAGACTGGTTTGTATTGGAAGGGACCTTCAAGATCATCTAGTTCCAACCCCCTGCCATGGGCAGGGACACTTTCCACTAGACCAGGTTGCTCAAAGACCCATCCCCAGAGCCTTCCCTTCTCCGGGCTGAACAACCCCAACTTTCTCAGCCTGTCTTCACAGGAGAGGTGGTCCAGCCCTCTGACCATCTTCGTGGCCCTCCTCTGAACTCACTCCAACAGGTGCGTGTCCTTCTTATGTCCCCAGAGCTGAACACAGCGCTCCAGATGGGGTCTCACGAGAGTGGAGTAGAGGGGGAAAATCACCTCCCCTGACCTGCTGATCATGCTTCTTTTGATGGACCCCAGGATACAGTTGGCTTTCTGGGCTGTGAGCACACATTGCTGGGTCATGTTGAGCTTTTAATCAAACAAACCCCCCTAGTCCTTCTCCTCAAGGCTGCTTCCAATCCATTCTCCGCTCAGCCTGTATTTGTGCTTAGGATTGCCCCAACCCAGGCGCAGGACCTTGCACTTGGCTTTTTTGAACTTCATGAGGTTTGCATGGGCCCACCTCTCAGGCCTGTCAAGGTCCCTCTGGATGACATCCCTTCCCTCCAGCGTGTCGACCACACCACACAGCTTGGTGTTGTCAGCAGAGTTGCTGAGAGGGCACTCAATCCCACTGTTCATGTCACCGACAAAGATATTGAAAAGCACCAGTCCCAATATCGACTCCTGAGGAAAACTACTTGTCATTGGTCTCTACTTAAACATTCAGCTGTTGACTGCAACTCTTTGAGGGTGACCATCCAGCTAATTCCTTATCCACTGAGTAGCCCATCCTTCAAATCTGTGTCTCTCCACTTTAGAGATAAGACTGTCTTGTGGGACAGTGCCAAATGCTTAGCACAATTCCAGGTAGATGATGCTGGGTGCTCTTCCCTTACCACCAAAGCTGTAAGCCTGTTGTAGAAGGCCACCAAATTTGTCAGGTACAATTTGCCCTTAGTGAAGCCATGTTGGGTCCTTATTTTCCATGTGCCTTATAGTTTCCAGGAGGATCTGCTCCATGATCTTGCTGGGCACAGAGGTGAGACTGACTGGCCTGTAGTTCTCCAAGTTGAGGACCTGTATTAACCAAAATTTTAGATCACTCAAATGGTTCCTTGGGATCTTAATACCTACAAAAAGGTTTTCTAGTATTCCAGTAAGTGTGGAGGGCTCAAAACTTCATGCTATCTCAGTACTTGTCTGAAATTGCAAGGTTAAGATCTGTAAAGAGAAAGTCATAATTACAAAACATACCAACATCCTTATCCTGCCTTTAGAAAGCGGCAGAGAGATAACTGACATAAACACTACATGTAATGTATTTCTTCAAATATACATTATGAAAAGTTAAATACCTTAAAATCTAATTTACTCTTCCTTCTAGCGGTCATTTTTATCAGCTAAGCGAGTTCTGCTTCATGCAGAGACTTTTCTATAGGGTGGTAGTAATTCCTGGAATTGCAGTAGTAATCAGGACCCCATGATTAAACAATCCCTGTATCAGTATGTTCAGTCTAAATAGATTGGTGGAAAAATTATACCAGAAGAAGGAAGTCAATGGGATGAAGTCATGTGCACAGGGTTACTTAGAAGATCTGTTGAAGAGCCAGTAAGACTCCTGATAGTATTCTGATAAATTGCAATCTTTGTAATGCATGAAGTGCCTGTGGGACTATCACAGATATCTCTTTTGACAGTAGTATACTTTAAAGAAAACAAGATGCTATAAAATAGTATCTATCTTAATTTCAACTCAAGGGTAGAACTTCCACCATGCTCACTCCTGCCTCCTGAAAAAAAAAAATCAATATCGGGTACTACTGCTCATTTAAGATGTCCATGATTAAAGTTCTCTTTCAGAATTGTTGCTTTTTACTGGATCACAAAGTTTTGCTTTGAACCATATGAAAGCTAACAGAATCCAAATGAAAGCATTTACACTAATAAATTGGGATTGACTTAGAAAACTGTTTAATGAACTCTATGCAATTGTCTGCATAGTAGTAGCTGGAAGGAAAACAGTAATGTCTCTGCAGATGCAATAACAGTAATCAGCTGAACAGTTTCTGTTCAACACTTGTCTCTCAGACAGCTCAATCCTATGCCCTGTCAACATCTGCCTTAGTTCAATACTCCTTAGATGTACGAGCTGTATTAAATTTTCTTTAGGTCTGCCTCTATACAGCTAGATTTTCTTGTAACATGGCAGGATTGCACTATGTGTATACAAAAGTGTCTTGTGCTTCTTACAACATAAGATTGCATTATCTGAGTTGTATCAATTGTGCCTGACATTCTTTGAGGACAACCTATTAATTTCATCATTGCTCTTGACCTCCCAAACTCCTATTCAACCTGTCTCTCCTCCAGGTTTTGCATCCTGTTGTGTGCTACCTAAAATAATATCGCTGCCTCAGAGAACTCATGATCAGACTTGTGTGGTATTTGCACACACACACAGTGGGGTTTTGTATGATTTTCTTCTGGGTGCTCATATGTGGCAGTGATCAATCAGTCAAAGCATCAGTGATCTGCCTACCCATGTTTTTGTCAGTCATTCCCAATTCATTTGAATATTGACGCTTGATTAGAAATTCGGAGCTGAAATATGTAATCTCCTTTCTCTCAGGAGCTGATAATGTAACCAGATCACATAGAAACAGGCCACAGTCAGGTCCTTCCTTAGAGAAAAATCTCCACACAAATGCCCAGGCAGCCGCAGGATTTGGCGCCTAGGTAGTAACCAACCCTCCAAAATGCTGAGAGGCAGGGTTTGGCTGATGCTATAGCCTCAGGGCCCATCATGCTCAGTGAGGATTTCACATCTCCACGTGTTTATCCACGGTGATTCTATTTTTGCTTCCCTGTATTTATGAAAATAGAGCTTAAAAGTACTTTTCCAAGGATAGTATCTTCTCAGTTTTTGACACACATGGGTCATGACATTTGTTTTTATGTGTAACCCAAGCCTAACCAGCAATACGTGCAAAGGATGGCATAAGCTGCTAGAGCAGGGAGAACTATTATTAGCAAGCAATTCACTCAGCAAACATATCTCTATTTTCTCTTTGTGAGTTACCTATTGGTCCCCACTGGAAGGTTCCCAA
Source organism: Phalacrocorax carbo (assembly GCF_963921805.1). Taxonomy (NCBI): domain Eukaryota; kingdom Metazoa; phylum Chordata; class Aves; order Suliformes; family Phalacrocoracidae; genus Phalacrocorax; species Phalacrocorax carbo. The sequence continues at coordinate 134,998,803 of NC_087514.1, forward strand.
ACCCACAGAAGTGTTTCTAATGACCACTGCATACCTTTGGCATGAGCACTTCTGTGAGCAGATAATCATGACAGCTTCTCATCCCATAAATAACTGCAGATAAAATGAATGTGAAGTTTCACAGGAAGTGAATGAAAAGCAACTTTCAGTCCAAATGACTCAACTGCAGCCTGTATCCAACCAAATTTCTGCAACTATTTATTTATGATGTTTGCTACCTACAGAATACTAACATAATTACACAAGGATCATGCAGAACTTATTTACTTCTACAAGAGCTGGAATGTTATGAAGTCGCAAATATCCATGTCTACACACAGTACTGGAAAGCGCATTGGCTAATGTCCTTTTGTAGTGAAGTAATGCAATTAAATGTTCTTATTGTGGCTAAATCTTACAAGGCATGTTTTTAAAATGTATTTCAGGGTGGTTCTTTGACTTTTGAAACACAAAAGCTTGAGTCAATGACGCTGCCTTTATCTTATGAAGTAGCACTGGACACAGTGGGCATACTCCGATGAAACATTAACGCTTATCAGGGTGGAAAGTTTATTATTTCTCAGTTGAGCTAAATTCCTTACTCTACTCAACTCATACAGTAAAAAGTAGTAGGTCTGTTTTCAGGATATGGTACCAATTTGGATCTAAAGCTGTGACATCAGGGAGACAGGACTTCTGCAATATGATATTGTCTAACTTTTGTCTGTCTGTCTCTCCTCCTTAATTCTCTCTCTCTCTCCCTGCCCCCCACCCCCACCCCCGCCACCCCCTGAGTATCTCTCTTGTATAGAGGAGCGAGGGTAATAAAAATAAATGGTAGCAAATGGAAACAGCTCAACTAACCACAAATGTGGCTGATTAGAAAATTAGAGAAAAGTGTCCCACTCCCAGGAGACTTCTGTTCTTGGAAAACAGTGGGGTAGGAGGAGACTGTAGTATGTATGTTATTCATTGTCTCCATTTATTACATTAAAATAACTATCCCATTTTTGTTTGTGCCTCAAGTCCAAATGGATAGCGGAGTAAAGCAAATGCAACATCCAACATACAATTAAATATACAAGCCAAGTTGGCCATTAATAGTTCACTCTCAAGCATCTGGATCCTGAATATACAGTTATACAGGTTGAATTAATATGGTTGTTTACTCACATTCTTCCGGAGCATTTTCAGCCATCAGCCCTTTGCAATAGCATTACACCCAACCAGGCTGAAGACTGGTGAGTAGTTATTCTTATGCAGATCCCTAAGCAAATTCCTGAATAAAAAAACTAAAATACAGTATCATTCCTCTTTACTTGCATCTGAGGTGTAAGTAATGTGATTTAAAGTTTATTTAACCTTGAATTATCTTTGTCCTTGTTAGGTATACTAAATATAGTGGAAAGGTGGCTAGCACAGCAATGGTTTGAAGGTACTTTGATATTGCTTCAGTTTTTAACCCCATAGACTTTTCTAAATTAAACCTCTGTTCAAAATATTAATTTTACTTGGAAGAAAAACTGAAGCTTATTCTCCACCTGTAGAACTTAAATTCTTTTTTTCTGGATCTTTGAAAAGCACCACGCTTATGGGGGAAATTCAGTCAAGGTAGCTTTCTCCAGCCTGAGGACTATGGATGCAAAGCCTTTACATGAAAATTCAGCCACTGATCCAGCCCTTTTTCATTTTACTGTCCATTTTCTCTCCACATTTGAGAGCTTTCTGCAAGGCTATGTACAAATTGTTATTTCACTGGGCTCTCCAACTAGCAGTAAAATGTCAGTTCAGATGTTAGGAAGCCCTTACATTAAAATCCTTCACATTTCTCTGGAAGATCCTATCCTCTGAAAGGGGTATTACAATTATTCAAAAAACAGAAAAAGTCAGGATCATGTGATTTACTTCCCAGTGGAACTTAAACCTGAGATCCGTAGGGATCATCTGAAGACCATCTATTTAGAATATCCAAATGCCATGCTATGCCAGTGTCACAGTATACACTTTGATCTATAAAAGGAGAGAAGATGTTTCAATCAGCACTGAATAGCAGCTGTCTTTAATAGCTTTAAAGATAGAATAGACTATTTAAACTATTATATAGTGTCATCTTTTAACATCTCCAGAGTGGAAAGCAGTGACTGTAAGATATATAATATGGTATGGGGTGAAGTTAAAACATTTTTTCTGAATACAGAAACAAAAAGAACATCTGAGATGAAGTTTGGAGATTTTGAAAAGGCTCTTTTTTTCTGAAACAACCCTTGTGAAAACTTATTTTTGGTATTTTTATTTCTCATGAACCTTCAATCTTTGAACAAAAATTATGGAAACTTCAAAGTTTCCCATGAGATAAAAATTCCAAATTTGGACCAGATGTGCTTTGGAATCATGACAGATAGACAGCTAAATGTCAGCTCCCACTTCAACAGTGCAGGTAAGAGAGCAAATATGGACACGTAGGCAAAGGAATATCAGGTTGCTGTGGTGTTAGGGAGATTAGGACTGCAGTGCTATAACCTTTGGTTTTATGTATCTTATGAGACAGAGTTCAGGAAAGTGCTCCTTGTGAGGACGATAATCATAGCAATCTATTGATTTAGTTCAAAGCGAAGGTTAACTGTTCATTTAGTTACAAATCTGTGAAAATCAAGTTTTACAGTATGGGGATCTCCAATACAGCTGAAGAAAGCTTATCAAGGTCACATGGCTGCAAGGGGAAGCTTGAACAATTCAGAGATAAGGTGAAGAATTTTTGTAGCTAAGACTAGTTATTTCACTGGCATAATTTTCATTTTCGGTGCAGCCCCAGTAATCTTTTAAAAAGATTTGGAATTCTTCTTGAAAGAGATTCTGCACCCTCTGGGTACATTGCAGGCCCACTGAGAGAAAGCTGAGAGCCTTTGCTATTCCACTAACACCAAGATTGATGAGGGATTTCAGATCACTCAGGGGATACTGGAGTGGTCACACAAAGAATTTGTTTCCACTGGGGACTGGCTTGCCCTATAGCTAGTGACAACAGAAATACCATGTTCTTCCCAACTTTGTTCTTCAATTTTTGTCCCTAAAGGAGTAAAATAGATTTTTCTCAACAGATTTATTCACTACCTTCCTATGTAATTTCTGATGGGATTCAAAGTTTAGGTTTTTTCTTGAAAGCTTCCGATTTCCCCCTCCTTCCCTCACACTTCACATGTTTTGACAGCCCAAGCACTTCCTTCCGTTTTCTCTTTCCTTTTATCCTGTTTCAGCTCCCTCCTTTTCTCCATGTTTTCCTTTGTACATGAAGGAAAAAGCCCCACAAAACACAAACCTTCTTCCTGTTTGCAGCCACCTTCTTCAAAGTGAAGATTATGGCTGTTTCTTTTTTTCATTAATTATTGCAGCTCTGCACAGTGTAATGCATTTGTTACCTATGCCAATTTCCTGAACAGAGACACACAGCAAGATTGGGTTTTTATGATACAAAACGTCATCCTAATGACATTTCTTCCTAGAGGGAGAGAGAGACAAAGGGAGAGTGGGAGAAATTTCTGTTTTCCTACTTCCAGCTTTATCTACTTTAGGATCAACGATTCAATCCAAGCTTAATGAAGTAATTAGGTCAGTGTGAGGCAGTTTCCCAAGGGCAGAGCCTTTGGAATTTTTTGTTCTTTCTTAAATGCAGAGATGTTATCCAATATAGCACAGTTCCTACAAACAATGTTGTGTAATGCACATTTAATTTGTATATAAAACACAGCACCACAGCAAGTCATGATTATTCAAACTAAACCTGGCAGCATTTCAATGTCTCTCCCATTTTCCTTTTTCCTCTTAGTCTTCAGGACCCAAAGAACTTCTTTTTTTTTTTTGAAAATAGTCTGGTTCTGCATTACTACTAGCAAACCATGGAATTTTTCTCAGTGATTAGAAGATTGTGTCTTGCAGCTCAACTAAGTACTTTTTCACTGTCTAAATGAGTACATTGTGGCAGCAAGCCACCATACTCTCTACGCAACAATGTGCATGAAGTTGTATCTGTGCAGTACATGACAAAGAGGTCCATGTGTAACTCACAGTGCCATTAATCATAGAATCATAGAATAATTAAGGCTAAAAAAGACCTCTAAGATTATCAAGTCCAACTGTCAACCGAACACCCCCAGGCCTCCTAAACGAAGTCCTGAAGTGCCATGTCTACATGTTTTATGAACACTTCCAGGGATGGTGACTCCACCACCTCTCTGGGCATCCTGTTCCAATGCCTGACCACTCTTTCAGTAATGAAATATTTCCTAATATCCAATCTAAACATCCCCTGATGCAGCTAGAGGCCATTCCCTCTTGTTCTATCAGTAGTAACTTGGAGAAGAGACCAACACCCACTTCATTACAACCTCCTTTCAGGTACCTGTAGAGAGCAAAAAGGCCTCCCCTCAGCCTCCTCTTCTCTAGACTAAACAACTCCAGTTGTTTATTTCATTTAACCCCCCAATAATATATTTTCTTATTACTAAATGATACAAAAGTCCCATGACATTCTATACATTGCATTTCTGATATAACTGTATTATTTTTTTTTGTTGACATCAGAAGCAGTCAACTACTGTGTCTGTACAAGCTAGAAATGCTAGGGTGAAAAAGATACTCCTACTTCAGTTTAGCTCTAAAGATTAATTGCTGGAAAGCCGTAAAATACTTCTATGCTAATCAGTTTAAGTAGCAATAATCTCTTTCTGGACCTAGAAATTCATTAATTAATCATCCCAAATATAAATGCAGTCTAGGCAGAAAAAATCAATAAACCTCCCAAACATTCTTTTAAGGTCAGATATTATCAACAAAAATTCTACTGTTTTTACTTATGCAAGACTGCACATCTAGTCAGAGATAAGTCAACCACTGCTAAAAAAACTTTGTTTGTGTGATGATGAATTTTTATAAAGACCTGAGAAAAAGTCTTTTCAGTTTTACTGAACTTGCTTTTGTTCTCATCCTTCTCAGATCACTATTGCCTCACTTTGCACTGTCCGCCTGTAAGCAGAGAAGTAGCATTTTCATTTAGCATAAGGCAAAAGGGCAGTTTTAGTCATTATTAATTAGTAATCTTAAGAGTTATTATTCTACAGAAGGACCTGGGAGATTTTCCTAAGTATAGATACAACTTCTAGATGGTGAAAAGTTTTACATATGTTCTGGAAATTCATGAATAATTGAGCAATAAATAATTGTTTCTCATAAGAAAGGATGGGGCAGGGGTACTCAAAGAAAAGATAATATGTGTAAAACCAGCTAAAGGCATTATTGTTCACATGTGATTACAGTATGGTACTCAGTAACACAAGATGCGCTTGGTACTGAACCTTAAATTGCTACCAGATTTATCTAAAAAAAAAAAAAAAAAGATTTAGCCTACAGAAGAGTTTTGAAAGAAAAATATATTAGGGACTATTGAACACTACTGAGTGCCTCAAAGACAGACGGTTGCAGCTACATGAGACATATACTCTTACAGTTTTCATGCATTCTTTCCCTAATTATCAGCTTCAGACCTTTGACAAAGGCATGATCTTTGGCCTTTAGTCTGTATTTAACATAGTATTTCTTATCTTCTGCCCTGGGTTTTGCATTGTGTGACTCACTCATCCATATTACTGTCAGCAGAGCATATTACTCAATATGACCCATGAATGTAAACAGAACAAAAAGGAGTTATTTTTTCATAAAGGGAAGTCTTCATCAGTGTATGGTAACAAAGTATAGAATCACAGAATGCTAGAATGGTTTGGGTTGGAGAGGACCTTCAAGATCATCTAGTTCTAATCCCCCTGCCATGGGCAGGGGCAACTTCCACTAGACCAGGTTGCTCAAACCCCCATCCAATCTGGCCCTGAACACTTCCAGGGATGGGGCATCTGCAACTCCTCTGGGCTTCACCTGTTCCAGTGCCTCACCACCCTCAGAATGAAGAATTTCTTCCCTGTAGCTGATCTGAATCTGCCCTCTTTCAGTTTAAAGCCATTACCCCTTGTCCTATCACTACATGCCCTTGTAAAAGGTCCCTCTCCAGCTTTCTTGTAGGCCCCCTTTGGGTACTGAAAGGCTGCTATAAGGTCTCCCCAGAGTCTTCTCTTCTCCAGGCTGATCTATTTTCATTGTGGAAATTCCACTCTGAAAGTTAGGCAATAGAGAATAAAATGGTTCTCAAATATATCCCTTAAAGCATTGCATAATGTGAAGCAAGAAACTAATTTTCTAGGAAAAATATGAATTGCAAGTGAAGCATTTTACTCAGATTTTACTTGAAGTGTAAATGTAATAAAACTTCTCGAAATTCCATCTCTCAGGGCCATAATAAAAGAATCTACTGTTGAGATGAATATGCATTACCAAATAAAAAAGTCCATTCCATTACAATGGTAACGTTAAAGAATCCAGCTTACCAGACTAATGACTAGTTTTGCCATCCTTACTCATGTTACAGATGTCCCACTATATAAATAAACCTGATGAAATATATGTGACTACTTCTGATAATGATGTGGGTAGAACTTCGTTCCTTAAAAAAAAAAAAAAATTCAGATTATCATTGAGGAATGACCATGTCAGGTGGGAGAGATGGAGAGACAATCTTTTGGGGGCCTTTGTTTTTTTTAGCAACACTGATAGACTTTTATGAATATGTTAGTTCCCAAAAACCAGACCAAAGCAAAGGCCAGAAACAGAATGGCATTTGAACTGCATGAAAGTTTGCATCCAAATCAGGATTAAAACAGTGTGGCTTACCTCTCCCTACACTGGATGAAACAACTCATAGACTTTGAAAGACAGACAAGGAAAATATATAACCAACCCAAACCCTGGTTATGTAGGTTACTCACCAAGTGAAGTCATTACTCTGTGAATCATTCCTTGTCGTTCTGACCTATTCCTGAAGGCCAGGAACCTTCTCAATGAGTGTGCAAGTCACCTGTAAATTTACAGGCTTTCATAAACTACTTTTTGTTATTAAGTTTATTATTATATTTTAATAATAAACTTAAATTGGCTTTCAATCTGTCTTGTAATTTGTAAATAATATTCTTACTTCAGAATTTCTTTCTGTAAAGTCTTTTTTCATTGACTTTGTGTCTATCAACAAGATACAGCTTTTCTTAGATTAGTATAATGAAAAGAATTACTGCTGCATTTTTATTTTTCCTTGAAAAAAGGCAGTTTATTTAGATTATCATTTTATGTATGTTTTGCTAAATCTGGAAATGGATTGAGAACTTTTGTTGCTCCTATTTCTATGCAGTTTTAGGGAAATAATTTTAAAGAAATTTTCCTCATCAAGAAATACCGAGAAAGTGAATGCCATTCAAACATCTGCAGCATCTCTACGTATTTTTATTTTGGCAGATCTTGCAGGGGTGATTTTCTTAACGTGCTTAGCACCACCCTCAGGAAGCCTTTAAGACATCTCTCATAAAACTGGAGAAATGTATTATCACTAATTTTTAAAATCCTTGCTTATTTCTTTCTACCAGGGAAACCTAATTATATGTGGCATATTAACAAGCATGAGAACTCATGCATATTCCAAGTTAAAAGAAACCTATAGCCTGAAACAAAAAAAAAAATTTTCCACAAAGGGTAAGATGAGCAGCAGGTGAGAAAAAGATGTTTGCGGGAGAATCGCAGATTATAACTACCCATACCTAATTGCTGTTTAGATGAAACATGTGTGTCTGTTTTCAGCAATTAGTGTGGAGATCAATAGAAAACATATATATTTAATTAGACATATGGTTCATTTTACTGTAATTGGAACCCCATGTCACTTCTGGCTCTCCATATGCAGTATGCTCTAAATTGTTTTCTGGGGCGTATTTGCATCATATGGAAGGTGAAGCGCAGACACCAGCTGATACTCAGATCTCATTGTCTCATGGTGCTGTTAAATGTAGGTATTTACGGTGATTTAACCAGACCAGAAACCAATAAAACTTTGATTTTTAATGTCATTTAACCCTTTCCCTGATGACTGATCACACTGCATGTCTTCTAACAACCACAGCTGTTGACACCACATCTGTTCACCAGTGTTTGAGCTTACCAGTACTTTGAAGAAAACTGTTTTCCAAATCTCTAAAAATTAAAGAAATTTTCATTTCAACCCTTATGAGAAACAGATACATTCAGAATAAGGAAGAATGGTAATGGCATTACGCTATTTTACTCACTGAATGCCTCTTAATCAGTGATTTCGGTTTAAAAAAAAAAAGGAGAATAGAAACAGAAAAAAAAGTCTTCCAGGAAAGTCTGAATAGACAATCTCACCCAACTCCCCAGATTAGTCCACTGACATGATACCTGATTACTGTAGGTCAATCTCATATACATTAAACTGTAAATGAGGGGAAACTTCCTCTGCAGTGTCCAAGAGCAGATATAAAAAGCAACAGAACTTGGGAGGGAATTAGTAAAGGTTCTTATTCTTGGTGACCAAACTGTCTGTCTGTATACATGTGATACCATAAAATCTGTTAATAAACATTTTAAGTGTTTAACTCCAGTGTCTAACTTAGACTATTCTATATGGTAATTTAAATAATCCAATATTACTTACCAGGTTTTTTGTTAATTTAGATGATATAAATTGAATGAAACAGGAACAATTGAATAAGAATCAGAGCTTTCATATAGTTCTTGCTCAGAAAACCTCACATTGTAAACATCTGTCTCATTCAGGCTAGTGGGTCTATTTTAAGCAGAACTTCTAATTAATAGACAGAGCAAGAAAGCTCTGCTAAAGAGGGTAAGGGAAATGGCAAAAGGAAAGTTGCGTCAACTGTAGTTGACAACTATTCCTTAGACCTCCATGTTAAAAATTCTGTGCTCAGTCTAATAAAGGATGCAGCCACCAAAAAGTATGGCAGTGAAAGTGTTCTTTGAAAGGATGAATGGGTACCTTTGACCTGTTAAATGACCCTGTAGCTAGAGCTTACAAACAGGAACTAAGAGCTGAAGTAAATCAGATCTTCCATCTGGATGAAAGATTTCAAAACCACGTATCAGGAGAGCAACTTTGTAACCAGATATGGGATATTCTGTGTGAGGGAACTTTTCAGCCCTCTTGTTTTATGCTCTGATAATGTCAAGAAAGGATTGTTGTTTCATGGGGAGAGAAGAACAACAAAAGCATGAAAGCGCTGAATCTTACATTCGGATTCCTTATATATAGCTGCATACATATTTTCCAAGGTGAGATGTTCAATGTGCATAAACAGTCTTTGTTTCCAGGACTATGTTTCAGGAATAGGAACCTTTGAACCAAATACTTTAAAGAGTGGACTCAAAACTTAATATTTCCTCCCAATGCACTTCATTAGGATATTTAATCTTATGCACTAAGAATATCACTTTTCAGTCTAGCATGAGTGTAAACTAACTGTGACTTCACTTTACCTTAAGGCCTAAAAACTTCTGAAGTTGCTCACCAGCCTTTTTATAAGAGGTGGAAGATACAAATTTGGCATTCTCAAGTTGAAGAAAAATTTTAACCTTTCTTCCCACTTCTTAAGAAGAAATATTCTTAACTAATAGTGGGTACTATCACCACTATTTTTTGTGAAGTATGGTCCTGCCAGAGAAGGAGGTCTGGGAAGTAATTCTTCTCAGGAGTCTTATATGGGAAAAAATCTCACTATATAATGAATTTTGGGAGAAATTAGACAAAACGCTTTTCAAAATAGAGCAAGATTGGACTTTGAGTGCCTGAAGAATGTTAAAATTAAAGAGTAAAGGATCTGTGGATTTAAAGGCAAGTTTATCAGGAAGTTTCTAGATTGCCATCTTGGGTATAGGTCCTAAAATTCTATGCATGATTCCTTTAAAAAGTCCTTTTCTTCTTAGACACATCCCTCTGTAACTGTACACACTTCCGAAGATGGTTTTGGGCTCCCTCTTCCCTGTCTTTGTTCACTCCGTATTGGTAGAGGAGTCCATTGACCCAAGAAACCTTTGGTACTAAGGCAACAGCTGTATAAAGACATGCTTCCAACAGACAAGTCAGCTGCATTGATTTGTTTTGTCAGAAAGTTGTTCTTTGTCTTAATTATATAAATGGGCTCAGAACAGAGCAGCCAGGGAGGAAGTGTTAGAAATGCCAGGGGATATCATGTAGCTCCTTTCTCATGCACTGCTTCAAAGATCCACTTTGTCCTGCCTAATATTTTTTTCCTTCTTGGCCCTTTAAAGTGAAACTGTCCAGATCAAAAGTATTATTCTTGGACTGATGCCTAGGAATATTGTTGGTGATTGCCCCAATTAATGGGAAATTTCTAAGTATTATTGCCATTGAATAAATTGTCTTCACTATCTCTGTTTTACAAGGGGAAATTTCTTTCACTAGTATCTGAATTCTTGCTCGCCTCATGCTGCAGCCTTGGATATTGTTGCTGGACAGAGGCCCGGGCATTGAGTGCACTGAAGGCCAAAAAAAAAAAAAACCAAATCCAAAAAACCCCCAAACCCACCCCTTTAGAAATCTATTGAAAGAGAAATTATGTGTGTGAAGTTTTGTTTTTGCAGAGCTGACAGAAGTGCAGCTGGTTCGGCCAGGGGACACAGAGCTCTGCTGAACTCCTATGTGATGCCTCGTCTGCAACATTAAGAAGGTGACAAGCTCACGTGACAGTACCAGTCTGCTTTGCAAGAGATATTAACAGCTGATTTCCTCCTTTCCTACTTTGCTCAGAATGGTTGTATAACTTAGGATAGCATCAGCCTTTTTGGCTGACAAGGCCAGGTTTATTGCAAGGGCCATTTGGGCTACCTTTGCACCAAGAGCATATCCCCACTCAGGATCTGCTGGGTTTCCTGGACCTGTCTCGGCTGCACAGCAGGATGCAACCCACAACTGATGGACATAAGAAAAGATCATATTCAGATCAACATATTTAAGCAAGAACGTTGATCCTAGTTCTTACTCAGGGAGTGGATAGCTCATTTGTGTTGATAAAAGCACTGCAAAGCACTGGATGTTGTTTCAATAGCAGGCCATGGAGGAAGGCAGCAGAGCAGTGTCTGTGTGACCAGGGTTGCCAGTTTCTGTCTTTGCACTTGCCAGGAATCCCCACCCACCCTGACCAGGATTTAAGAACCGGACTGATCCAAAACCACCTGCACGTTATCACCCATGCAGAGATTATGTCTCTCTTCAGGAAAGGATTACTGTTTACCTTAGCCTCTGCCACAAAGTAGATGTTGGCAAATATTGACTTTTTTATGTCTAGAACTGCTCTTAAGAATCAAAGAGAAAATAAGTCCAAATAAAAATCTTCAGCTCCATCTTGGATTTTTTACAGTTTATGTGTGATTTTAGCATTTTATGAGGATTGATAAGCCTATAAAGCTCTTTTGACATCAGAAGGATAGGTGCAGACCAGGTATATGTTTATAGACATAACTGCATTGCCTAGAGATCAAAGATCCAAGCTAGGAAATGCAAAACTACTGCTGCCACCTCAGTGAAAAGCCCAGTGCTTGTAGCCATCTCACTAGCAACTTCTCTAAAGGGTTAGCTGCCCTGGGGAAATGGGAAAATGTCATCTCCTCCCAGCCACAGTTCTTTAAATGTTCCAGTGTCAACCAATATTATTCTGCTTTTATGTTTTTCTCCATTAGACAGCTGCTGGCTCTGCCTTTATGGGAAAGCCACCCTTGAAGTCACTTGACCTCTTGGTGCCTTAGTCAACACAGATGGAACATTGAATAAAACCAGGATGTTGCTAGAAATCATATGACTCATTTGAACTGGGGAGGGAGGGTATTTTGGGGAGTTGTTTTTCTTTCACCTTGGCTAAATAAGAGTTTGACTTATCTAATTATAGGCAAAGGTGTACAGATTCTGTTTTGTAAGAATGTATTTACACAGTTGAGCAGTCACCTTTAAAAGGTCAACAGTTGTATAAGAAAAAGTAGCATACTTTTTGATCTGATGCAATATCCTGTACTTCTTTTATTCAGATACCAGGATCACTGTATGGGAAGCATTGGCATATAGATGATATCTGCTTTATATATCAAGACTTTAATTTATTTCATAATTTTGTTTAGAAGTGCAACAGAATTCTTGTTACATGTAAAACAATTTAATAAATTGAAAATATAATTTTTTTATCATTTACAAAATACCACAACCTATAGTGATGACTTTTTCACTGTCATGCCCCAGCAGCCTCTTCAAAGAGCTGCCAGCAATTGCCTGGAGGTCGTGAGCTTGTTTCCTTCCATTTTTTCTGGCCTTTTGCCAAAGCAGATTTGTTCAGACATTAAAACCAGCTCTACTTGATGTTTCAATATACCAACAATACCTAATTATCCTACTCTGACAAATCATGGAGTGGATTTACCGAAGAACAATGGGAAGTAGGACTAAAGCTGCCGAGTTGCTTTAGAAGTAGGCTGAATATAAAAAAATATGGAGCCATGAATCAACAACCAAGCAGCAACACAGTGGAAGCAGTAAAGCTTGAAACATCAAACTGGAAATTTGCACACGTTATCTATTAATCTATCATAAAGACAGTGTCTATTTTTCTCACACCTATTTGATTGATGTCAATTACGTTTTCCATCGTAAAGTATTATACCTTCCCGAAAAGAAGAGGCATTTAAATATTGAATTGATGTGAAGCTGTCAAATGGTGAGCAACTCCAGAGGGCTGACCCTTTCATTTAGATGCTTGCAATGCAAACTTAAAAGTCCTGGAGCAGCATTATAGGAATTCTAGTACAACCTCATCATTATGTATCTGGACACAGAATATCTCTGCTTGCAAGCAAAGATCAAAGTGGCTTTGATTGGAATGCAACGTTCTACCATTGTTCGTTATTGCAGTGCACTGCTAAACAGTATACGGTCAGAAGTTTTCCTTTCATGATTCCACACAAGCACTTTCTTTAGCTTTGGCGAAAGGAACCTTCACCTCATCACTCCTGATATTTGCATTTAGCTTTCACATTTGATTTCAAGACCTGAAAAGGTTACACTGAAACCATGAAATATCTACAGCTTCACATGACTTTTGGGACCAGCAATATATTATGAAAGGTTTGTGAGCTTTAGGGTTGGCAGCCCTGGTCTGCACTCTCTTCAGAACAGGAAAAGATTGAATCAGGATGATCTCAGAATCCTAAAATGCCTCTGATGCTGTGGCCCTTTTAAAATTCTGACATCCTTTTATAGGGAGAAATAAACTCAGTAATAATGGCAGTAAAATAAATGAGAAAACTGCGTATACTGGATGACTTGAAAGTCCGTAAAAGCAGCACAGAAGAAATAGATGCATCAGTGAATCAATGGTTAATTCCAGAGAAAAGGATACATAAGCACTTTAAAGATGTGGCTGGAAGCCCAAATTTTAAGAGAAAGCCTTTTTAGAAAGCATGAAGTTAGTTAGCATGGTTATAAAGTAGGGGCTGCATTCAGTCTTGGGGTCTACTGGTTTCTGCTCACAGAAGGTGTTAACAGTCCCAGTGAGAAGGGACCAGCCCACTGAGAGGAACAAAGCACAGGCTTGTGGCTGGTATACCCACCAAATTCACACCACATGCTCAGGAGTCCTGGGAAGTATTTTCATCTCTCCAAACTCCTTCAGGGAAGGTGTGACTCCAGATGGAGCTGTGCCTAAACACCAAAATTAATCTCTGTGTTAACATGACAGATACTCTTCAAGTTAAATGTACTTGCAACGCAAATTGTGTGGATAAGGCTGCTTGTTATTTACAGTGCACTCCACTGAATCCCAGCTTGTCTCAGTTAGTGATGTGTCCTGTTAAGTACCCTAGTCATAAGGCAAATAAAGTTATATTGACCATGATCACATATTTGTTTCATAACCCTTTGTCTATAGTGAAGTGCTCGTAGATCTGTGTAATTCAGAGTCCTCCCTCTTGACCCACTTCAGTGATAACCGCTTTTTGTTCCATCCTTTAATAAACATTATTTCACATCTGGAAGACAGTCCCACATATTTGAATATCTGTAACAGATGTTTTGTATATAATATAAAAATAGTTTTTAAGTGAAAGTTTAAAGAGTTGCTTCACATTACTTTTATTGTCATCCTTATTGAAAACAAATAATTTGTAAGTTTGTTTCCTCCACCATTACAGCAGTAGAAATTCACAGTGAACTCCAGTTAAGTATAGCTGAGGTTTCCTCCCAGCAGAAGTCACTTTAACAAAGTATAATTGAATAACATTGTTATTAATCATCAGTGCAAAATTCTGATGCAGAACCACCCTCAACCCTATACTAGAAGGAATTATCTCATATGGAATCCCCTTGTCAGTTATAAAAAGGATATGTATTCCTCACAGGCTATAGGAAACCAAAAGTTATTGTTTATCACCAAATTTCATAAGTGGCTTAAACTCTGATGGTAATGCTCTTACAGCAAGGATCATTTTGTATGCAGACATGCAGTCTGGGCATTAAAACTTCCAGTAGACTTCACCCTCCGTTCTCCTTCATTAATATTGTCTTCCACTAATGTTAAAATCTCTGTTTTCATGATTTCTCTTCAATGTTTAGTGGGACAACAGAAATCAACACAGCAGATTATGTCAGTAGGCCTTTCTATTTGAAATCTCAAGAATAGCGTAAGTATGGGAAGAGCAGTATTATCACAAACCTATTTGGCTCTTTGCGAACCACAGCTGAATCACACTAGTCAGTGGCTCTGTTGCATCTGTTCTGTGCATTTAAAGAGAGTTTTAATCCTGAGTGTGCTCTAGGTGGCATGCATTTTAAGTGCTTGTGAATTCTTGAGGAAATCCATTCTGACCCAATAGTGTGAAAGTAAAGAAAAAAGCCTCACTGCTTAGTAAGTGTTAAAAGTTGCTAAACGTTGTTACCTAAACATAAAATAGGTTTGTTCTCTTTATCTGCAAGCTCTGTTGCCACCCAAAGTATGTCTGCAGAAACTTTGTTGCTAATGGGACTGAAATAGTTATTCACAATCCAAATATTCACTTCCTCAAAAACAGTAAGAAGAAGAAAAAAAAGAGATCTTCATTTTGCAACAATAATAGCATGAATATATACTGGAAAGTTTATTACATTATAATTCATTTTTATAAAAGAGTTTTCTTTGGAACAGTTATAAAATAAATTGGTGAAAGGAGATAAATAGAATGATTCATATGTTCATGTGAACTCTGCTAAGCTACTTATGAAGTGAACGAGAATTAGTGGTTTGTAAGCAGTCTCTGCTTTCTTAGCTATGAAGTTTTGGTGTTTGACGGAAGAGTCTGACTGAAAATAATGACCTCATCTACTGATTTACAATTGACCACTCTGTTATTAGGGATATAATGAGGCTTTCTGCTAATTAGAGCTTATTGGGGGTCATTATCTAGAGACTGACATTTCCCATAAAATAAAAGGGTATGCTGGAGACATGTATGTCTCAGCTATAGTCTGGCATTCTGGTATCATCTGAGGACTGTAATTTTGAAAAATAACTGAAGACCTCATGGGCTGTGAAGAGGAGGAAGCAGACAGTTATAAAGGCTGGGCACTGTGCCACTGTAAATACAGAAGTGTTTGCCATCCATCACATCACTGGTCTGAGCAATACCCAGAGTTATGCCTCCAGGCCAAATTCAAAATCAGGTTTTGTGGCTCTCAAAAACAATTAACTGAATCTGGCATTTGTTTAACCCTTTATTGCTTATGGAACTTATATGAAATGTATCCATAGATCAACCACATATACTGGCAGGCATCCATGTAAACCTAAAGAAATGAGGGTATAGAACGTGGTCAGATAAAAGAGCAGTAATACTGAAAAATATTTCTTCCTAAATGTGGGATCCTAGAGAGTTAAGAAAGCAGTATTTGATCCTCAAACATTGCAAAGGACCTTCTAGAATAATTATAAACAATTTTTTTTCCTATTTTCTCCTTTCATAGGCTTTTGATACATTTCTAAATGTTCTACAAAACCAGTGAAGTAAGTGAAGCTTCTTAGGTGTAATTGAGATTGGAAAATATATCTTTCTGAGCTTTGTTTTGCTTTGTAGATAAACATAGATACCTGTTATTATGAAAAATTCCTGTCAAGTCATTTGTATTTTCAAAAGTTTTTCTAATATTTGCAAACAATGCTGTGCAGTTTTGGGCCTTGCTCTGTTCTGATGCTTGAAGGGTGGTGCAGACATAAGGTACAAATCTCTCGTGGCTTCCTTCTGAGCAAAACAATGATTAACTATACATTCCTTTTCCTAACTGTGTAGAATATCTTGGCAGATTTCCCACCTTCAAGTATTTGTATGTCTCAGTGGAGGCATGCTATCTGACAGCACCTTTTAATATTAATACAAACCTTGCCATAGCAACGTGAGTGTTGCCACAAAAAGGTCACTCAAGTCACTTAGAGAAATAATGTGAATTACTATGGGGACAATTCCAGATTAAACTCAACTTCCCAAAATTGTTGTAAAAGATACACAATTATTTCAGTCCCAAATTATGGCTCAGTTTTGCATTCCCCGTATATTTGCAAGGAAACATGGCTTCATTTTTTATTAGATCCTCATAGCAAGAAGTTAGAATACACAGGACTCCAGCTTTAATTGCCAGTAATTTGCAGCACTTATGAGTGATTTATGGTGAACACAGAGAATCAATCCCCTTAACCAATAAGGTCTGTAAGCCCAGACCTGCAGCAGATATTCTTTCACTTCTCAGCAGCTCTCAGGAAAGAGTGTCTGTAAGGGTGGCAAACCTCCTCCAAGTGCTCAGGGCTTTGATGAGAGGATGGAAGAAGGGATTCAGCCAACAGAGCCCCTTCAGTCAGATGCAGGAACCAACTGGCTGCAATTGCCAGTACTTTAGGCTGGTCTGTCTGATATATTGTAGGACACAGAAGAGGGAATTTATAAGAATTTGAAACCAAAATGTGCACCAAGAATCTACAGTCTACATCAGGAAGTGCAGAGCTGAGATCTGTCAGGCAACAGGCAGTTCTTATATCCTGTAACTGTACCTGACTTCCTCCTTGCATAAAAGCAGGGGTCTGATGTTCTTCCCATGTGAGTTTGACCACCATTTTCATGACAAAAGCATCAATTCCAGTGGCAGAGGAGATCCCAGGTACATAACAGACAGTTCACATGCTTTTTCTTTTAATCTGTACCTTCACTTTATATTCTGTGAATCACCGCTGTGAGGTTTTCCACAGGAAAAGTTGAATAGATGGAACCCTTGACCTGAAGAAAATAATGCCGAACCATCCAACCCTGTGCTAATAACTTCTACACAACTCTGTGGTTCCTGAGTTCAGGCCAGAAGACATCCAGAAATACCATGAGAAACCACTTCCGGTTAAGCCATGCTGCCATCCCTTCTTCAGACTACACCATGACTTCACAAGGTAAGGTAAATTCCGAGGCAATATTCACTATGTCCTTGTCTTAAGTTTGCCCATGTATTAAAAAGAGGAACAGAGGAGATACCAAAATCCACAGGCAGAGGAGGGAACTCCAGCTGCACTCTGAGCTTAGCTACCCTGAGGAAACAACTCTTTTCATGCCTTTTTGAGTGAACACTAAAGAAGAAGTGACAGGCTTCTGTTTTCAAATAATACACACCATACAATTTAACTACTCTTTTTTTAAGCTTTGTAAAACCAAATGCCTTCAGAAAGGTTTTTCAGAAGAAACTGTAGGGTCTTCAGAGCATCTCTACTTTGGATTGGTGCTTAAAGATGCAAAATCTTTTTGCCTTTTGAAGTCCACTCATCATGTGTCAAGGAAAGTACTGAGGAAAATTTATAGGATGTGTCTGGTACTTTGGGCAAACATGAAAAGATTTATCAGAAACAAAAGAAACCATAGAGCTCAATTCATCATGTGCTCAAGGATCACAAAAGTATTTCACAAGAATCAAATAGCTGGAATGGGTGTGGCTGATCCGCAGCAGCATGAGAAGACAAGAAAATCCATCTGTGCTGGGATCTTAAACTGTGGCCTGATGAGTATTTTGTATGATGGCAAAAATTTATTTGCTGAAGCTGAGGGAAGGTGCTATAAGTGGCAGCTACAAAACGATCATGTAAGAGAGTCTCCCCATTGCTATTGGCAGCACCACAGAACAGCCAACTGTGAAAGCATTAGTATTAATGTGAAGACATGGAGACCACTTCCTTTGAGGGACCTTAATGTTGAAAATTGTCCCAAAGGGATCCTCAAGTAGCTAAAAGAAGGCATCGTCCTGGACCAGCTACATCTCAAAGTTTTGTCCTGAAAGACAAGCAAGCTGGAAAATTACTGAGCTGTGACTGTTATTAAAGCTGCCAACTGAAGCATGTAAATAACTAATCTTAACAACTGCTCCACCCCCACCCCACCACATATATGAAAACAGGGATTTTAACTAACTAGTTTAATTGCTTCCAAGGCCTGCTGACTTGTTAAGTGTACAGGATGGTGATAAAACAGCTCTACTGAAGAAGTCCAGGTCCTCCAATACCCTGTCAGTTGAGACGTGGAGACAATGCCAGAGCCTGCTGCGTGCTCCCAGCTTCCACTGAGCTGGGAAGTATACAGATGCTATCCCACATAGTCACTATGGTCCTGAGGATCACGGAAAAAAACCTAATTCTGTGTTGACTAGCATTTAAACAGTTTGCAGTAAATATGTCTAGGGACCACACACTAAACATAAAGAGAAAACAAATTCTAAAATACCTGCTGAGTATTGGACAAGGCAAAGATGATCTGGGATCCTACCTTAATGCATATACACAAAACAGCTGGGTTATGGTCACAAAGACAGCCCTTAGGTCTACCATTTTGTAACTTCTGAATTATGTGGCTTTCAATATTTTGTTTTTTCAAGATAGGCTCTGTGTGTATTGTTTTAACATATGGCAGCCAAAGAATTCGAATGACGAGATCCAGCCTTTCTATAAACCTGCTGAGAATTTTTCTCTTCCTTGAAAACCACAACAGTTCTTGCCAGAGGTTAAATGGATTTTTGTTTCAGTGTAGATTTCTCACTAGAGCAAGTGACTGCAAATCAAGATCTCTTTCTTCCATTACAAATTCAAGCTAGGAAAGTTTAGAGAGATTGATTAAAGATGCCTTTCTGTCCATTCAGCTCATACTCCTTCCTGACTTACCTTTGATGCTTAAAATCTTCAGGGTGTAAATTCTTGCATGTTTCTGTCTAAATCCTGATATCATAAAACACCTAAGTGTGTAACTATTGACCAATTCCTAGCAGGTTGCAGAAATGTTAGTATGTCTTCTCTCTTAACTGCTTTATGGAGCCTATATGATACTTTTCAAGCAAAACACTGGGCATAAAATCTTGATGAAATAAAGCCCATGTCTTCCGCTGCCCTTCATCACTGAGGTCTCAATATTGAGAGGGCTTAGGCAGGATGGGGACATCCAAATACAGATCTTTCCTCTGCTTTATCTGTGCATGGGATTTAAACCCAGATCTTCTGACCACTGCAAAGGTAGACATATTCAGTTCTGATATCCTCTCAGTCTCTCTTGTCCCACTGTGTAAAAAATACTTAAATATTCATTGAGTTTGGACAGTGTTAAAACGACTAAATTTAGATACCAGCCTCTGCTCATACAGCTACTAATGGTGTAAAGTGGATCATCATCAACAAACAGACTAAGACTTTGCTCAGCTTATTCTACTGTCTAAGTGTAAGGAAGGTCTCTTGGGAGGAATGCAATTTTATTTCAAAGCCTTGCCCTAAATCAAATGTAAGGAAGACTTGAACATAAGGAATAGATGGTTTTATTTCAGCTACAATGACATCCTTCCTCTCTTCCCTTTTTTAAGCACTAATTTGATTGTTGATGTTTGCTCATTTGTGCAAGTGCAGCTCAATTCTCCCATACGGGCTCGTGCTAGACATAAGGCAGGATGATGGCTCTAGTGGTTCTTTGGGTGTTGCAGGGACAGCAGGGGTAATGCTGCCTCCTCAGTGGGGTAGAGCACCCAGAGGGGGAAAGTGCTTGGAGCCCCAGGACTGGGGAGGGGGGGCACCAGGTGGGGCACAGCCCACCCCTCTCTCTGACAGCACCTGGGGCAGAGCCCAGCCCCACAGCATCAGGTGATTGTGCAAAAACCAAGCAGGAAACATGCAAAAAATGAGATCAGGGAACCTTATAAAATAACTGCATTTAGAAAGATGAAAAACATGGAAAATAACCTGAAAGGCTGAGCCTGAAGCAAAAGCTATGGGTACTGCCAGTCTTTTTCTGGACAAATAGAAACCCTTGGCCAAGATTGGAGGTATTGGGTAATTGTTAGCAATAGTATATCTAACCAATATCACACTGGTACACTTGCAATATTTTCCCTTTAGAAGGCCTGGTTTTAAGAAATAGTGTGAAGTTAGGCTTCCAAAACTTCTTGTACTTGACAAACGCTAATGAAAATAGCTTGGGTTCCTCAGAATTATTACCCACATTTTTCTCTCTTTTCCATCCCTCCACATTCCCATAAGAAAGTGTGGTCTCCCAGACTGTGTACCAAGCAGAAGCTTCAGCTCACCCCAGGTAAACTCTGTTAGGACATCACCTCCCTGCTCCATTTGCTGTTGCTCATTCCTTTTATTTGAAGAGAGAGAGGAATGTGTCTTGCCCCAGTAAATCTGCTCACCATAGTACAGCAGAAAACCAGCAGTACACTTGAACCAGGGCAGCTAAGCTATTCTCAAAATACTTTGCTGACCCATCAGTTATGGCAGCGTGATGCCTTGCATCTTTTATGGTGATCACAAGCAAAATAAGAGCTGGCAAAGGCAGCGTGCTGTTCATGGCACAGCTGTGAGCACATCCACGACAAATGCCCGTGAATGTTTCGTTTTGCGTGCATGCTGCAAATATAAGTGAAGAAATTTCTTTCTTTGAATACAATTGTCAGTCATCCTTCAAAGCGTAAAAATGTTCTGGGATGGAGTAAATTGTAAGCAAGCAATTAATTGAATTATCTTTTGCAGCTGAGCTTCTTATTGGATTTCGTCTGTGTTTACATTGCACAGGCTTTTTAATTTTCCTTCCTGTTCTATGTTTGGTTTATGATATGTAAATATATCACAGGAAGATTATTGTCAAGGGATACATGAAACTAACATTTTCTAGTTAATAAATTAAGAATCAATAGTGGCGTACACCTAATCTTTCTGAGAGACCAGCTTGGAAATTTTCAAGATGATAACTGTACATCTTCAGTGAATAAAGCTAACAATGATTCATTCTCCTTAAATAAATCATGTTTCTCTTCCATAGGCAAATTTAAGAATTTTGCTTATATAACCAGAAAAACTAAGAGAAATTATTTATGCAAAAAAGATTAGTGTTTGATAAAGTACCACACACAAGTTAAACAAATGAACTGATAAAAGAACATATGCTAAAAAAAAGCCACAGATAAAACTCCAACTATTAAAATTGAAATACCTTGTTTAGGCCAAAATATATTTCAGCCCTATTCTGTAACAGCCATTAAAAGGACTGGGTAGTGTCAACACTAAGCTTTCAGCTAGTGCACCTGAAATGCAGTAAATATGTTTTGCTATTATCTGTACCTGTCTAAACTTGCCGTACTACTCCAGGGCTGCTCTCCATGTTAGTATGTCTGATGTCTTTGCTTTGCAACAACTAGCCTGTATTGTGAGAAACAAACAGGTCTGTGGCACACCTACTCAATTTTTTTTGTTATGCCTGCATTATCAGAGAAGGAATGTACACATTGCAACCTCTCCTGTTTTCTGTTAATGTAGAGTGACTATAGAATTCTTTCCGGATTACTCGGCAATCTGCAAGAACAAGCAATTTACAGTAGGTACAAGGTATTACCTATCAAACCCAGTGTACTTATCATGTAAGCAGTGAGTGCTTACATGATAGCCATGCTCTGTAACTTAGTTATCTAAAACCCTGCTAAATGTTTTAAAGACCCTTTCACAGAGTTCCCCACCAGTTTAAAAAAAAATCAGCAGATGATATGTAGCAGCTGTGTTTTTAGCAGGTCTGGGCACTGAAAAGCACCAAAGATAACGGTTTATGAGGCCCAAACTAATTCTTCAATTAAAAGCACAGTGGGCATTCTGTTACTGAATGCAACTAAAATGAAAACTTTTCCTTCAATAACTTAATTGAAAACATCAGAAAAAATAAACAAGTTAGTAATCTAAAATGAATGCAAGCCATCTTTGATCCTCAGTTTGATAGTTCCAGGAGTTTCATTCTGATCTAAATTACACTGGGACATCTAATTTTTTACACTGTAGCTTTTTCTCAGCTCGTTAAAAATAGACATTAGTAATCATTTTCCATGATGAAAGCTGACTATTTCTTCTTGATTTACAGCCAAATCCTTACCCATGATAGAACTTTACCATTTATGCTGTTGCCCCTTTGTTGAATTAATATTACCTCATTACCTTATTAATAAGAATATTTCTCAAAGGGCATTTAATCCTTTATAGGCTCTTCCAAGTTTTCTATTGGCCACTTATTCAGGAATCATATTTTTGTACATTCACTAAGATAATTCTGATAAATTTGGCTTAATTTTCCATGTGTGGAAGATATGAAAGAGTAGTTTAACCACCGTGGACAGACACCAGGTGTGCATGAGGGTTTGCGTTCCTGTAAAATTACTTTTCAGCTCTCCTAGGAGTCGCCAGAGCCTCTTCCGCTCACATTTGTAACCCTTTAGAGCTGGGATTAAATTCTGTCAGTAGTACTAATTTTCTCCTCATAGGTAAGCCTGTGATTCCCCTGGCAGTTGTGTGCAACAAGTACCCCCAAGGTTACCCTTTACCCACAGAGCACCCTGAAACCTCCTTTCTTCCCCTTGTCAACCAGGCAAGAAGACTTGCTCGCCCCTCTCCAAACTGCTGCTAACGTGCTCTCGGACTGCTGGAGATTTGGGCACAGGGAGCTGAAAGATGTTCAGGCAGAGGAAAAAGAGCAGGAACAGTTTATCACATTGTCAGTAGCTGATGTTGCCCAAGTTCTGTGTTCCCTGTACAGTACAGGCATATTACTGAATATAATAATAATTTTAAAAATGTATCTTTGCAATGGCATATGATGCATAAAACACCTATTCTTGAGCCTCCGTCACAAAAAACCCCTTAAGCTCAACGTCTTCCTTGTGATAACATCTGTCCTTCATTATCTTCACATTCAGGCTTCTCTCTGATGTGTTTGTGAATAGCTCTTTTTTTCTGTGATAACCCTGACATTACACGACTCTCACATTTAGAAAACAAGGGATCTTTTTGTTGAATTACTAGCACTGAGTCTTTCAGAGTTATGTTTTTAATGAAAGTTTCCATAGATGGTGGATTTTATTTGGATGGCATTATACTTCCATAAAAAACAGTAGGTCTTTATTGTTTCCATATATACCTCCTAGAGTTGCTTTTGAGGTGGTCACAGGAAAAGCTGATGTAAAACCTATGAAGGGACCCTTCCAAAATATTTTTGATTATTATCACAGAAAAAGAATAGAGAAGAAAAGTGTCTGAAAGACCAGAGAAATTTTTACTAACGCACCTTTATCGTATTGAGGTACAAGCCTCAGCTTGGCTGTTCCTGGCCATGCTCACACTCACATGAGCTGGAGGAAAACCAGTGAGTGGTGCTCTCTCTAGCCATGGTTAATATTAGTGCTAGGTTTTAATTTCACCTATAGTCTCTGCAGATCTCTATACATAAAACTTCCAGACACTTATATATAGTGAGTTCTAGCACAATACATAGCACTAAAATGACAGATCCAAGTCCTATCAACTTCCTATTCCCTTGATCAAATCAAGGATGAATTGTATCTGTAGTTTCTGTTTTGTAGTGTCAAGTATGTAGGATCTCAAAGTTCATGTATCTGGAGACAATAGGAAGGGGTTATTCTTTTCCAAACTTTCTGAAGATCCTAAAATAGCTACATTAAATAATTTTTATGCTATTAGGCAAGGGTAAGAATTTTCCATAGTAACTTAGGGGGAGGGGCTGGATTAATCTCATATGACTTTAGGCATGTAAGTAACTGTCACTGTGTACAAGCTGGTTGCCTAGGCTCCTTCTGCAGGCACTAGAAAGAGATAAGAACATCTATGGGGCAATTTATCTCACTTGACTTAACACCCCTCAGCAGCATTTGGATCTACATAGCTGCCAAACTTTTGGGAATAAAATTGTGGTAGGCACCCTTAAAAATGTACCCATACCAACTATGTTGCCACACAGCAAGGGAGTCTGTGCTTAGACATACTTGAAAATCCATCCTTCTTATTGGCATCAGTGGATGGATAGCATGATTCACAATATGATGGAAAAAGTGACACGAATGAGGCAAGAACTAAAAGAAATTTTAAGCATATCTTCTCCCTAGCCTTGAGACTATATTATACATACTCAGCAGAGGTGTGCAAGGCACTTTGCAGGCATAAGAGAGCTCCCAGGGAATTTACCATCTAAGGTTATTTGTTAGTGCTTTACATGAGACTACTAAACTTGGCAGGATCCATATTCTTTTCTAATGTTACGAGCGATAAAATAAGCAGCCAGGGATCCCACAGACTGAGTAATGCTAAAAGAAGGTGTTTTATACTGTAAATCTGGCACCCTCCACTTCTGTATCTTGAAAGTCGAGATGCATCTGGTCTCAAGATGGCCTGGAGTGGAAGTGGACATCATGGTCATGTATAAAATTTCCCTATCTCAGCTTGAGAACTTGGCTGCTCCCGAGCTGCAGGTGGTCCTCTGCTGGGGACACCGCCTCTTGCCAGGAGCCCTTAGCTGAGATGGGAGAAAGGAAAGCTCCAGAGTTTCCTGTTTTTTTGAACTGAAGTGTCAATGACCATTATTTATTAACTGACAAAGGGGTCTTTTTTTCCTCTCTTTTAATTAGAAACTACAACAACTTGCTTTTCAAAGCTGAAAATACTTGAAATGATCCCAAGTAATATTCCAAAACCACTAGCCTAAAGCTGGCAGTTAGAAACCTAATGAAATCTGATCGACTGGCTGAGCCCTCCTTTTCCTACACACATACTCACATGCACACACACGCTCTCTTGCTCCGGCACCACAAAAAAAGACCCCAGACAAGGCGACCGCATTCCTTTTGAACAGCCATCTACATTTGTTACACAGCAGACAAGTTGGGATCTATCCATGAGAGATTACATGTACTGCTTTGAGAAGCAAAACCTCCTTCACGAAACTTCCCAAAGCAGACTAAGAAAAGCACATTCATTTCACAGGCTATTTTTAATTTCATTCCAGGCTCATTACAGGGCTTTATAATCCTCTTCTGTGGGCAATATCTTCATGGTTTGAACTCCTCTTTAGTGGGGCAGATTTAGCATTTGCTGTGGGAGGGGGAAAGCTAAATGAAGCTGCGCTGAGTTGCAGCAGCTGCTCCATCACAGGCTCTCTCCTTCCCCGTTTAGCATGATTGCTATTCTAGCACAGGCCTCTGCAACACACACACACTGGGTCACAAGATGTGAGGGTTGTTTTTTTTTTTAATGGCAGAGTTTGACAGGCAGCTTGCTGCTGAGGTTCAGCCAGATACAGCTGGTCACAGCAATGCTGCTCATTTACATCTGTCTCCCATGCACTGAATCCTGTCAGGTTTTATTTGTCATGGATGGAGTTAATTGCGAAATGCTCGATACTGAGAGAATATGGAAGATACAACATAAAACAAGCATCTGTTCGGTGAAAAAAAAATGAAATGCTGACACAAAGCTGGCCTAAACCTCAACCAGTTTAAACGGCTGCATAGGCCCTGTGCGTTTGAATGCTCCAGGATTATTTAGTCTGTCCCATCCAGTCCTCCTCTGAGCAAGTTCCTCTGCCATAGCCTGCCCACAGAAACAGACGGTGAGCTTGTTCTTGCACTGTGGCATCGCAAGAGGCGCTTGAAGACACAGATAAGTAAGACTATGGTACAGGGGTATAAACTGTGATAAGGTCAGAGCTGGTGTATGGCTGAAAGCGTTTGAGGAAGAGGGATTTGTGGGGGTAGGGAGTGGGCAGAAGTTGCAGTGGTTGGAGATGCATCAGTCACAAGACAACATAGAAAAATACTTTATACATGTGAAGTAGTTACTTCTGGAATTTTGCTTAAGGCATGCCCCCATCACCTCAAACCTATCTGGTATGGATGGCCTATGCTACTTTTGCACAGGAATGTCTGTCTGCAAAGTGCTTCCTTAACCTGGGGTCAGATCATCTGTGTGTCATCCAGTTGTTCCTCTTCAGCAGGATTACTGTTAGCTGGTCACAGAGCCTTCATGATATATTTGCCAGCAAGTGAAGACATTATGGTGCCCATAAGTTTGCACAAGGAAAATATTTCATCTCTGAATGCATGGAAAAAATATCTTCTCTATAGACTTTTAGTCAATGACTGCGTCTAGGAAATGATGATTTGTAGGAATATATAAAACTGCCATATGGCACTTCTCACACAGTAAAAAGACCTTTTCCAAAAGCACACTATTTATTAGAAATCATGTTCCATTTCCATTTGCGCAGTTTTATCATGTGTTGTTATATCTAAGCTTGATTATGTTTGATGTCTCTATCTGTGAAAACAAATCTCAAATGAGAAACTTTCAAGGATACCCATACTCTGTATAGCTGGAGCATACTTTTTGCTATACTAGCCTTTCTATAGGCACAGAACCATCAACATTTGCAAAATATTCACAGCACACCACACGATGCATATGCCAAGACATACACTCAAATCCTATTGATCCAAGCAAGACATCAGCACTTTAAGTTAAACGTACACTTAAACCTTTTGCAAAATGGTGCCTTAAATACTTATTAAAGCCTACCTCTTTCATACCAAAAGGCCATAATAATTTGGAGTTAATGATGTCACTTTTTAGTACTTTGATCTGTGTAGCAAACTCCTCCTAGTTGTCTGCTGCCCATCTGTTTATCTCCCCACCCCAGTTGAACTCCATGAGAGCCATTGGGCTCTCTGAAGTCCTACTCATTTAGGTGGGATGCAGCAGAAATGAAGTCCTGACCCATCAGAAAGGCTAGAAACATTGACACTCTTGAGTGGGGAATGAGAAACTGTACCAGATGTGAAGAGGAGCAAAGCACAGCTAATTGCAGAAAAATGACTGCCAGCAATCCATGGGAAGATTCAGAGCTCAAACAAGAAATCCCATAAACTTCAGGAACAGAAAAAATTCCTCTGGCCCATGCTGTCTTTACAGTCTTTCTCTAAACCCAACTGTATTCCTTTTAATGTTGAGTTAGCTAACCATTTGCTTCTTTTGTATGCATTATTCTTTGCTACTTTTTTTCACAATGCTTTTCCCATCCTCCTCCTTACCTCCAAAAATATACAAGTAAATAAATAAGCAGTGACTGTGACCTCTCTCTGACTTTGTTCTGCTTTCAATAGAAACATGGTGCAAGTTGATGCCTGAGCAGAATTCAGGATTTTAATCCTCCTGAAACAAATGTTTACCTGTTTTTGTCACCTGGAGCCTTAGGATAAACTTAGGAACAAGAAGATGCTGTCTATATTTGTTTGCATTGTTTTCAAGAACTTTATGTCCATTTGGTTTTGTTTGTATATAGTATATTGTCCACTACCAAAAAGAGAAGGTGGAGCCTCTGTGGAGTCATATCTGTCTGTGGTAAGTCATTAATTTTTCTGTGCTTCAGAAATTTGGAGTTCTCTTGCCTATTCAGCAAATCAGCATCACCATCTTTCTGAAAAGGCAATATTATACTGGTTTTGCTTTTGTCTTTGAAATGTCATCATATGAAGCATGTAGAAACAGTATTTTTTTTTTCTTATTTTCCTCATCTTTTTATGTCTTTATATTTGACATGCCCTTGCTGATTCTACAAGCTTCCCCTTAAAGTCTTGCTTTCAGTTGAAAGCATGGCACTGTGCATTCCTCTATTTTGGGTATAGAAAACAAAAAAAAAAGGTGTTTCTTAATGTTAATTTTAACCAGTTTTTGAAAATCAATCTGTGGTTTTTTGACTTTGCATGTTACTGTGTACAGCAGAGTTCTGCACGCCAGTTTGTGATGCTATTCATAGCTCTAAAACACCATTCTCCTCAACTGTGCTGGCCAGGGCACTGGGAGCTGTAAAGTCAATTAGGTGTCAGTATTTGGACTTGGTGATTACTAGCAGTGCCCATGGATGAATAAGATTAAAAGCACTAAGCAGTTCTTCCAGTTGCTTACCCGAATCCTGGATAGCCAAGAAGAAATTGGTGAAGCTCAAGGTCAGGCAACATTTCAGTCAAACATGGTGATGTAAAGTAAAGGGGAAAAATGTCTTTGGTGGGAAAATAAGTTTGGTGGCGGGAGACAGCAGCGTGAGCTAAGAGTTTCCATTGCTGTATAGTACAATAATTTTTGACACGGACAAGCTGTGCAGTACATTGCTTATTGCATTAATTTCATTGGTGAGGTTTAATAGGATGTCATATGTAAACTTATGGGATTATTCAACTCACACTCTCCCAAAAAAAGGGAACTTTTTTAGCTGTAACTATTAATTACAGAGTGTTAACCTGAAGTTCTGGTCCAGGTCACAAAGAAATTATTAATATAACATTCACCAGATGAGGACAAGCAGAGTGCCCATCTCCACTCAGTCACAGGCGATGATCAGAAATCCTCAGACACATCAATGTCATTATGTCCAGAGTGCAAACGCAGAACTGGGAATAAATGCCACAGTCAGGTTGTCTCTGGTTACTTTATATGTGTCAGCTCAGGCCAGATTGCTGTGCCAACCATCACAGTGTATTTTCCCTTGACACAGATTGCTAGCAGTAGCATCTAATGAACTGGCCTGGTCTGTGTTACTGATTGAAAGAACTAATAGGCACCACCAATGTCTTAGACACATTTTTAGACCAAGCTTGGCACAAAAAAAAATTATTAACATACACACTCTCACTTCAGATTATGTTTCTAATTGAACTGACACCTCTCTTTTTCCATTTACTTTAAAAACAAGTAATAAATCATTGACATGCCTCAAATGAGCAGCTGGCTAGCCCTATTATTTTTCTTGAGATGAAAAGAACACACAAAACAAAAACCTAATAGCCAAAACAGAACTAGTTTAGTTGCAATACAATAGACTAAGTTTTTGGCCTTAAACCCTACTTGTGGTGTACTGTAGTGTTAGTAATTCTTCTACCCTGTGGATAAGAAAAAAGAATATGGTTGTTCTAAAGCATATACACCAAAAAACAACAACAACAACAACAAAAAACCCAACAGGCTTTATTCATTTTGGATGTGTTTGTGCTTATCTAACCATAATTGTTAAAACTATTTTGGCAGAGTAGCAGTGCATTATATAGTTTATTGCTTTTTGTTTTGGAAAATGAAAGCTGCTAAGATATTGTGGTTTGGAAGCTGTCCGCAGAGTGTGTACAGTGTTTCTTACAGGCATACACTTTCACTGTATTTTTGTTTTGTCAATGGATTACAGACATCTCATATAGTCAGACTTCTATGTACCATTTTAAAGCCCCTTAAAAAGTGTAGGTAGGCTCTCAGCTGGTTTAATTTGAGTAATTCCTATGATATCAGGATAGTTATGTATTATACCATAATAAAATTAATAATACTGTATTATACCACCCTAGAAGCTGTTGTTTTTTATGCATTATTATTACAGGTTTTGATTCCTTACTTAATAACTAAATCTGTATTCCACTTACCTTTCCTTAAAGAAGGCTTCCTATTTATAAAAAGATACCCCTTTCTGAGATTTATTGAATAAATAAAAGAGAATTAAATTCCACAGCCTTTTTTTATTGTGTGTAGTGTTCAATGCCAAGACACATACAGAAGCAGTAAATGGAGAGAGAGGTGAATAGAGCAAAAGAATTCAAGGGGAAATGCATGAGGGGTGTGTGGTGGGGGCTGATTCTGATGGGATTGGAATAGCAACAACAAAACCAGGTTTTATACTGATGAAGGATCACAATGTCCGTGGCACATGGCTTAGGTTATTTTTTCAGGACAATAAATATACAGAGAGATATGATGAGGCATAAGTCAGGATGGAGCTGGAGCTTAACACTTACTTGGGGTTGGGAAGGCTGTTGAGTAGCTTTACACATATGGACACTGGGGCCATCAGAGTTGTACCAGAGTCCTGCTTTGCCTGGAGACCTGGACAGGGTTACCACTGGGGCGTTAATGGATGGTATATGGTGCTCTCATCAGTACTTTAATCTCTTACAGCTGTGTTCTAATTACCTCTCTTGTCTTTAAATCTGAATTTATCTTGCACTCAGTGTGCTGGGTGGTGATGGGGAGGCTCCCTGTCTATTTTGCTCAAAATGAATGCAAGTGTGGTGAGGTTCAAGGATTACTAGGGGAAAAATAAGATGGTTCAGTCCAAAGGTTAGAGCAGAGGTATGAACTCTGTCAGGCCTCCATGGCTAGGCCTCTTAATTTCCCAGCATATCCCTGGTAATCCCTAAATTGGGATACATAAATATAGTTTGAGGAATGTTTCACAGATTTCTGTGTTTCTTCCCCTTTACAAATAAAATGGTGAGCTGCCATTTAAGCCCATCTCAGTGCCTGTTTCATCCTCTTTCCTTCTTATTTGTTTATCACTCTCTGTGGAACAGTAGTTTGAGCAAGAAATAACGACAGCTTTTAAAAGGGATAAAAAAGTTCTTTGTTCACTTTATCTCAGGACAAAAGACCGGTGAAAGTACAAGGAAATAAATGACTAACTTATTAAACTGCTTGTCAAAGAGAATGAGTTCCCATTTTGCACAGTCCAACATGTGAGTTGAGAGGAAGTGGGGAAATACTTTTCTAGTGGAAAAATACTATCTCCAAGATAGTAATAAGAGTGAGCAGAGGCTGAGTGGTGCCCAGATGCCAGCCTCCTCCTGCCACAGCCATGTCTTGCAGGCAGCTTGCCTGGCTGTGCCTGGAAACTCACTCACCCCCAAGCATGTCTGGGCAGGCACTCCGGATTTTGGGCTCCAGGTATGCCTGGGGTCACATCTGCAGGCACACAGTACATGGAGAGGAATTGGACCACAAAGAAAGCCTGGTCCAAGTGTGGTGGAGACATGGCCAGAAATTCAGAGCTTGAGGTATCAACGTTTTGCATGAGGACACAGGTCTTAAAGACTACAACACATGGGGAATGCAAACTGAATTTTATATGTGATTAAGTAAAGCATGTACTAATAACATAATCAAGCAGCTATCACAGTGACTGTACATGCAGTGGTTGTTATAATACTATTCCTTTGTTACTGCCTTCTGTTACTCTAGCCGTGCATTGACATATAATAAAGATATGTGGGTGTAATAAATATTAGTGTGTTCTCATCTATGGTATGCCACTGAGGGGAGTAAAATGAATAAAGAAGAGATAAAAAAGGAGATGAGTCTTAGAGGGTGAAGCTATAAATCAACAACATGTTGAATGCCCGTCAGGTTTATTTGGTGCTTTTACTGCAAAAATAAATAGCAATAGGAGTTGGCTTGCGTGGGACATAATAACAGGTAGGGCTCATAACCGCACCTTTGCCTTCGTTGCCAAGGTCTGCCCCTGCCAACACAGCTATGCTCTGACGTTGGGCCTCCCTGGCAGTGCATGGGGGCCAGCAGACACCTGGCAATGGGAGCCAGCATGGTTGGCAGCCTGGAGAGACGCTAGCATTGCAGCAGCACTTGCAGGCCATGCTGCTGGCCTGTTTCACCCCCTCTTTTGCAAGAACATCCTCCTCTCTGTCTCTGCTGTGGTGCAGCCATGTGGTTCTCCCAGATCTGTACCAGATACTAGTCCAGGTGGGGCCCACATACTCCTACAATGCAAACATACCTCCAACACCTCTTCCAAGGACCACAGCCTGCCCGCTGGCCCAGCTAGGAAAGGTAAGCATAGGTCTATACTGGGTTCCCAGAATCTGGAGATAGCCACTGGGGAAACAAAGTGCTCGTCTGCAGCCCAGGCAAGTGCTTTAACTCCCCCAAATGTTTCAAAGGGACCCCTCCACTTGTGGTAGTGTTTAAAGGAAAGTGGTAGTCACAGGTGCATTCAGCGTGCTTTGCAAATGCCTCTCCGATCATGCCCCTTCAGGGATTTAGGCAAAGGAATGCCTGGTTCCCCAGCTCCCAGCTGCTCGGCCCTGTCAGAAATGGGCCCGTTCTGGGAATGTGCTGAGATGTGAGCCCTGGCACCGGGGGACTGCAGTGAAAGAGGAAAGCGTCTCTGGTGTTTAGGTGCCTGCAGGCTTATGTGGCAGCTGTGCAGTGGTATTTAGTGTCTCAATTTTGCATTCACCACCCAAATTCTGCTCGAGACACCTAGCTTGAATCCAGGGTCTGGTTGCATCTGGCCCACTTAGAGTGCATTAACCAGTGCACAGAATCATCTCTTCCCTTCTGAAATGGGTCTTTGCTTCTCTGTCTGCTTATATGTCTTTATTTCATCTCCTGTTGACTCCATCCCTTCATCTGGCGCCTAAACTTAAACTCCTTTTCTGACTCGCAGCCCTGGGCCCACCCCGGCAGGTCTCAGTCCTTCCTGCAAGGACCATGTCCAAACGTGGCTTTTCCTCCCAGTCTTCCTCCCCAGGGCCTTTCCCGGCTCCAGCCATGCGGCTGATCTGCCTCAGATTATTCCCCAAATATCGCCCTATTTTCTCTAAAGGTACAGTCAAGATCCCTCTATGATCTCCCAGTCCCCGTGACAACTGCTGCTCTTTGCCAGAGCTGTGGAGCAGGCACTAGTTTCCAAAAGTAAAGGGCTGATTTTATGTGGGAACTGCAGAGATTTTTTAATTTTTTTTTCTTTCTTAAGTGTTTCCTTCCTGAAAGTCTTCTCTGTGAAGGGACCGCAGGTAATGCGCGACAGCGTATTGTGTAACCTGGTGCAATTATGTGTTTGCTGTGGTAAACAATCAGGGTGCAGAACCTAGCCAGTTCCCAGATTTCATACTTTCCCCAAATGTTTTCACGGGAAAGAATTCACATTTCACTTCCTCTGTTGTTGCAAAGGTTCAAAGCATTCATACTTGGCATATGGTTTTATTTTATTTTGAGTTTTATTTATCCTTGTTTTCCCTGAATATAGAAGCCACCATAACAAAGCTGTACTGTAATTCAAATAGATGTTTAACTACATAGTAAAACAATGAAAAGTAAATTTATGCAAAAAGTAAATGAACTTGGCATTCACCACAGCATATTTCCAAATGGAACCATTACTGTCCCACAGAATCATTACATTGCCTGCATGGTAGGATGAAATTACCTCAGTGAACGTTTTTCAGCACAATGACAATGGAGACTACACAAATATCTTTATACTTGTATATATACATACATACATAGAACATAACATTGGCTAATATAACTTGAGCTTTATTTCTCTCTATAATATCCTTGATTACACAGCCATTACCTTTGATTTTTTCCAGTACAAGTGAGAGAAGGACCATGCCCTACCACTTACAGGTAATCATACCATCATGTTCTCAAATGTAACCTCTGTAACAAGCATGTTTTCCGTGCTGTACTTCTTAAAAAAATCATTCCTTTGTGGGAAGAAGGATTGAACTGATTTAAACAGCTGTTGTAATTTTCAAAAGTAGAAGAAACATTTCTTTTCTATCATTTTCTAGTATGGGCTTATACTAAACAGATAATTTTGTCCCAAAGTCATATTTCTGAATTGGTTGGAAATGAACTGTACATGGCACAGAAAGCCCCAAACAAGATCTGAATACATAATCCTAAATTTTATTCCACTTGAGTTCTAATTAAAAAGAAAAAAAGCCAATCGTCTTTCTGTGGAGGAGTGAATTCCATACACTAGGCAGATAATACTTTTCTAGTTAAAATAGCATTAGACATGACATTTAGTAGTGCAGGCAGATGTCAGTCATTCATCCTACTTGTTATTACTCCTTTGAAGCCAAATGCTCAATGTAGGTTAATAGAATTCCTACCGTTCACAAAAAACCACTGCTTCAACCAGAGAAGAAAATGTTGGCAAAAATATGTGAGAGTCATAGTTAATCTCATGGAGAACAATGAGTTCTTCAATAAAAAAATGGGAGTTTCTGCACTGCAGTTATTTTATATCACCCATTTAAAATGAAATACTGATCAAACAATTTGCTGTGCAGATGAATTCTCATTGCACTAATTGTGGCAGAGTGAACAAGTTCTAACAATATGGTGATTAAAACTGATCGTATTTCAATCCAGAGCTAAAAAAGACTGGAAGGTTTCAGTAGATAAGTACTGCAAGACAGTGTCTTTCATCTTTCTATAGCTGGCTTGAAGTAGCCCAGGTCAGCAGTAACCAAAAGTTTTTATTGTCCTTGATAAAGATCTTCTGGAGCCTGTTTTCTAAGTGAAATGAAGCAGCAGTTTCAGTTCCATGGGCCAGTAAATCTCTCACTGTCATCAGGAGCTTTGCAGCACGCTGAGCAGGCGTTTAGCATTTGGGACTGTGCGTTTACTTCTCACCCTTAGAAATATTCCCCTGGAGGACAGGTTTGGGAATGCTTGCTGTGGGAATATCTGAAGAACAGACGGCATTAAAGTCACCCCTACTAAATTAGCACATAAAATATACAAATTGTTTCAAAAAACTATTCTGTTTTATTTGACCTGTTGAGACCTGCTACAGACCTGCTGAGCATCTTTAGAGGCTGCAGGAAATGTACTGTAAGTCACATGCTGAAAGATCTTAACATGAAACCAGAGAGTGTAGGAAGACACAGCTTTATCTTCACCTTCTGCACTATTTCTGTTGGTTGGTTGGTTTTTTATAAGTGAGTTATATTAACACTCAGTGAGAACCTTATACTGCTTGTTTCTGAATTTGAACCAGTCAGGAAAAATTCTGCATTAAATTTAGAGAGAAAGCTTTGCCTTCTTTCTTTATTAGTGTGACTTTGCTCTGAGTCAATACAAACCTCAGAGCTGCAACACTTATGGGAAATGACAAGTGGGTCTCTGCTTTGCATGTAGGAGAAAAAGGTGGGAGGGAAACCCCCTCTAATTTATTTGTACGAATGATAGTATTTCTCTTTTACTATGTTACTTGGTGCTTGAGGTAGTCTTGTTGAGGAGCTGATGTTCTAGTTGTGGAAATTACACCCTGTAGTGAATCTAATTAGATCTACAAAACTGGTGGCAAATTGAGGAATGGCTGGTGAGGGAGCAGAAGCAGTGCACGTCCTTGTGTAAACAGGTGTAGGACCCTTGCCTGAGTAAAATATAGCCTTCAACACAGTAGACTACCTAGAACAATTTTTTCACCTAATTTTGAATCGCTTAGCCCTGTCTAGATATTATTCCTGCTACTGAGAGCTTCTCTGTAGGACTGCTCAAGCAATAGCTGAGTTAATGAGCTAAATTTGTGAAACTAGAGCATATAGTTAACACTACAGAGATATCCTCAGGTCAGACTCTTCCTGCCTCTTTGAGTAGTCTAGATAGATATGTAAACAAAATTCAGGGTGAGAGGAAATTATTTTCTAATTGTCCTGGAACTAATCAGTTAAATTTTTGGACAGCAGGTTGGACTGCCTGCCTGATATGCATTTATTCTCTCTAGCTTCAGATTCTGTAAATATCCTCCCAGTCAAAACCACCCATATTCCCAGGGATCCCAGGATGCTAAGAATCACTAAAAACATCACTGGTGGCAAGGATTGTTTATGATCTTGCACCCTCCAATTACAGCCTGAATATGACCCTGCAGGAATTTCCCATGTGCTGGGAAAACAAAAATGTTCTAGAGCAGACTGGCAACTTGTCCTCTTGCTTTTATGCTCCTGTCACATCATGTGCACTGAGGACCAAAAAGAGGCGAGCATATGAAGTTAACTCTGTAACTGATATGGCTCTTGCAAGTATCACACGCAGGAACCTTAGAGACAGGGTTTTGCTTTTGGTCTTGAACAGTGGTAAAAGAATATGTTGGACAAGAGGATCTTCTTGACTATTTTCAAAGTACAAAACATATTCTGGAGAGTTGGGAAAAGAAAATAAAAATTCCAGATTCAGGAAATTTAACCTTTTCTAGCATGAGCAAGCCCTGAAAGTCTTGAAAAACAGAGGTTTAAGAAAATAAGCCAAATAGATACAGAAACAGTTTTTGAAAGTTGCTGTTCATTCTACCAAGGAAGACGAGAAAATCAGAGTGCCACTTTGCACACATGACAATGTCACTTTCTAGTGAGAAATTGCAACTTTATGAAGAC
Organism: Phalacrocorax carbo; assembly: GCF_963921805.1. Classification (NCBI taxonomy): domain Eukaryota; kingdom Metazoa; phylum Chordata; class Aves; order Suliformes; family Phalacrocoracidae; genus Phalacrocorax; species Phalacrocorax carbo. The sequence goes on from NC_087514.1 coordinate 135,035,092, forward strand.
TTTTCAGTCTGAAGGCAGGAGCCTGAAGACTCCTTTCTATGATGCCCACAAACAAGCTTAAGCTTGGGCAAGATGAATTTGATTATAAGAAAGCTGACTAGAAGGCAATCAGAGAAATTAAAAGGACACACATTAGAAGTGTTCATTTTGCAAATGAACCCCATTTTGAACTCTAATGGATTCTGTTTTGGCTATAATGTTGTGTGCAAGCTTGATTTGTAATGTTTTATGTACATGTAATGGTAGGTTAAAGTTACATGTTTATTAAAAGAAAAGCTTCAGGGCTTAGCCAATGTATGATCATCCTAGATAAAAGCTGATTCATTTTGGCCCAAGGGAAGAATCACTGGAATAAGTCCTACTAAGCACTAAAATCAGAGAGAATCAAAGCTACAAATCTGGCATGCAAGAGCTTTAATCTAGAAGCACTATATACATTGTATTATAGTTTGGATTTTAATGTACTCATTGCTTGAGGAAAAACCATCTGCTTTATATTATGCCTGTGGTGCAGAGTACATTGATTTCATCACATCTCTGTACAGAAAAACAATAAATGGACTGTGAACCATTCTTCAAATAACTTCTTTAAGAATATAACAACTCGTATAATATTTCAAGGTATGAAAACAAAGAGAATAGAATAGAATAACTGTTAAAATGCACTTTGAGATCATGTTTCAGAACAGTCTTAGTCATCTTCTATTTATTTTAGTCTCCATTTTGACAGTTGGCTATCTTCAGCTGTCACTGAAGAAATTGATTCAAAACTTTCACTTAGTTCCTATTGAAGAGATACTGTATTATATTGGGAAAAGATATTGACCTTCTGCAAGATGAAAGCTGCAGGACATGTCCTGTGCCTTCATTTTATTTTTTTTTAAAGAAAGTTATTTCTTACAACATGAAAGAAAAATTTAGCAGAACTTCAGATTTTCAAGAATAGATTAAGGCAGGAAACATTTGCTAGGCTTTACAAATAGCTGGGTTTAGAAAAAGTGGATGTCAGATTGCTTTCTGGAACTGGACTTCCAGAGGGGAAAAAAAAAAGAAACCCAAAAAAACCCCAAAAGCACCGTGCTTGCAAGTTTTTGTAAAAGAAATCAGTAACATGTTTTTGACACAGAAGCAAATCTAACTATTTGGAACTTCCAGAAAAGGCCAAATAGATGTGATGATGGGCATAATGTTACACAAGCTATATCATTGTGCAAACATTACCTACAGCATAGAGTGACATACATGGTTGTTATGGTCACCGGCCAGCACAAAGAAAGTTTGAAGGATGAGGTAAAGTGGTGAAAGCAAGTACGGTCAACAGCACAGTTTTCCACTGCTTTGATGAAGAATGTGTGGTTGCTCTGTGCAGTGCAAGGCAGTAGTATTACAGCAGGAGATCACGCAGGAAAAATTGTCAGATCAGAGCCTGAAACTTCTGTAGTAGTCAAAACAGTACTAGCTGGACCTAAGTGACTGCGTGATGTGAGGAGCAAGTCCTTAAGTCCTGTTGTTCTAGCACTGTGTGATCTGGATTCCCCTGCTTTGGAGGATAAATAAGCATTGACTGACCATGATTAGGCAAGTAATTAGAAAATTTGTCCTAGCCACCAGAAAAATTCAATGGTGCTTGATAACTTTGTGTGTGGGTGATATGATCAGATTCCTTTAACGCTGAAGGGCTAGCTCTGGTGACCCAAAAGTCCTCCTCAGCTGGCGTTGGAGAGCTGTTCTCTTCATACTAGACCAGACTCCAACATCTGAATCCCTCTTCGCACTTCACTGACTGTAGGTTGAGATCTTTGCTGACAATAATAATTGAAGTACTGACACCAAGCTCACATGTAGATTCTAAAATTAGGCATCTTCAGCTGCTGCTGACTCCCCACCCTTTCACTCTGCTGTTTCTGTTGCAATTTTCAATCGTATGAGTCAAGACAGCACTAAGTTATGACCATGCAGACTAGCTGGCACAGATCATTCTGATTCATCCATGAATGTGTAAACCAAAAGAAGTTTTGAATACTCAGTAAAATGGTCTCAGATGCTGAGGACTGTATACGGGGAATATGAAAACATTTTTTTTTCACGTAACCTTAATTAAAATAAAATGCCTCATATTTAAGTGGGGAACTAGAGAGTAGTTACATTTTATCACTGGGGTAATCTCCAGCACTTTGGGTCGGCCCCATTATATGACTCAGTGCTTCACAAGAGAGCAACCAGGACTGCAGGTTCCTCATTTCCATCAAGATGTAGTCATAACTATAGGGGGAGGTGAACAGCTCACTTCGGAATGAAATCTGCTCCTGCAAAGGCAGAAAAAGAAAAACAAGCAAGCTTTTCCCTGGGAGCCCACTTATTCTCCCAGCTCAGACAAGAAAGGTCCATCTCTAGCAGTTTTGTTTTGACACATTTGTGAAGACAGAAAAAGCAGAAAATGTCTAGTAAAAAATGAAATATAAGTAATAGGACCCAAAATTAGTCTACATTTACATTTACTACTTTACATTTTATCTTTGGCCTGGGACTGAAAATGAAGTTCTATGAGGAGATCATAGAATCATAGAATATCTCAAGTTGGAAGGAACCCATAAAGATCATGTTATACCCTAGACCTTCATTTTTCCTTTTTGTGGACAATGCACACTTCTTCCACTGCAGGAGGCAGCGACAGTGACCACACATTTCTAGTTCCCTTTTTGGTACCTAAAAGAAGACTATGAAACTGAATGAAATTATTCTAGCACTTTGCCTGATGTGACATTGTATGTATTTTTTTCTTCCTCAACATGTCAGTGTCTCTCAGCTGACAGCAGAATCCAAATAAATGGAATGAATCCTGATAAACATGGATTCAAATAGGAGAGAGGTCTTTCACAAAACTAATCAAAGTGATGGGGAAAGACTGCTAAGTGAGTCAAGGGGGTGAAAGCAAAATATTATGCTATCACTACATTAAACACAAAGAAGGAGTACGAAGACCTGGCCCTACCTAGCATCTATCGGGACCCAGATGTCAGAGTACATCTGTGATGTTGAGAGTCTGGCATGCATGTTCAGTGGCTGCATGACTTCAAAGGACAGTCATTCTGTGTGTAGGACCCCAAGGAAAATGTGTTGTACAAAAAAAACCCTCAAGTAAATGATATTTCTGGCAAAGATCTTGTTGGTATTTCAGGTAAATCAGACTGTGTTTAAAAAAACGCGGTAAAACCTTAATGAATGCCTCTGCATTTGGCATAAAGCCAAACAAAAATGCTGTACCACTGCTTTTTGGAGAAAGTGAAGTTATTATTGATGGGTGTGGGATAATTATTATACACTTCTTTGAAGCAAAAGTTTTTCAAAGGCAATTTAAAGCATCAAGTAAATTACACATGTTTTAAAAATAAATACCTCTTTTATTGATAATACACGCATTTGGACAGGAGGAAATCTGTAAAAGGAGCAGGTTTTATCGGAAGAAGTGACAGGAAGGTTTTCTAAAGATCAGTACTCTATAAAATACAATACTCCTTTTTTTTTTGGTGACTTTTACTGCACCTATTCCAGCAAGCTGATTTTAGTGGAAATTTTGTTCCAGTGTGTACAAGCATGTATGTGTGTGTGTTTATAGATAAAAGTATCTGATTCCCCTATAAGCCCAGACCTTGGTGAGTGGTAGGAGTTCTCAGCCTCATTCACTTAATGGGGGAGATGCAGAATCTTGGTTCACAATCTGGAACCTCTCTGCTCATATTTTATTTTTATTTAGAGTAAAGTCTCTTGGATAGGTAGTCTGAATGATTTACTCACTTACAACAGCTAATATGAGGGCTTATATTGTGCATATGTCCCAGGCAAGCCTTTCCACGCAGTTCTTTGAGTTTTTGAGGCATGGCTCATCCAGATTGTAAAACTGTGCAGAACTGTCCATAGAATTTTTGGCCTGGTCAGCAAGCTTGTCTTTGGCCCATTACCTCATCTGCAAACAGAGAGACTCTTCGGAATGAGAAACAGGAGATAAGAGGGGAGCAGTTATGGCAGAACTTCTATGGGAGAAGTGGATACATTGTCTATGAAAAATATCCAGCACCGTTCCAGCTAGCTGATGCTACCCAGATACATGCAAAGCATATGCGTGAGGGATCACAATCAGTTTTAAAAGTCTTTGCTTCAAAAATATCTCTTCAGAAATGTTCTTCCTCCCTCACCAGGCCAGAGACTTGAAGGAAGAAGAATTAGCATAGAAAACTGAACTGAGTGCCAGCAGTTCCAGCAGAGCTGAAGTGCTGTGCTCACTGTATCTGGCTTTTGTGTCTGCCTAAGGCAGCCTGGACTGATCGCTGTAACACCCAGTGGTACTGGCAAACAGCCCGCTCCGTGTCACTGTAAAAGCTTGCTGGTCGACTTTCTTATCCCTTGCCACAGAGAGGGAAACAGACAAGATGCAACTGGCAGCAGCAAATGGATGATTCCCAAGGTCTTTTGCTCACAGAACACTCACAAGCAGGATGCAACCTGGCTCAATGTGGTTTTGTATTCAAGGCTGAGCACCAGAGGCCAGAACTGATGTGCTATCATGCAGTCACATTTGGACAAAAGCACTGCATTTTCTTTAGTGAGATGAGATTAGCAGTTTTTTTGCAGATAGAAACGTAAGTTGTTTCTCCATTCCAGATGCTTTAGCAATACAATCAACTTTTTTAAATTTTGAAAAGTTTTATCAGTACAACATTAACCAGTTAGGGGCACAAAAGCACTATGACCTGGTGATGGATTAGAAAGATAAGATGCTACTAAACTCAGTTTTGCCCTCCTAACTTTCAGGTCTGTGAGATGGTAGGTAATTCAAACTCTTTGCTTATTAATGTGCTAAACAAATCCACGTCGATTGTGTCAGAATGTAAAAGGGATGTAATTCTTTATTAATCTTTTTCCTCCTAAGTGTTCCTCAACAACGTGGCAGTGATTCATATGCCTGGCACAAGCGTAATCTGTTCTGGCCTACCAGCTGCTGCTCTAAAAAGCTGTGATATTGCTTATGTAAATACTTTGGATAGCCTATAGCTAAAATGGCACCATATGCCTGTATTTAGGTCCCTGAATATCTTCCAGTGTGTCATTCACTGATGTGGGTAGGAGATTGAATTTACGAGTTCAGAATTTCAAGATTTATTTGTGTAACCACTAGCTATGTATATCCTGAGTAATTAAATGGCTGATCTTGATCTTATACCTTAGTCATGCTCTTGATATTCTGTAAAATACAGAAGAAAGCTAGATCTAGCATTACATCTGGTAACAGATCCTTTCCCTTTGCAACAGTGAAGTATTTCAAATAGTCACTCTTCATTCCTCAGAGTTAAGAGTAAAATGGATGATGACATTATCGCTGAGCGAGAAGGAAAAGATGCATACCAGTAAGACTGTGTCAGTAGATTGCTAATACAGCAAAGGTTTCAATTTCTTAGTGAAGGGCAGGGATTACATTCTTTGCAACCGCACAGATGCTGAGGAGAGGCTGAGTGGCTGAGGGAAAAAAAAACCAGAAAGAAGGAAAAACACAAAAGCAGATTTCTCCACCTGTGGAAAAGATAATCTTCCAAAAAGTGTTTAGAAAATAAAGTACAAAATTCTTTTTGTTGCCTCAACCACTTCAAATAGTATATCATCATTTATGAAAAATATCTGTCTAATGGACCAAGTAGTGGCAGAACTGAAATGTGGAAAGAGCCCTGTTTTTGTTCTAATGTGATATCTTCTCTGCTTTGGTGCCAAAAAGGTTGTAGAGTAGATCAGAAAAATAAGGCTGAAAAACCCCACAACAGTCAGTGTTTTCCAAGCTCAATCCATATTCATTTTTAAAATGGGCATAAGAGCTTTTCTGTGTTTTATATGAATGACAATCGTCTCTAGCTTCAGAGAAAGCAACTATTATTGCTGCAAAATTAGGAGACCCAGAGGTGAAATTCAGAGCCAGAGACTGCCAGAACTGCTTTAGGTGCATGCAAAGAGTACAGCTATTTTCACAAATATGGTCTATTTTTCTACATGGATAGGCAGAAGGGCTCTCTTTCCTGGGGCATACAGTTTCTAAGTACAGTAAGCCACTTCTAAATTCACCTGTCAGCTTTAAACAAACTAATTTTCTTACTTTGCAGACTGAACTAGATTGACTATGACTGGGTTTTCAGGTGAGGAAGAATAGTTAGGATATGGACACAGGCAGGAATGGAAAGAAAGGCAGTCAGTAGGTAAATCTAACTGTTTGCTTGTTTGCTTTTCCGTAAGGCCAAAAAGGATTCCACAAAATGTTGTAGAAATACTTAAGAGCAGCAAATATAGGATTTAGATGCAATTTTTGTAAAGAATCTCAGATAACTCATTCTACAGTTTGTGAAGTTCCATGAGATAAAATAATATCATGAGCAAAGGAAGATACATGTTCAGCTGCTATGAGAGCATCCTGATGATAGTGGAGAACACCTGCTGCAGGCTGAGATACAAAGGCTATCAGCTAGGGAGTAAACACCTTCTCTTTCCAATGTTTCTGGACAGATTTTGAAACATTTGGGTGAGTCACTTCTAAAGATTTTGTACGATTTTCAAAAATACATGAAACCAAAAAGAAAAAGCAATTTGGTGAGCAATTAGGAGCCCTTTAAAAACACATAGGCAAGCATCCACTCTTGGGCTCTGCACACGTTTTTCCTATAGAATGAATGGCCCCAGTCATGGACTAAGCAGAGTAATGAATAAAAGATGGGATAAATCCATTAAGTCATATAGATTGTTCCCAGAGTACAAGCTAGCTCAGCCTAGGTCTGAGTGCCCCACACAATGGCACCTCTAACTAACCCCCAAGGGACCGTCACTGGATCTCCTATTACTCCCCCAACCTTCCTTAATATTCTGGTCTAGTTTCTTGCACAATTTTATCTAACAGCTCCCTGCTGCATCCTCCTCTGACCAAAGAGTTTTCCATTTTTATGTTTATTGTTTGGGAAATGCAGACTGTTACCTCTTGGAACTTGACAGTATGAAGAAAAAAAAGAATTCTTAGTGATGGAGAAAGAAACACTGGACAGGAGAATTTCCTGATGAAATTCAACAAGAGCAAGTGCAAGGTCCTGCACCTGGGGAGGAACAACCCCACGCACCAGCACAGGATGGGGGCTGAACTACTGGAAAGCAGCTCTGCTGAGAAGGATGTGGGAGTGCTGGTGGACAAGAAGTTGACCATGAGCCACAATGTGCCCTTGTGGCCAAGAAGGCCAACGGTATCCTGGGGCGCATTAAAAGGAGTGTGGCCAGCAGGTCGAGAGAGCTTATCCTCCCCCTCTACTCTGCCCTAGTGAGACCACATCTGGAGTACTGTGTGCAGTTTTGGGCCCCCCAGTTTAAGAAGGACAAGGAACTGCTTGAGCAAGTCCAGCAGAGAGCTACCAAGATGATCAGGGGACTGGAGCGTCTCCCTTATGAGGAAAGGCTGAGAGACTTGGGTTTGTTCAGCCTGGAGAAGAGGAGGCTGAGGGGGGATTTCATCAATACCTATAAATATCTAAAGGGAGGGTGTCAGGATGATGGGACTAGGCTCTTTTCAGTAGTGCCCAGTGACAGGACAAGGGGCAATGGGCACAAGTTGGAACACAGGAAGTTCTACCTCAATATGAGAAAAAACTTCTTTCCTGTGAGGGTGACGGAGCAGTGGAACAGGCTGCCCAGGGAGGGTGTGGAGTCTCTTTCCCTGGAGACATTCAAAATCCACCTGGTTGCGTTCCTGTACCCCCTGCTCTGGGTGTCCCTGCTCAAGCAGGGGGGTTGGACAAGGTGATCTCCAGAGGTCCCTTCCAACCCTTACCACTCTGTGATTCTGTGACATGAGTTTGTAACATAGTGTTCAGCAAAACCAAACCAATACAAATCCGGCATTCATAGGAATTTCCTTTTATAAAGAAGGAGGCAAGAGATTTTTCCCATGTAGGTATGTCTCTAATAAGAAGAACAATTTATTCAACCAATGTCTTTGTCCAGCACCAACATAATGGACTGTATTCAGTTTCAGGAAAAAAAAAAAAAAAGAAATAAAAACCCCAAACCCTCCGAGCTTGCTAAAATGAAAGAATTTTGGAAACGCCATAAAATTAGGGAAAGGATTGAGGATTTTTATTGAAGAACTTACTTTGTTTTCAAGAAAAAATAGTAGTGGGTCAGCTACCACTTTTGCTGGATTGGTCTATTTCTTTTAACTGGTTTCTTCCTGTCAACTATTTTAGTGCATGTTGTATGGAAATACTAGTCCTTGAATACATACTGTTCAATTACAAAATGACTAAGGGTAATAGTCAAGATATATTTTTCTTGTGGGGCTGTGTAGGAGGCAGTATCCTGAGATACCTACAAAAAGAGACAAGTAGGAAGAAACGAAAAGCAGGAAAAGATAAGATGAATGAAGGGAAATCTTTCTCCCAGGGAGAGCTTGTACAGGCTGGCCACACTCTTAAATGAGTAGGATTTACCACAGTTGCCCTAGTCAGACAGATGAAGCTTTTATACAACAACGAGGAATCCTGTTCTGTTGGTGAGAGGAAAGAGATGATGTAAGAGGTCTTTGCATCATTCTGTGATTCACTAGTATTTTTTGTTTACTGATACAGATGAATGAAGTTAATCAGGTGATGTACTTCTACTAAAGGCTTTGCAGTGAAATAGCAAATTTGAAGGTTCCTGACTGATAAGCAGAGATTAAAGAGTCTGATCACAAGCCATAGAAAGTCATAGGTCATAGCTTGTTTATGCAGCTCCCCAGGAAACACTCCAGCAGAATGATGACAAGACTTTACATGAGCAGGGCAATGAGCACAATACAGCTGCAACTCACAGCACTTGAATGTTTTTAGTTTCTAGTGTGCCTAAAAAGCAGGCTTTGAGACATTAAGAAACAGAAAAATCAGAACAGGATGCAATTTATCCTGCAAGGCCAAAAATGTTAGCCTAAAGTTCTCTTTAATGTGATCTTAATGGCACTGTACTGACATTCATCTGATATGAATGATTTTATTAAGGCAGACTAACAAAAAAATCTTAAAAGCCACAGAGCCTGCACTGTGGTTACAAATGAGCATGATCCCAGAAGGAGATAAGTGGCTGATTTGCTCCCAAATGTGCAGGATCTCAAAATACTTTCATGGTGGGTGAGACTTTTTTAATCTCCAGCCAAGAGTTACTATTTTTCCTCCTTCTGCTACTAGGCAAATGTGCCTGGACATTTTACAGTGTGTCATAAATTAGAGAACACCAAAGGGACCTTTCCTCTTTATTATAGCAATCTACACCAAAACCACAGTCTGATTTTATACTGTAAATAAAACAACATATCTGGTTTCTAATTCCAGCAAGCTGAGCAGCTAGTTGTCAATGTGGCTCTGAAAAAAGCATTTCATGCATGATTTAAGAAGCTGAGTGTAGGTAATTTTATCTGAAATTATACTGCTAAAAATATAGTATGGTAAAGGAAAGGTCAAATACGGGCTCTTGAGGGGTGGAAGGAGGTCCTTCATCACTTGTTGCATGCTATTTTTAAGGTAGTGTTTCTCAAATTTTGGGTTACAACTACGAAGTTATAAAAGGCTTCAAAGAGGTGATGGGTGGAAGAAGTATGTAGAAGTTCATTCCTCTAATGTGGGGAGTGACAAGGGAACATGAGTGGGCTGTAATACCTGGCTGGGTATGTTTATCTTAGCCAGGGAATTGCTACCTACCTCTCACTGCTGGCAGTGGCTTGCTTCCTCCCAGGCAAAAGAATTGACTCAGGGCTGCATGAAAACTGATGGGCCAAGAAGTTGAGAAAGACTGCTTTGAGGGAACACATGACTCAGAAACAACTGGCAATGAGAGCACTGAACTATTGCCTTGAGTCTGGCAATGGGGCGAGGTCCCGGTTCCCAGTGTGCAGAGGAGGAACAGTGATGAGAAGGGACAGACCCAGGACAGGTATCCTACTTGCCAACTCTGCTGTACGACTGACGGCCAAGGCCTAAAAAAACCCAAAAAATCTCTCCACTAAAGGTGAATAAAGGAATATGCAAAAATTCCCTGTATGCTGCAAAGTAGGAAAAGCTATTTAAGCTAACACACATAAACACATACGTTAAACGCCTCTGTTATTTTCGGTGTTACATGCTCTGAGTTGCCGTAGCAGGAACCATTCACCGACATGCCATAGTAAAGACTGCGACTGGCAGAGCAAGGCACGGACATCAGCAAGAAGTAGCAAAGAACAGTAGCAAAGAAGTGTGGCGAAGCTACAAAAAGCAGATAACACAAGCAACTTAGCAGCTGTTCGAACTGGGTCATGTTACTCAACAGGTTTTATCAATTGAGGGCTGCTACTTAAGTGATATTGCAAAGCGGACAAGAGTTGACCCAACAGTTGCCACATCAGAGGAAAACAGACTCTAAAATAGTTTGGTATTTGCTTTAGGCATTAGGTGTTATAAATCATCCTGTTTACCCAACTTGTTGGAATTTTCTTCCCTCCCCCCCGCCTTAAATAACAACTGTTGAGCGATCTGTGTTTGCAAACAGGGAAGTCAGCTCATTTTGAGCATCAAGTAATTCAGATTAATCATTCCAAGTTCCTGGGTAGGAACTCAGCTGGTATGTTTGTTGAGATGATCTACATTTGGATGCAGTCCTTCCTGCTGCCAGTCAAGCTGTGGCAGAAGGGTTGTGCTAGAACCGTGAGGCTATTGCATAAAAGGGAGTTACTAGTTTCTCCACAATTGTTTCAGACAAGTCTCATCTAGGAGCTTAGAGTCAGCTCTGGACCCTGTGGTGTGAGCAGCACTTAGCAGTATGGCTCTCCCTGCAGCACCTATGAAGAGTTTAAGAGCTTTACAAGCAATTCTGAGCCATATCTTCCTTTGCACGTGCTGTTAGCAACTTCAGCTGCTATGCAGCATCGTGGCAGGAGTCTGGCTACCTTGTTCCCTGAGGAAACAAGCAACTTCTCCAGCCATGAAGCAACCCTTCTTGCTATCTAAACTGCTTATCTGCCTTTGCCGCATAGGAGCAACCTACCAAAGGGATTTGAACAGACACTTGTACTATACTTTGGCCCTTTCTGCAGAAGCTACACAGCTGTCTTCACTGGGAAGCAGCAGAGGCAAAAACCATCATTTATAGCATCTAAATGATAAGCTTAAATTAGTCTTATTCTTTTAGCATCTATTGGAGCACATTCTGTGCAAGGTTTATATGAAATCTGAGAGTAGGTAGGCAAGCATGTCCATTAATACACAAATAACCTACTTTGCAAAATAACTAAAAGCACTGAAAATACTGTTTCAGTGGTGCATCCACTCAGATCTGGACCTTTTGCCACATTTCACTTTTGTCCAAATTTTATCATTAGAGAGCAACTGGCATGCTGACTTCAAAGCACTTTGAGCTTCCACAAGTTTTGAAGTCACAGCTGAATCAGAAAATCTGTCTCGTTCTTGTCTTTAGCAAGGAACATTTTAAATGCTGGTTTTAGATGTTTGCAAAACAAGGAGGGAATGGAATCACCTTGATGAATGTGACTTCACACAGTTATATCTGAGGGGAAAAACATGACTTTAGAAGCATGTTAATTAGGTTTATCTACATTCTTCTAACTGATCATTTCCATATTTCTGCTGCTTAATAATAATAGCCTCAGTCTGAAGTTCCTGCCAGTTGTTTTACCTAGCAATATTAAAACTGAAATATTAAGTTAGCAAAACTTTTCTTTGCCTGGGAATTTCCTTTTATTTATTTTATTAAGAACTATTGAAGGGCCAAAAGTAGACTTGAGCTATAAAGCTAAGCACATAAAAATTTATGTGCTGATTATAAGTCTAGGTCTGAAGTTTAATGCAGATCCTTCTTTATATTGAATGAAGTGTCGCAGGCTCTTATTAGCTTTTCAAGGTTTGATTAGATGCCAGCATAATTAAAACATTCTTTGGCACACGATCACGTGCCTTCATGATCACAGGCGTGCACATTACAGAGCAATGCTACCACCACCCACCATGGACTCACAAATGCTATACCATTTTGTCCAGTAAATTTAGGGACTTCTGCAAGCAAAGGGCTGTTCTATTTTTTATAATGATTGGCACTACTGCAAAGCCCTGACCAGCTCTTAGCTTTGTAGTGGAAGCTCTACCAGTAGAAAGTCATTCTCCTCTTCTCTACAGTTCCATTTATAACTTGGAAAGGCAATTTGCAGCTTCCATAGAAACGGGTCTCAGAGACATTGATGATTATAATGTTGACAAGAACTTGGAAAATATTTGCTTTAAAAACCATATATGGCAGCATGGACAACTAAACTCAAAGGGAATAAGCTCTCTGGTCAGACCGTCAATAGCATATTTCGGCTACAGAGATCCTTCATCTACTGTAGATGTAAAACCAAGTATGAAGGTCAGGCCAGGGTTTTGTTCTGGGGCGTTTACCTTTAACCTCTATTCAGAACTGATGACACTTCTCCCCTCAAGAGAATGAAAAAGATGCTGGTGAAGAGCAGAAAGAGCACCCTAATTGCTGGGCCACAGACTACCCTGGGCACCCAGAACCTCCTACTCAAGAATCCAGTTGTCCTAAGCTAATGTCCTAGCTCTTAGACAAAAGGATACATACCTTACTCTTTCGCCCTCTCAGTTATTAATGAACTATCTGTACCAAGTGGAACAATTTAAGAGAAGAATTTGTTTCATTTATGGATATCCTGTGAACCACTTTCGAGACCTTGATTTCATTCACCTCCTAACTCCAAATGCAGTATAGGAGGGAGCTAATGTGTGTTTTGCTTGCCCATTAGTTCATTCTGACAGAGGACTTTCTGGCTGCTTTCTGTTGGAGAAATTTGTTCAGTATGTTCTGAAACCACTTACTGGTTTGGGCCCCACAGATATGCAGGAAACACCTGGTATGAAACTTCTCAAGGGCTTGGTAGCCAAGTAGCTCAGTGTTGCCAGGATCTGAGTGGTTATGAAAGAATCAAGGTAGTTGGCAGCTGAGTAGAGACTTTGAAGATTTAAATTTTGCTCTTTAAAAAAGTATGGATGATGATTCAGAAATTAGAAAAGAATACAAATACCCTCAGACATCTTTCAAGTACATTAAGGGTGAGACCATCCTTTCCCTTCCTGCACTTCCCTCTCAAGATTTCACCAACTAGTGTCACAAAGTAAATTCAGTAGTTTCTCCAAATTTAGCTCTTAAATTTATTAGCAAGGAGCCAAGTTCCCCTGTCTCACACCACCAACCAACAGATGCCCGCTCTTCCATGTTAAGAGGGAAGTCTTCAAGGCAATAGCCAGTGAAAAGGGGAAAACTATTTTATAAAAAATTTTTTCTTTTCCCTTATAATTCTGTAAATAGAGGAGGAACTGTTATAATAATATTCAATATGTAGTACGAAGGACTCCAACTAGTCTCAACATCCCTCAGTCTTCCTTTTTTGTTTTTATAATTTTTTTAATACTGAAACTTCTCAAATTTATTCATATGTCTTAGACATCCAGTTATGATCACACAACCTTCAAAACAGTGTAAAAAAATTGAAGTCAATAATTTCTGAATAGTGCTTATACTTTTATTTGTAGCCAGGCTGGACTCATGAGAAGACAAGAGCCTGTTGGCTTCAGCATAAATTATAAAAACCACAGTAACTTTAATGTTGAGGACATTTCCCTCTCCCTTTAAGACTGACTACTTAGGAAACTAAATTGTGTATAGTTTTGTTTAATGCTAATAATGTTGCCTGCTGGACCTTGACTAGAAAGGTTCGCTTATAAAGAAGAAACCTTATTATCCCACTGACTGATCACATCTTCGATTTCACCTCTGGTTGAATCTTTGAAAATTTTGCACTTAGCTGCCGATGCCTTACTGTTATGGCCCTTCCTCACCTGTCAGGAAGAATAACTTCAAAGACAAGAGGACTTATAAAACGTAGTTTCACCACAAAAAATCAATGCACCACCAGAACTTGCTTGAGAGGAAGAATGGATGTTTTTCTGGAGAGCTGGCTCAGATTCCCTGGTAAGCAAAGTGAATATTGTTCACCAAAGGTAACATAAATGAAAGGGGCAATCGTGGACACTGGCCCATGCTGGAAATCATTAAATATTCAGATCAGGTAGATTACACAATGGGTGGAATTTCATTATTATTTTAAACATCAACTTGCATTCCAGATGTCTAAAGCTGTGTTGGTCTAGTGTTACCTATTTAGCAGTAGAAGTGCCAGCTTGCAGGGAAGGATGCCTACGCAGAGGGGAAAGAAGGCAGGAAGATAATTTGTCAACTAAATCAACAGACAGAATCAAAATATTAAAAGTGGAGCCAGGCTCTTATTCTAGATAGTAACTTTAACCTAACTTAATAAGCCAGTTCTCAGGTGAACAAAATCACCTGAGAATAAAACAGCTCTCAGTTTAAGCGTGAGAGTGGGGAAATGTGGTTCCTCACTAGGAAAACCCATCTCCAAAAGAGCTATTTGGGAAAGCCTCCCTCTCTGACCGGGCCTCAGGCAAGATGATGGCTTCCATCAACAAACTGCCTGAGCTTATGATGCAGTGGGCTACTGCAGGTTAGGCACCACCATGGTTATTAACTTGCATGTTGAACTAGAAATACAAGTGGAATTCTATAAATCATAAAGAAAATGGCTTAGTCCAGTTCCTTCAAAAACAACTGGACAGTGAGGTCTTATACTTCTGGGAACAAGTTGATAATGCAGCTTGAAGGTACACTTTTCACAAATGCAATAGACTACAAAAAAGGGTGGCCTGTGTTGCTTATATTATTGCTTGATTATTTCCAGATGTTACTTAATAGATTTGCAGCCTTGTTGAATTACTCTTGTACCTCAGCTTGTCTTTTTGTGCTATGCAAGAATAGTAAACAACAGGACCTACAGAGAGTTCATAGCCTAGTACTGATCCTGGATAAGGCGTATCTTAATACATTACAAGATAATAGCACAGTTGAAACCAATGAAATTCTTGTCCATCATATCACTAAACCAAAGAACTATGGTAAATTTGGTAAACTGCATAGGTGACTACAGTGAAACATTTGATTCAACATTACAATTGATTTAAAAAGATTATAATCCAAAGCCAGTGTGGCACACAGGAAACAGTAATGCCAGTAATTAGAAACAAACTAAAAGAATTGTCTTCTTAACTTAAAATCACTATTTATGAAATAGCAATAAACAGTAAATAGGTTACCGATGGCCAGCTACAAAATCTCAAAACAGAAAATTTTATTTTTATTAGCACCTATGCAGAAACCTATTTCTGCTGCAGCACTGTTCAACTGTGGATTTACTGTCACTAAGCAATGAATATAGAAGCCTTCCAACTGCTAATTGTGGCTTACTATTTACAAAGTTTATTTATAAACTCATTATCATGCAAGTATAAAATACTAATTCCATGGACAAATACACATTTGTTCACCACTAAATTATATACATTGTATCTGCATCTAATACTCAGAGAAGTGCAAAGTCCAGAGTGACACAAATAACAATAGTTTCGTAAACTATTAGATGACGAGCTCTCAAACGGTATCAGTAACGGTATGATAACATATCTTTTTGTATACTGCTGAAAAACATTTTTGCAGTAAAAGAACATACATTTCAGCTACATTCAAGTGATTACTTTATTACCATATATTATGTCTTACAAACTTTACTGGAGATGAGCAAGAGCGCTACAAAACCATACCTTAACGCAAGAGGTGTATTGCATGGTATGTGCAGGCATAGCAACGGAGAGACAAGAACTGGAAAGAAAAACAAGCTAAGAAAACTTGTACAAAAATGGATAGTAATACTGACTAACACTGGGTTATAACCTTTCTTATAACAGACCTGAAGGGCTAACAGAGATCCAATTTAGAAACATCTGTGCACTGTAGGTACAGTTTGGTGCAGATCAAGAGTGCGCTAATACAGTCAATGTTGTACACATAATGCACAAAATACGCTGATATGCATATAGACAACTAATTTGTTTACAGTAAGTAGGGCAGCACAGTAGTAGTACTGCATCCTTGGCACTTAGTGATAGGACAACATGTATTTGGTTTAACTAAATTCATAAACAGGATATATACTGGTCTGTAAGATGCAAAACATACATTATCCCTTTGAACCTTCCGGTTTTACAGCATTTTTCTAATTTTCAAGTTCAAATGCAAACACGATACACTAGCTAGATATGGAAGACGTTTCAGATATTGGCTTAAAACAAGACCTTCAATGAAAAAATGACAGAATCACAAATTAATTCAAATTATATTAATTAAATCTGTTACTGATGTCTTGTACTGAAAACAAAATCTGAAACGTTAAAAAAAGCAACCTTGTAATACAACGCACAATGTCTTTATGGGCTGTTCCTGAATAGTAATTGCTTCCTTAATGTCCCTTTCATATATGGTAATTTCACTTAAAAGAACTGTTGAAGTTATTAATCTGAAAAGTTGTAACTGAATTAGAAGTTTGGCCTAGCATATCATATCACACAGAACAGAAGAAAATATGCTCTTCTTCAAAGAAAGCATGTTCCAGCTATGAAAGGATTACAATTTTAAGTGATGGTCCATGTATTAAACGATATTAACAACCGTCTGGAGGGAGCCAATTTACTTTTGCCTGTTTTAAACAAACTGGTTAAATTGCCATTTTATATTATATATAAACTGTAATAAAATTGTTCTTAACATATAATGATGTAACACTTCAAAATTAACTGGTTTAAAATATTTTACAAAGACATTTTATTATATATGAACTATACAACACACAAGAGTATGAAAATTTTTGAATATATATACATTTCTGTATTTTTCACGTAGATTATTATTTTCCACCAAACATTGGTGTCTGCAATTCTAACAATCCTCTCAGATAAAACAAAAACCCAGAAAGTTTTTGTTGATGTGGTTTTTTTTCCTGAAAATAAAGCCTATTACAAGGAGAATTTCTCTAACAACCTTTTTCTTTTCCCAATTTCATATTTGCTTTTCAAATGGATCATCATACATAGAAAGAATAACCTCTCTGTACTTTGCAGTGCAATTTGCTAGTGATAAAGTTTAAACCAAAACTGACCCTTTCCCCACTATGAACATTGAAAACTGCAGTCAAAGTAAACATCAATACCAATTGCCATTGATACTTCTTTCCCCCTTACTTAAAATGCAATCCTTTTCAATATCCATTTTAATGAAAGTATTTGCATAGAGCAGCCTTGTATTATTTCTAAAGAACATTATGAGCATTTTAACACAAGATAAGGCACATGTTTTTCAGCATTAATAATCTAAAACTAATCCTGAGGATCTGCTCCTCCCCCTCAGCAAAATCTGTTTTTTTAACATACCCTGTATTACCTGAAGAAAGCAGAAAAGCAGTATAGAATAAACTGAAACTCTTCAGCTGAACTAAATTCAGAACATTAATAACTCCTGACAATAGTGTAACAAATCCACAGATAAAGAATTAAGTAATTCTCTAAACAAATTATCTTTGGGGGGGGATAGGGACAAGATACAGCACTGTAGATGTTAGATAAAAGTTCACATAATATGGATGACATTTATAGTGAGTTTTGCTAAAATAAGCTCCCATCAGAAACAAGGTAGCTAAATTGTGAGGCACTTAAGGTTGACAAGAAAAGGAGGAATGCAAGGGGTCTGTTTCATAGAAAACCTGAAGTTGCATATCATATCCTTGTATTAAGCCTTCTATTAAAGTGCTAGAAATGGAGACTTAAAACAAAAGGATTTAAATATAAAATAAGTGATTAAAGAGCTTAGTATGCATTAAAATTAAGTGCTTTTGATTCTCATTAATTCAGAGCTTTTTAATAGTTTTTAAAAAATAAAGTCTGGAAATAATCCACACGTGAAATCATCTTCCTTGTGCCATTGATGCTATTTGTAAAGTGCCAAATTATTTTCTAAACAACAAAACCATTTGCCTTATCTTATGTTGTATAGCATGACATAGTCTATAGTACATATATAATCCATACTGCAATGACACAGTCAATCTGATGGAAAACAGCACATGCATACTTTTAGTCAGAAGTTTTATTTAATTCCACCTGTTGCTCTAAAAAGCCAGGTCTTGGATTACATATCCACCTGCATATAGTGCAACCAACCTCATATTCTCAAAATGTAATTCGGCTGTTAAAGTCCGATGCTCAAAGACAGACTTATCGAGCTTTTCCTCAGAGCAGCCTGACACCCAGACAAAATCACAGATGGAGCTCTAGATCTGAATTACATAAATCCACTAGATGCCAAATCTGAGAAGGATCTGGGTTCTGTCGGATGATGAAGAGGCTGAAGATGTGTGGCAGTCTGTGCATTACTGATCACATCTAACTGAGAGGGATATGCTTCATTTACATTTCCTCCATTGAAACCATTTTGGAACTGGCAGGAAAAAAGACAATATAAATGGTTAGTATGGGAAACCGATTTATTTATAAGTTTTTAAAAAATCCTCCTAAAGACACAGATTGGATTAAATCATCTTCAAATATAACAAATAGCTTTAAAACTTTTTTTTATTAATGATGAATGATGAGAAGTTAATTGGCATTAAAGTAAGGTCTGAATCATCAGTGAAACTTACCCATGTTGAAATCAGTAGGAGTCCTACTTCTGGCTAAGTAAAGAAACAACATTATTATCTGAAGTGTTATATAGCTTCCATTTGTAGAAATTACAGTCTGACTGAGCACTCCTAACTTCCACATCCAGCTGTTACATTTTAGAAGCAACCTATTTACATATTTTCATGTCTGCAAAGGGATCCAGACTTTACAGCTCTTCCAGGAATGCACTTTCAGTCCTATTCGTAAGCTGAAGTGTACTGCATTCAATCCACAGGCTGAGCTGTCATAGGGTGGGCTTTTTTGACAAACAGTCTTCATACTGACAATGCCAAGTAAGAGCAATGAATGGCTTTCATCAGTCTTGACGTAATTTTTCACAGGATTATTTTAATCATCTGATGTAATGCTTCCTGTCATGCTATGGAAAAGTCACTTTATCTACAAAATACTCCATTCAGTCATGCAAAGAAAATACAACAAAATATTTTAAACATTTCCATCATCCCTTCGGGAGTAGCTTACATCGTAAATATTCATTCAAGGTTTGTCCTTAAAACATATATTAAGCATTCACTTGTCTATCAAAATATGCTGGGTTTTGGGAACTTTTTTCCTTCTAGGCAAACACTGAAATTTGACTAACTGTGCACAGTTCTTCTAAGTTTTTAACAAGATTATAGCCATGTGAATTATGTTTTTAATCAAAGTTGACATACTTCTAAAGACAGCTCAATAACAAACTAAGATTACTTCTGACAGAAGCAGATTATTTCAATATTCTTCATTAACGAGACAAGCACACTCATTAAAATTTCTAAGAAAGTTCTCAGCACAGAATCTAGTAATTAGCAAGGTGTTAATAAAGGAACACCGACCTTAAACAATCAAATTATCTAAGGCCTTTCTGTCCTCCAACGCTGAAAGTGCTTTTAGAGTACACTGGCTATGATCCTACTGTAATTACAAGTTAGGCAGAAGGTCGAGGCAGATGACCACAGTAGACCCTTCTGGCTTTCTAATCCCCATGTCTTTTCATGTAGAAATTGATGGGAGTTAGAAGGCTAAGGAAAAGATAGCAATTGTGGCTTGCACAGCAGCATCTGTCCTCTCTCCAGACTCCAACCACTGATAGGGATGTCAGCGTGCTAAATCCACCCACAAAGACTGCCCTACTTTGGTTTGGCTGTGTGAACGTAGGCTCAGACAGTAGTATCCTATCTTAGTCGCATCCTTACTGAAGTTACCAGTTAGCAATAATATCAAACCTTAAGTTTATTATCATAAAACAGTGATACATTCTCCCTATTTTCAATAAAGAAATGTATATTATTTGCCATCATGGCTTTGGAAGAGGTGATATTTTACAAGATTACTTCAAGTGCAGCAGCTACAGTTCTGACTTATAATTCCAATGGGTTCACATGTTTTACAGTTCTTAACTCCTCTGATACAAGACTAAATACAATCTCTGTAATATAAGCATATATTAATATAGGGTTATCTTTCCCTGGAGCAATGACATTTCTAAGTTAAAAAAAAAAAATGTTTCTACATTAAAATGTTTCTCAACATAACAACTTTGGTTTACATAGAACCTTATTTTGCCCTCAATCTATAAAAATGTTAATCAGCAAATGTGACTAGAGGTCAAAACTACATACAGTCTGATACCAGAGATGTTGGGTTTTTTTTCGTGTGATCAGTATATAGCGGTAGGGGCTGCAAAAGTCAATGCTATTTGCTGTAGGAACAAGCCGTCTCCCCCCACCCCGCACTGCACTCAGTTGGCATACGTAAGTTTTGGACCCGCAAGGACTTGGAGATAGCTATCAGCTATCTGCGATCACTCTTTGGCCAAAGGGATTGGGGGAATAATCCTTCCTTATCTCATCAAGAAGCATGCTCCTCTTTTAAGCTCATTTATACAAATGTTCAGCAGTTCTCTTTAGAGGTAAACAGGAGCTAATATGAGCAAGGGTAACATCAGCTCTGCACCAGGCTTCTGCTTATGCAAGGCTATCCAGATCCGCACAGCACGGGTATACAACATCAAGAGGGGATGAATTTGCCTCTGAACAACTTAAGTAAGGATAACTTTTCACAAAGTGGCCGTTGTTCATTTTTTATGACAAACAAGCTAAACACATTATTATTATTGCGGCATAGCGTTCTAGTAAGTATGAAGTAATAGACGTTCATTTATTGCTTTCAGGGATGCTGACTTAGTCATTAAACTTTCTACAGGTAGATGAGAAGGCAAGCAAGAAAATAACAAAAAGTGGCATAACAAAAATGATTCAGGCAGCAAACAACAAAATAATCTACAAAATTCATTAATTTGAAACCAACCATTAAAAGGAAAGAAATGGAATTGCTTACGTGCTGGCTGTTCGAAACCGATGCACTACACCAGTACAGTTTTTGTGAAAAGAACAATTCTATAATACAAGGGTGAACTCGGATCACCCTGGAACTGCTTTGCAACCCTATTATCAAGCACTGTGAAGGACTAATAACACTGACCACAGCCAGGCAACATACAGCTTGCGCGTTGCAGTCTGCCAAAGTCAGTTTATGCTACTACAATCATTTTGCCGGACTGCCTATATTTTAGCTAAATTTCTGTAACTCTGCAATTATATGTTTTCTACTAGTAATGATATTTTTTCTACTAGTAAAACAGTTTTAAAAAGGATATGTTTTGTATTTTTATTAAGCATACTGAAAAACTGCGTATGTTCTACTTGCATTCCTCTGTCTTGTGTAGGTTAAATGCAAGTTAACACTTTAATTCTGTAAACGCTTATGCACATGCATAAGCATTTGTAGGATCAGTACTTCAGAACATTAACTCATGAGGTCAAAAGGAAAAAAAAAAAGAATTATGTCTCTGTACTTGAGCAGCATTAACAGAAATAAATGGTACAATGTAAAGTACTTCAACAAAGGTTATTCAGAATCAGGAACTGCCTTAAAAATATAATTTTTTTTTATTTCTAAGTTAATTTTACCTATGAAGAACTGTGCTTAAGACTGTAGTCTGTGCTACAGCCAGACTCCTATCTTCTATGGCTTTTATTGTGCATTCTCCTTAGCACAATGTGAAAAAGGTCCAACTTATCTACTATGGGTATAACTTTTTCCCGCGCTTTTGTCCTCGGCAGACAATTTAGACAGCAGCTTGGGGAACAAGCTGACTTTCACTTATAGCAAAATATAAACATATTTTTTCAGTATCATTGTATGTAGAAATGCAGTGTTTCATGCTATTTGCCTGATATTATAATCTCATACTTTAAGCAATCCTAAAATCATTGACGAATCTGAGTAGCCAGATAACACTTATATTTTAAAGCCAAGATATTTTTCTTGATCCTTACAACATATTTAATGAAAATGAATGTGCCAGACAATATTACTGATGTCATTTCACACCTCTAAAAAAGGTATATAAGTAAATTCCAAGCTTTTGAGCAATCTGTTTTTCCTTTGCTCCTACTGGGAAAATTACTGGTAGGTACAACAGACTAGTTCACTCAGTCTTACTTTAATACCGCCAGAGAGAGCTACCAGGATGTGGATACGTGTACATAAAAACTTGATCAAATGCAACTCTCTCCAATCTAATGAACAAATAAAGTAAGGACATTCACACACTGCTAAGCCATCAGTTTCAAACTCAGTGATTCAATTAGGACAGACACTGCATCCTGGTAGCCACCCAGAACAATAAAAAGATGATTAAAAATGCAAGCAATGTAGCAATGCTGTTTACTTTACCTTGTTCAACAGCGTTTGTTGACTTGGCATCATAGGATCATATTGCATTTGATCCACGCAGCTGGGCTGTGCTTCTTGGGTGCACTGGTACATAGAAACAGCTCCTGCATAGCATGTTTGAGGAGTTAGCATAACCGACTCAGAGTTTATCCCACACTCATGATTTTCAGGGACTTGCTGCAAACAACTGAGAAAATCCTCCAAGTTGGAAGAAGCAGAATAGGTTGATCTGTCAAAACCTGCTACAGGGAAATCCATTTGAGCAAAATTAGAAAGCTGTGGCATCATTCCGGTGGGTTGCTTGTAAGGCATAAACTCTTGCCTACATGCATAAGGGGAAGAGTTTGCTTCTGATTTGTAAGAGAACTCAGATGTAGTGGCATGCATGCCAGGGAATACATATTGCTGGGGCTGCTGCTGTGAGCAGCTAAGAGGCATGCTGGTGCCAGAGCTCCAATTTGTGAACATCCCATTGACTTGCATGTGTTTCATCTTTTGACAGAGCTGCTGCTGCTGCTGCTGCTGCTGCTGCTCCATGAGCTGATTCTGGTGCTGATGAAGTTGATGTGGATCTAACTCTTGCTGTACCAAGCAACCTTCATTCTGGACCAGGGGCTGCTGCTGGTTACAGCCTGAATATAAGAAGTCAGACTTATTTAAGGAATCCTGAACGTAAGTCAAGATTTCATCAGTTATGTCTATGTCCCCAATATCATCCATACCAGATAATTCAGTTTTAAAAAACTCCTCATCCTGCTGAATGCACTTTAGATCTTCAAAGTCAATACCCAGATTTTTCATGATGCTGTACAAATCGCTGGTTTTGTTATCTTGGAAGAGTGCTGCACTGTCTTCAGGAAGTGGAATAGTACTGTCCTGGGAACACTCCATTAGCTCCCGTTTGAGAATGTTGTGATTTCCAGCAGGTAGGAGATCATCCGTCCAGCTGCTGCTACCACCACCACCCAGCTCATCCCTGCTGTCTGCAAAGAAGTTCCGCTCAAAGGAAAGTTTATGTGATGCTGGAGGGCAGAGATACACAGACTCATCTTGCCTTAACATGGCACCTAGGAGGGAGTTTGGATCCACGGAATCATTTGGTAGCGTTGCTTTGGCTCCTTTCCCCGTCGTGCTTTTATTCTTCAGCTGAGTGGGATCCATAAGGCTTGACATAGGGAAAGATACCTCGTATAACACAGCCTCACCAGTGGCGAACATGAAGGGCAACTTCATGTTACGCTTCCGTAGATGTTCTGCCCCTTCTTCATCTCTAAAAAGAAATCAGATATATAGCATAATACTGCAGTACTGAACAGTTGCTGTAATCTTTTTGCCCCCTGGAATTAATATTTAAAAAAATGAACTATTCTATTTGTAGGTATTTTTCAAATTCCTAGCTATTCCAGCTCAACTTGGCTGAGTTAAAAGAAGAGGCAGATTATAAAATAAGGAGCTTATGACTGTAATACCACCTTTACATATTACATTTGTAATTAAATCTAGATAGCGTACAACGTTGTCTGTGCATTATGAGTAGAAATGAAAATAAGTGGGCTTTGTTCCATGCATTACTTTTTTTCTTGTCATAGCAATACTTCAATACCGAAGTATCTCTTTTTCTCCATTTCACAGACTCCTTAGCAAAAATTATTTAATCTGTATGATAATGCTGAATTCCATGTTATGTAGAATTTATTTCAGCACCATAAAGGACTTAATTTCTTTATGCTATCTGTTGCTTCTTCTACAGAACTGCAGTTGGATTTCTTCGTTTTTGCTAACAGGGACACTGAATTAAAAATAGGTTGGATGGAATAACTTGGTGCTTGTACCACCGCTCTTATTCTTTGTATCACATCAAAATGTCTACAGTTTTACACATAAAGGACTATGCCACATAAATATTGAAATACCATAATTCTTTTCAATGTTTGTGTGCAAGAAAGAGGTTTTCTTTCTGGAGTTCAGGATTTAAAGGGAGTTTATTTAAAAATAAAGAATTCCTTTCTGAATGTAAAGAAGCTCAAAAGTTTTCAGTTTCTGAAGTATACTGCTTTACGCAATGATGACTTACGTGAGAGGTCTTTGCGTGGCAATGATGTAATCTGGTCTTCCATTTTTGTAGACAAGACGTGCATTTGCCTGTACCCAGGCCCATCGATTTTCTTTGGTTAGAAGCCTAAATACAGTCATTCCACTCTCACCTGTCTTCATCACTAGAGTTAAAGAGTAAGCATACTGTTTACTGTCCAATGAACAAAAAGAGGAAAATCTGGCATGACATGAAAGTAATGCCATTTGTAGAGCAATTTTACAAATCTCTCGTCCTCAATTACCCATTTCTGTGTGGCACTGATGTATTCCTTGTGAAACGGGATGATCAATCACTTTAAGATGTCTGCTTTAATTTACTGCTAAAATAAAAGCCAGAACTGCAAGCAATTGTAAGATACCCACTACAGTCTGGCAACATCCTATATGGAGTTTCATCCATTACGTCTGCAATAACTAGAACATGTAAATAACAAAAGCCCAAGTCTCTTTTACATCTGAAAAGTGACTATTACTTAAGAAATTAGAAAACACATGAGCTCTGAATCCAGTTCTTTCACATTTTGACTGTTAATGCAGAGGTACTTCAAAATCCATTATTTTGCACTCCTATCACTTCACTAGCAATGCTTGATAAACATACTACATTTTGCTGCATATTGCTGAAAACACTGCACTTCTAGACAGAAAAAATTAAATACAAAAACATTAGGAAAGTTTAAGAATCCTAACCAAAAATAATCTTTGCTACAGGACTTCTTTCTTTATCTTAGCATCAGAAATGGAGCAAAATCAGTTATAAGACAAAGTTTTAAACCAAAATTTCAAGCCAAAGTTTCATCCCATTCTATACTGGAAAAATTTTCTTTCTAATCCTTACCAAACAAATAAAACCCTTGATAGGCAACAGCGACCAAGCCATACCTGAAACAGAAAACCTGCTTAATATAGGTTGAGAGCTAACGTACTAAGGGTGGGTATTTAATTGTATATAAGGGGACAAATGAACAAACAGTTTTTCAAGAGAAGTCATCAGAAAAGAAGCAGCACCAAAATATCCTGAAGATGTTTCTGTAACTTCCATAGACAAATATGTTACAGCTAACAAAAAAGTAAATAAAGAAGTCCACTAAATAGTTACATACCAGAGAGCTGACACTTATTTCCTTAGCTCAAAAAATTATACTTCTCTCCTTAAGTTGTTACTTAAACCAAATCTAGCTGCCAAGAATCAAAACCAGAAACGTACAGGACACCGCCGTGCTAAATCAGAGATTAATTTCTGTTAAAATTCTTACACTGATATCAAAAGAAAATGCTTTAACTTCCTAACAGGAAGGCTATCTTTGAAATAGTCCCTTTGCCCAGAGGAAGTTGTTGAAATAGCAGAAGTTGGGTTGAACAGAGAAGGAAGTGAGAAGAGCAAGATGTGACAGAGACTGGAATATATAACCTAAAAGGGTCTAGATAGAAATACTAAATATTTCTTTGTCCAGCATGAATTTTTATAGGGAGGGAAAGATCAAATGAAATAAATAGTGTTTATTTTGTTAATGAACACTTTTTTTTCTTTAGTATTTTTTCAGTACAAATATAATCCATGCTTTGATTTTTCAGCCTCTCTCAGGGAATGAAGCTTACTTCGGACATGATTTTCAGCACAATAAAGCATATCAGCTGCATGAACAAACTGGTATCCTGTTCCTCTCATACAGAGCTCTGCTTCAGTGTACCCCAGGACAATCTTTCCTCTGGAAGGTAAAAACAAAAAATTACAACACTGCTGATGAACAAACTCACAGAACAAATAGCAAGCAAGTTAATTATAGCTAGAACATTTCATTCGTAAATGCTAACTACGTTTTGTTGCGATATCAATTGTATGTGGAAGGATGACAGTTCTAACCAAAAAAATACAGTTAACAAATCATAATATTTTTACTAGTCACCCAAGTTGCCTTCAGTGTCTAGGAACAGCTTCACAAAACTATTAGATCATTTTAAAAAAAGAATATGTCTACAGTTCACCTGAACTCTTAATTCCATACTTCTGATCATATTCACTTACAGCAGGCAGCTCCCATTTGTTGCAATGAAAGACACTGCCTCACCCTATTTCATAGCATTTACCTATAGGTGCTCACATGTAGAATTAAGTAGAGCTTTTACTTTCGTTATCTAAAATTTCTTGCCTAAATTAGTATTTTTGGTAGCTTAAAATTCAGAACAGGGCACATCTCAGAACGACATCCCTTTTGCTATTGAGTGGTTTGGGATGTCCAGGTTTGCATTTAAGCTTTCCAAGATACACCGCAGAGGAGTACTGGAAACAGAGTCATGTTTGACCCTGCAGCTAAGGTTACTTTACTAGAGGTCAGGGAGATGAAGAACTTAACAGCATTTGTGTGAGCGCTATGAGACACTTGATAGAATGAAATAGTCAAAAAGAGACTGAAAGGGAGTTTTGCACAAAGAAATTGAGATCCAAAGATGGGGGGGTAAGGAAAAAGTAGGGATGGGGAACGATGTATGCAAAAGTGTGAAACGTGACAAAAATCGAAGGCTTCAAGAGATGCATAATGAAAAAAAAAATCATGTAGGGGAAAGAAAAGTCTGTGTTAACATTTTGTTAACTTTTACCGTTATCAGTTTATAGAACTAAAGAAAACCATTTTGGTTTATCAATAGACAGAATACCAGGTAATTTCACTCTACATTATTCTATAAGTAAGCATGGAAATCCATATGGGAGATTCCACTGAAAACAAGGCTGAAAGCATTATCAGTCAAAAATAGAAGGGAGGGGAGAAGGGAGGAAGGAGACCAGACGCTTTTCTTTTGGTAAAGAAGCATCTTAATGGGCTTCTTGCCATGTTGATCCATAGTTACGTTATGTTGATCTTGTAATGTAATAGTGTTTCCAGTTTTTATATAGGGAAAAGAATGGTTTTGGAAATGGGTAAAAACCATAGTATGAAAAAGGACTTAATTTGTTTATTTTGAAGTAAATAACATTTCTGTTTTATTTTACATCTATTTGAGCTGAAGGAGAAAACATGCATGTAGACCAAAATGAAACACTTGTTCTATCAGTTCTAACCCCAAATTTCAACCAGATTTAAACATTAAACTTTCTTCTTCGCTAATTCATTAGTATTCTGTCTTTTGGGGGCCTTGTTATGGGGTTTGTTTTTTTGGGGGGTGGGGTGGGGTAGGGGTTATTTTTTAATGATTGAGATACAGAAAGCAATATGCTCTTTCAAGGAAGTACACTATGACAATCCCATTTCTCATTACTTACTGGCTAGGTTGAAGAGAAAAATCCTGACACTTCCTAAACAATCATCAGTATTGACTGAAAAAGTAGCCAGCTTTACATTTCAAAGACATAATTGAAACCTATCTCATCAGCAAATTATCAGAGTATTATGCAGAATAATTTACACCTACTTTGCATCACAGCCAGTAGGCGTGAAATCCAGTTTGTGTTTAGTTCTGAATATGAAGTTTTTGGTTCGTATCTCAAGGATAGATGGTGGCTGCAGGGGAGTAGCTACTGCAAACAGAGCAAGCTGAGGAGACAAAGTAGCACCATCCTTCCCTTTCTTGTTTTGTCCATGGAGAAACTTTAATCGTCCTTGAAAATTCATAGCCTTAGGATGAGGAAAAAAGTAATTGTTATATGTTGGAGATATTTAAGAGTAAGGTATTTCTGTTATGATGTAAAACACATTTATTTGAGACCCATCAGATACAAGCTTTGTAGCACGGCATACACAAAAGTTAGCTAACAAGTACAGGATACTGTTGTTACACCCCTGAGCATGTCACTTCAAGATCTACTAATAAACTCACTGGAAAAAGAACTAATGGGAAGGTTGCTTTGTAAAAACAAAACGAAAAAAAAAAACCAAACAAAAAAACCAAAACAAACAAATATGTAATAGCAAATACCAACTGGATCTTCTAATATTCTAATGAACATGGCATTACACATACATACAATTAACATAATATTTCTCTCGCTTTTGTCAGTCATTTAGTATAAAGTATGCAAATACGTACAATTGCAAAAGCCGATCTAAACAATTTTATTTGTAAGAAGTCACTTAGTGGGTGATAAACCCATAATTCTTTTAAAATCCATAGCATTGACAAACAAAAAAATGTATTAAAAAGAGCAAGCACAGGTTTTCCCAAGTAAGGGAAAACTATGGTTCTGTTATTATGGCTCATTGCATCTCAAGATACCCAACAGAAAATAATCTTTGTAATGCTTTTTCATCTGCAGATCACACAGTACTTTACAAAAGCAGATGCTTATTTGTATTTCACTACGGAAATTGAGCCATGAGAAATGAGAGAACCTGCACCTGATTGTAACAACATGTCGAACAGGACACATTCAGTGCCACTAACTGAAACGTACTTGAATCAAGTAGCTCAGATGTCAATGGAGACTTAACACATAGAGTAAGTTGCTTTACATATTGTAAGCATAATGCAGATTTCCAACCTGCAAGCATGTGTGGAGGCTTTTACATAACTACATACTCACCAGGAACCCAGATGAATTATCCAGTAGGCATCGTAACCTGCAGATGAAATTCCTTTCCATAAAGGAAGAATTCTCTGGAGGAAGTTGGTCTGGGTTATAATAGGTTGCTGGCTGTGAAAATCCATTATCTCCTACAGGAAAGGATTATTTAAAAGAATTATTTTTAGAAGAACACCTAGTAAAGTCTATCTATAACAAATCACCTTCCGTCTCATAAACAAAGCATTAGGTCATGACCTGACCAAGAACAATGTAAACTGGAAACATCCTCAGAACCTATACTGATTATAACTCTAGATTAAATATCAGTTCTTCTGATGGGATTATGTTTTACAGGCTATGGTATTTGAAAGCAGCACGCAATATTTTTTTAAGTGGTGTTTTTTGGTGTTTTGCATTTTTATTTGTTGGGTTTTTTAATTTATTCATTATGTTTGTAAACAAACTAGATTCTGAATCAGTTGCAGAGAGCAGAGTTCTCAGCAGAGAGCACACCCACATTTCTGCAATGGCAGGATCTGCAAGAGGCATAGTAACTATAGGAACTGAGTATTCAAAAGCTCAGCGGATGGTATAAAACTGTGAAACTGCTACTTTCCAAGACAGCCACGTGAAAGCTGTAGCAATAAATAAAAAGAAGCATCTTTAGGGAACTACCACAATGAATCAATGTGATGAATTCTCTAATGGATGCAAAACAAACTCCTACTAAATAGTGAAAATATTTCTGGGCTGTGCTGATCAAGAAATCACGATAGTTACCTCTCCACAGGAACCTGGAGCACTTGTGTTTTGTGGGGTTTGTTTGGTTTTTTGGAAAAAATGAAAAAACAAAAACCCCCAACAACTCAAAAAATCTAGGATAACAACATGATATTCTTCTGCCACTTCAGAACAAGCTTTTGATGCTAAGTGGCATTTAGAAAACAGACTTAAACATTTGGTATATGAAGTAAAAACAGAAGGTAAATCAATAAACTTCTGATAGAATACATATGTTCCACATGAGACTACATATACAGAGATACCAGAGCATGTCTGCTCACAGCAAATTTAGCAAAGCGATCTTGTTTGTAATACATATAAAAAACCAAACACTGGTCATTGCCTAGGAATTCATCTATGCAGATAATTAAGAAAAAAAGTGTAAAATGCTTTTTTAGAGTGCTAAATACTTCAATTTTTTAAAAAACAGTCCATATACTCTGATTACCATGTACGGACAAAAGAAGAATACAGATTTTAAGAAAGAATCCATATTGACCTTACAGACTTGGAGATCAAGTCAGGGAGAGCATGTCACTTAATCACACACCACATTATGTTCTCTGGAACATAACTGTCTCTTGGACAGCTGGAAAAACTTACAGACAGGCTAGGTGGTTTTTACAATGGCAAATCAAAGCTAAAGGAAAACAAATCATGACCAAAAGCCAGTTCAGTTTAATCTCCTATTAATTCAAGGGACTGAACTAGAGTCAAATGAGATTGCTGATGGCTCACCAAGAGGCCTTGCAAACTGAGGCCGTGTAAATCCAACAAGAATGCCAAGTAATCCAGCTTTTTTGATAAATCAGGAGAGACCTTTTTATCTTAAAAGAACTGCTATACAAGGTCAATTTTTGCTGAACAAACGCTAAGGTATGGAGAAAAAGGGCCCTATCTGATCATGTGTATGAAAAGGGATAATCTGAAATTACAGCCATCTGCAGAACTGTGTATTGGCCAAAGCCACCATTATGAGCTTATCCCACAGGTACAAAAACTCAGATACTCGTAGTCCAAGATAGTTACCACCTAACTTTGATATTAGAAAATAACAAGTTCCAACACTGGTTGTATGGCTGGTTCTCAACAGACAAACGCAAACTTCCTTCCTTACTTCCTATTGCTGTAGATTTTTTTTAAATTGCCGGTGAGAATTTTCAACACTTCTGAGGCAGTACTTTTCCAAGAGGTGCTGAAACAAATTAGATGCTCCCAGAAGAAGCAATTATTATGAAGGGCAAAGAAACAGCTTGCAAATCCCAACTCATCTTTCAAAAACAGTCTCCAACATCCTTGAGAATCCCTGCATATACATTACTCTAGGCCCCCTCAAAATGGTTATATATGATATATACATATATACATAATATGTACATATATACAATGAATATATCAACATTCATGTTTTCCAAGTATCAGCACCAAGGAAGCCACTAAAATACTTCCCCCCCTTCCAAGGTGATCCCAATATTTGTGTTCCTTTTCTATTCCCACAACTTTTTTCCTGCAAGACCAACTACTACTGAGAAAGGTGCCAGCTAGTGAGGCTGAAAGAAAATTGGCATCAGAAGTTGGTTACTGTCAGAAGAACAGCTGACTGGAAGAGCTGCTGGCCAGGCAGGAGTGAACTGAGAGCGCTGGGTAGTTTACAGTGCCTTAAAGGTCTTGTGCATGTTTATTCAGTCAATTCTTTCATGGAGATTAATGAGACTATGGGCACCTTCTTGGAGGCGATGTAGGGAAAGATTTTAATCATCGGTGGGAGGCTCCTCGAAGGGCTCTGATTAAGTCCTCCAACTCAGGTAACTCTTGTGGCTGAGGAGTGCCTACGGAGTGTAGCTCTAGTATCCAGTAAGCCGTGCAAGGCTTTCTGCTGGCACCCTTGGCACTGGCAGGCACGCCCCTCAGTATTTCTGCCAATGGAGCAACTCAGTGTTATTCTTTTAGTAAATACAGCACTGGAATTTGAATGCAGGCATCTCTTCTGGGTTCCCTCAAGTGTCTGTCAACTTCCTAGTAAAACAGGCAGCTCCCAAGAGTCAACAAGGCTTTGGTGGAAGAAGCAACACAGTCTGTAGCTTGCAAGAGGAGGAAAACAGAACTCAAAACAGGAGGGAATGGGCTTCAAGGCCAAGCCTCCTACATTTGTGAAAGGAATACTGCTGCACTTCTCAGGTAGACAGGAGGCAGAGAGGTTTTAGTGCCAGGACCTTGGAGAAGTGACTCACTGTCAGAAGGCAAAGAGTCTTACAGAGTGTCTGCAATCCTTGGAGCAAAATTACCACTTAACACTATAGAGGGTAGAACCCATATCCCTCATGAAGTTCACATTGAGGCTCACTGACACCACGGAGCAATGTGCAGAGCATGCTGTGCACTAAGTCCTTTTTCTTTCTCTTTCAGCTCAAGACCATATATGGTTGCTTAGCAAGCGAAATTTGAAAGTTAACCCAAACTTGAGGCTGCAAAACAGATATTTGGGACTGAAAAAAATCAGAATTTTGCAAACTTCTCTGGGAATATGACAGGGCTAAGAGGATTGTCTGGGAGGCACAGTAAACAGCTGAGGAGACCAGTGGTCTAGGGGCATACCAGAGTATTGAGTGAGAAGCAACCCATCCAGGCTAACTGAAGCATTTTCCTTTGTTATAAATCTGAATTCAGTTTAAAAAGCCTCAATGTCCAAACATTTTATGCTACTTGAGGCCCCAAAATAATTAGCAGGTTCTAGTAAGCTAGGAACACAAGGTACAAAACAAATGATTGTTTGTATCCTGCTCAGCACTTCTGTCATTCAGTGAAACCTGATGCCAAGTCAACCTGGCATTGTACTTTTCAAACGCAACCTTTTGTAAATTCATATGCACTTGCTCAAGCGCTGCAGATGCCATTTAATTCTGAAGCAAACAGTAAGCTACCACATAAAAACCTGGTTTCTGACTGCCGGCAGCTGGTTGCTATACCAAATTGTAGTATTAACTAGTTCTGTAGCATGTTTTCAACTGGGTTGTGTAGATTGATCCATAGATGATATAACAATGTTGACCACTAAATGAAAAATTGAAACATACTGAGCTGGGAGCCAAACAAATAAATAACATTTGCTGCTCTTTATTTCTCTATCAAGTCATAGCATTTCTGTACTGTAAAATATTAAATGGGAAACTGTTAGAGGTTTTTAATCAAGTTGCTTTATGAGTGATAGATTTATTAAAATGTAATATGGACTTTTCTGGATTAAAAAAAACTATAACCAAGTAACTTAGAGTAACACAGAGCTACATATTTAAACTCTTGTGCAAAACGGATCATTACAGTTTTCTTAACAGATATGTCATTACTATCAGGCAGGCATATGTTTCCCAAATTACACGTAACTATCTGTACCAACACATCCCAGTTCCAATATGGAAACAATGTGTTTCTCAATATAGCAGGTCACTTCAGCACCAGTCAATAACATGACAATCTGATGTCTAACAAGGATACTATTCGGTCTTAAAGGCTCATCTATTTAATCCTTTACTCTTCTTCCCCTTTTACCGTCAACAGAAGTACTGCTCTGTGTGGCAGCCTGCATATAACACTGGCAGATGTGGAAGAGTAAAACTCTTCCACGACAGGAATGCACTATTCCCTATATTAACACTGTAACAAACACATTCTTAGTCACAGAACGGGTCTACCAGACCGAAGAGCTTAAAGAAGCTGCTGTACGCAATTGCCTGCTGGCCTTACAATGCCAATAAATTTGATGTTGTGATCTGTAACTAGGAGTAGCAGGTGAAAAGAGAGGTAGTTACTTCAAAGAAATCTCTTCCTCACTCAGCGATTAAAGACAAGCCGTATAATTGAGGGTGAACAGAGACAACCCAAACTTCTTTGTGTCTTGTGTCACAAAAAACCCCCAACTGTCCACTCCCAACTGCCCAGTTTGCAACACAAACATGCAGGATTACCTGCTCTGCTATTTACCACAGGACTACTGATCAGACAAGCGAGACATTCAGTCTTTTATGCTCGAAATGAAAGTCTTCCAATTTAAAGCAAAATCAGTAATTTAGTGGGGCTATGCTATGAACAGCAGTGCTTATCTGAACTGGAAAAAAAAAGTAATTCCCACTGTTGGCTAAACATAGCCATAAAATTAAATTAAGTTTAAAATATGCTATTTCCTCCTTTGTTCATGTAAAGGAATCTAAACTTTTTTACATACACAAATTTAAAAACCCCCAACTAATAAGACAGGCAAATGCATAAGTCAGCTGCTTTCTTACCTTGTACACTTGGTCCAGAATCTGCAGACTGGGCAGGATTTAATGCCCAGTGTAGCTGTCGTTGAAACTCAGGTCTGTCTTCTGTGTGGATCAATTCAAATACACTCTGGTGTATAATATCAGACTACGTACAAAAAGGAAAAAGGAGGGAAAGAGAATAAGAAACTTATATGACAAAATGATATAAATTGTCTGGTTGACAGGACTGCTATGGATCATGCAAAGTCCATTTTGCTCAGGGATAAACACATACATCTGCATGCACATAGTAAAGTTTTGCGAAACAACATTTAGCAGCACAAAGAAGAATTCAGTCACACCCATGACTGCAAACATGAGAAATAATAATAAAAATATATTACCTTAGAAAAAAATAACATTATGTCAAGTATTTCTTTACCTGCTTTTATCTAAGCAAGCCTGGAACTGTTATGCTTAGGTTTTGTTTAAATAATTTAATTTTACATACTGGCAAATAAAGTACTTGCCAACTGTTTCTTGGACCTGACCCATTGTAGGAGCTACAGGATTACAAAAGCAGCTAAACACCCTGAACCAAACAACTTCCAAAACTAAGCCAAGTAGATTATGAACATTGGTTTTGTTTGCCTGAAAGCTTTGTCACTCCTTAAAGATGCATTAAAATCTGTAATTATTAAGCTCTCATATCACCACCAATTGCCTGGTTAGGAATGTGATCTAAACAGCACAGCTACAACAGCCAGGATCAGTGGTTCAAAGGAATCAAGGGGAAAAAAAACCAACAAAAATATTCATGAAAAGCCTCAGTCAACTGAGATGCGTTAAATTGCCCATTTTCTACATGGGTCAAAAAACCAATCATTATATAAACCAAAAATATTTAAAATAAAACATAGATCTAAAGAAATTAAGAGGAGCTGGCAAAAGCAGAAGCCTAGCCCAAATTTTGCTTTGATTAATTTCTTAAAAGAATCAGTATTTTCCAGAACAAATTCCCAGAAATGCTAATTTTTTTGTAACTTTAAGACTCACTTTATACCCCTGAGTTATCTGCATTGCTATACAAATTTTATGCCCAATTTGTCTTCCAAGCATTCTATCCCCAACACCAAAAGACTCTGTAACCCAGGAATAGTAATTCTGTTTTGTCTGGAATATTTTCTTTTACACAAATATTCCCCAATCTCTTATCGGCTCACTAAAATTGCAGACCAAGCAAGAGTTTCTCCCGACTTTTAGACAGCAACTGAATCTATCATCATCCAGTACCCAAAGATATAAATTGATAACTCTAACTAAACTTCTAGCATCTTAATATAAATTAATCCCAGCAGTTCTCTATGGAAGGCATCGTGTGCCCACTGGGTCTTGGTCTTTTCTACATTAGGACCTAACTTGCAAGCCCAAGGAATGATCTGCAACATAAACTGTAAATAACAAATGCTCATTTTGAAATAAATAAGTAAATAAAGTCAATATGAACAAGAGAACATTAAAATTCTAAAAATACTAAAATCACTCAGTTGATACTTAAAACCTCAAGGCATATGGACTTAATTTTGTATGAAAGGTTTCTATTAAAGTAATTACCTTCCCATTGAATTACGTCTCACTCAGCATCATAAACTGGGTAACACCACAGTATAAATTTCAAACAGTTGTTCCAGTAAAGACTAATTAAGTGTGAAAATTTCCTATCTTGCCTAACTCAACTTTGGAAATTATATTCCTGTTGTGCTTGGCCTGAGGTCCCATTTCAGCTATTTAAGCCGATAGAAAAGTAATACAGTTTCAAAGTAATCCAACCCAAAGTACCTAACTGAGACTTTTATTACACAAACTATCAGACCCTAAATAAGAACACTGATGCACTCTGAAATTAAGCCTCTGCAAAAAAAAGAGGAAAAAATAAACTTACTTGTTGGAACCCCAAGTAGTCCTGGATAGTAGAAGAGACGTAAAAAACCAGAGCATCGGCTGTAACAACTAATACAAAACCATTTAATGCCTGGGGAGGAAACACACCAATCTGTCAGCTTCAGAGACAAAACTCCAGATAATTACCGTGGCGCTGTAAGTCTACCTATACCCTAGTCTTCCAATAAAATGCAAAGCATGCAAAACCATTTCATTATCTAAGAGCACAAGGAGGAGGATTCTTCATTGCATTTCTCTACAGTATCCAGGGCACAATGAAGAGAACTGCATCTAACAACAACAACAAAAAAGTTCCTTTGGAAAATTCAGGGGAGAATCCAAAGGCTGTTGATGACTTATTTACTCTTGATTGTAGGAGATAAGGGACAGCAGTAAGAACAACTATAGGTTTAGCTAATATCAACCATAGTTCACAACGATCGCATGGCTCAAGCCTTCAGAACACCCAGCTGCCCACAGCATGAATGGGAGCCGTGTCACAAACCCATTCCCAAAATCTGTTCTATTCATAGTGCAGACAGGCCTAAGTGGACAGGAAATCAAGCGATCAAGATCCCCTATATAGTCCAAAAAAACATTTTATAGCTTACTTAAAATAGAAAACCTCTGCACAAGCAGACTGCTGCAAGTAAACAATGTTTTTGAAGAGATTTCCCCCTTCATGAAGCAGCAGACTAAGCGGCTCCTTACTCAAAGTCACGCAAAGGGCATTTATCTGAACTCCCAATCAATAGGGTTCATGGCAATTGTTGTGATAGCAAACAGTACATTTGTGACTTGGCAGCTCATCTGAAAGGTGCCGATGTACTTCTATGGATTTCAGTCAAGATTTAACAAAAGGCTGTCTCGAGGGACTGCATTAAGTATATTGTGCCACTTAATTTCCTCAGCTGAATTCAAAGTCAAATTTGGCCAGCATACTCGAAACACATTTTTTTTAAACCTCTTTATTATGCAAAATCTTCGTAACTAATAGAAAATGTAAAGTAAATGAAGGGTATCCTAATCTTTTACAGCATCATAATATATTTTTATTATGAAAGAGCATCATTCTTATACAAACACTAACTGCTATAGCCCCACGCTATGGTAACCACCGTAGTTGCTTTTCCATATTTTGCAAATATATGGTTTTACTCTGTCTTGTTCTTTTACTAATACAGTCTAATTAAGTCAAGGTTAAAGATCTGATTAAATGACTGGTCTTAAAATGCTGTAAGCCACCTATTTGACATGTAGTCTTTTCTTAATCTTTCCTCATAAACAGTTGTGAGGTCTGTAAAACCTCCTTATATAAGTTTAGTGAACGTTACCTGAAAACAGTACGAGCTTTAAAAACAAAACCAGAACCACCACAACAACAACAATTCAAAACCAAACAAAGCAACCCAAGTAATAATGTGAAATTAAGTAGTGTAGCCAACCCAAGAAATCTTGAGTAGTTACATAAACCCCTGGTTTTGACAAAGTTCGTACTAATTCCAAGGGAGCAGGATGCCACAATGGCAGGTGCTTGCATCCTCTGCTGACCTATTCTGCAGGGCGTTTCCCCTCAAGTGGTTGATATAAAACTTGTGCAAGCTGCACAGTGCCTAATTCAGGTCCACATGTTAAAATCAGTTAATCTGCTGTTTTGTACAAAGCCATGGAAAGGTTCTTTTTTGTCCAGTCTGTGACAAACTGCTCCTCTACCTGGAATTTAGTCACATTTTACAGTGGCTCTGGTATGTAGTTCATTTTGAAACAGCATTCTTACTGCAGAAATCAGATGCCTCTTGTAATCCACAAATTCTGTAAAATACCAGTTGTTTGCCCAAAAGCCTGCTGAAACAAGTTACTGGAAGTTCCTTAAAACATGCAGGTATCCAGCATATAGCAAAAAATGGGAGATCCATTCTGATAGAGGTTTTGGCAAACTACAATCCTAAAATTATTATCTTTAACGGCATAATGAAATTTCTCAGTAAGTTTATTGTTCTGGAGCATTAGAGGTAATTTGTGCTTCTACAAAAATACTCTCAATATTCCTAATACCAATGCACTTACAAAACTGTTCATTACTGATGATAATTAAGATGTTTGAAAAATTTCTTAGAGGCTAACATTTGGCTTGCACTTTGTACAATAAATGCACTTAGGCTATACTATATTATGGATCTAAAATAAGCCTTTGAAGTAATTGAAATATTTTTAAAAAAATTTTAAGGAAGGCATATCTATGTATTAGATCTCTATTTCCACAATATATTGAATTGGTAAGACAGTTCCTCCATTGAAAATTTAAGACCTCACACTTTTCTGTTTCTTATGAAACAAGAAAAAACATCTGATGAACAAATAAAACCAAATATAAACAATACGGTATATATTCATACCACCTTTGCAAAAAACAGAGAGAGAAAAAAAAGGAAATATTCATCAGCATGGTTACGGTTTATGGAAACCTGTGCGACACAAAAGACTTCTGAGCTTACACAGAAGGAAAGGTTGGTACCACTCTTTGTATCTTATTGATGGCTCAGTATCTTCTAGAAAATTCCCACTTTCATCACTTATTTCTTACATTCCCTAAGAAAACTCTATCTGCATATTCTTTCTCATTATTTTTATTTTTAATAGAAAGTATTTACAGACCAAGACATTCAGTTTGTTTATTTCCTTCCCAAGGGGTCAGAATTTACAGTAACAAATATAACATCCATTTCATTTTCATATTGGAAAGCCATTTGCTATAGCAGTTTCATCATATAACTTCCATTTAGAAGTAAAAAAATAACATCAAATAGATGCCTCCAATATAAACCATTTACTGTACCTTTTTAGATAGTTTCCATTTAAAAGAAAGCTGTTCACCTCCAGTAACTCTGTAACAGTTCTTTGTCATACTTGATTAAGGTTAGAAAATTACATATGTGTCCTAGTTTTTTAGTCAGTTAGAAGACAATTTTCTACTAGCATTAGTTTACAGTAACCATTTTGTGGGTTTCTTAGGATCTGCTTTCATTTCTACCCTTTGAAGAGTTAAATTAATTTTGTTCCAAGCAAACCATTGGCTCTGACTGACCGAATGATTTACCACTTCTGATCCTTCAGTGTACAAGATACACCTGTGTACAAGATAGATTATCCACATATTTCAAATGGAGTTGCAGGTCACTGTAAAATTGATTTTGTGAAACTAATTATAACATTGGAATACTTATATTAGTAATTTCTTGAGTTTAATCTGGATCTAGTATTATATCATTATATACACCATATGCTTTAACCCTCCAGGACATTAAAAGAGACTATAAAACAGACTGCATAATTTAAAAACCCACCATTTTTAATTAATACTTTCCAGTAGTTCACATTGCTAGAAGTTGTTGGAAGTATTTTAAAATTTGCCCTGAATCTATACTATGAACCCTGGATTCTTTCAAACTAGTGAGAAAGCAAGATCTTCCAGCAAGCCCAAGGTCTTTTAAAGAGCAATTGGTTTTTTAGACAATTAGTCACCAAATTTACAGTAGATTACTAACCCATATGACCTTTATGAAGTGTGCTTCCTTGTATTAATGTCTTTATTAACAATAGATGCAAAGATATGAGAAAAAAACAACTCTCAGAAATGACTCAGAAAAGGTTAAGAGGACCCTGTGCTCTAATATCTGCTCTTCAAAGTCATTACCACCACCAGAGAAAAGTGCAAGAGCTGTATAATACTAACTTAAAGAAAATGAGGACAGAAACAGTAAGAGAGTAAGAAAGACAGACAGTAAGAAAACCTCCTTTTTCAATCTCATCAGTGAATAACTGGTATGTTAAATACAATAGAATTTTTTTTAATGTAAATCTTTGTATAATACACCCATTGCAAACATACCTGCAATAAGAGCTCTCCTTCCAGGATCTGCATCCCTTCTCCATGTTTTCCTGCTCTACAGTTTTCCTGAATGCCATTTCTTTCTGGTCTAGTAGAGTTAGAAGATTTCAATGCAACTAGAAAAAAAGAAAGAAAGAAATTCAGTGATCTTTGAAAGGCTTACTAGAAGTGTATAAGATGATGTGCTGTTTTGTGTAAGAGTTATATTTTAAAACTGTTTATAAAGTCAATCTAATGAAATCTAATCAATCTAATGTCAGACTCTTAACTTTAGAAATAACCCCCAAATTTGCTGTCCATCTCCTTTATAAACTATACTATTTTCCTCATGGAATCAGATTCATCTCTCATTATTTTATTCCTTTTTTTCTTCTCCTCTTTAAGGTTCACTGCTAGTTTGTCACTCTTGTTAATAAAGGACATGTTTGTATTCATACAACAACCTCCTATAACCTGGTAACAACTCTGCTTTAAGGTGAGACAACACTTATTCTTATCCCATCTAATTTCAGACATCACAATATGGTACCTCAGATATAAGCTTGATCTGGACCTACAGCTCCCTTCAGAGAAAGGAAGGGAAGACACAGGAACCCTAAATGCATATTGCATACTAAAGAAAACAAAGAAAGCTATTTCAAACAAAAAGGCTTTTTTTTTTTTTTTCCTGCCGCAGTTAAATTTTAACCATTTAAACAATTAAGCAAACTTTTCCATTTCAGATAAAATACCATAACCATGAATCATCATTATTCAGGTCACAAATATATCCACTTGAAAGAAAAAACAGCTCAATGAATAAGGGATGAAAAATGAGACCGAATTGCTACAAAGTAGCTGAAAGACCTACTACCTCCCATCTCAGCACTGTGTCTTCTAATTAACAGGATGCTGTCAAGTAAAACTAGATCCTCAAAGATTGTACCTAACTCAGAATTTGTCTACTTTCCACGTAGTTCTAAGACAGACAAAAAAAGTCTCCAAATCTGAAATTAATCTGAATGGGTCTGCAGTGCCTAAACAGCTTAAAATTACTTGAATAATTGTACCTTAAACCTTTACCATAAAGCTAAATACCACTTCCCCACTCCTCCCCCAAAATTTCTAAACTGCAAAGCAAGGGAAATTTATAGAAGCAACTGCACTTCTCTAAAACACCAACAGTTTATCTCATAACAATGAGATATTCACCCTAAATTCCAAAGTGTTTTTCAACCTGCTGGAAACCTTAATTTTTCAGCTGCTCAGAACTTTAGTCAAGAATCCTGAAGAACTCCTGTTCACTCACTTTTCAACTAGGTTAAAATGATATTTTACACTAAGTACACTAACTGAAAGATAAATTATGCCTTTCAGGTTTTTTTAAGCTGTCACTGCAGCTAACAACTTTCAAGCCAGACAGTTTTCATTAAAATATCCCTCAAAGGCACCGCAAAGGAAAAACATGTTCTCAAAAGACATTAACTGATTAATCAGTCAGGAATTTATCTGAGGTTTTGCTTTGAAATTAAAACCTTAATGCTCCTCTTCCTACCAGATAGTCAAAAAGTCCTGTAATAGGCCACACAGAGTTGTAATTGCAGTTTCATTTTAAATTCAAGGGAGTGGAAGATGTAGCAATGGGTTGTTTTTTTTTTCTTAAGCATTATTTTAAAAGGTTATCTAGAACATTCACAAAAAAACCCTGAGGTCCACTGGCAGTAGAATAAAACTTATTATCCTTTTAATTTATATTGTATGATTATTGAGAAAGCCCACATTCAGCTTTGGAAGTTGCAAGATACCTAATCATACTTGCCATTCTGAAAAATACCATATACAATTACATACAGGTGGTTTTTTCCTTTATAACGTGCAAATAATAAATGAGGGGGAGGAATTACCAGTGGTTGCCCAGTGAATGATGTTGTGCCCTACATTATCAAGTAACAGAGCTCTATAGCTCAAACACAGCCTACACACCAGCATGGCTATATTCCTCCTAAATTTCAAAGCGTGTGAAGTTACATATTTTGCTGAATTAGAATCTACACCTTTTACAGAAATTAGAACATGGATGAAATCAAGCTGTTATAAATTGAGATGGAAAATCGGTATCAATCTGGGGTAAAAAAAAATGGAAAATACAGTGGAAGTTTCAGCTGTATGCATTGTTGGGTGTAAACAACTCCTAAAAAAAAAAGAAGACAAACCCAAGTTTACCTTGGTCTGACAGATAAACTACAGGCCTGCTAGTAGCCACCCAGTCACTGCAGTTTCTCCCTCAACACCCATAGGTAGTGTGAAGAGACTGCACTACAGGGGACTTCATGTTCTGAGACTTTGGAGATGCATCACTAAGTGAGAGCTCTAAAGCACCCACACACTTTTAAAGACTAAATTGGACAAAGGCTAACTATTCCATCTATGGAAAGGAAAATTTTCATCATCCCTCTTCTCAACTAATAAAGGGGCATCAAAATTGAAGTGCAGATGTTGCTTAGGTAGCTGTGGTCTTCCCTTGATTTAATAAAAATTAAATTGCATTTATTAAATAAAACCCAAATTTTGTTTAGCTGGTACTAGAAAAGGCCAATTACACAAAAATCAGAAGTCAAATAGGCTAGAAGCACATAAAACTCACAACAGAATTGGTTTGTTGTTAGGTGGAAGTGAGAAAAATATAAGTAATAATGTAGAAAAAAATAGGAAAGATGACCAAATATTTTTGTTTAATACTTCTGAGAATAACAAGTGAGATCTTCACATTTCATGATGAAAGTCCTTTTAGTCCAACAGAACTAAACAGAAGTGACTGAATATGGATATTTTAGATCAATAAGTCTTGCCAAATTTTAGTTAAGATTTTAAAAACAGCTTGTTCAATTACCTGTGGGGGAGACAAGACAATAGAATGATACAGAACTTTTAGTAATAAATATTTAAAATAAGGTAGTATTTTAAAAACCCCAGTATTTAAACTAATTATAAACTTTTATTAAAGAAATTATAAATGTAACTTGTAAACTTTGCAATGTTAATGTAATTCAGGTATGGTAATTACCAGCCCTGTGCGATTAAACTTCTTTATCAATACTCTTCAAGCAAACATTAAAAAAAAAAAATGCTAGTAAGATTTTAGGCTCACAGAAACAACACAGGTCCCTGACAGTGAGCAACGCTGGCTACCTGGATGCAAACTTGCAATGTCTGGTTCAATACAGTGAAACTGAAGGCTACCAGATCCCAGCAACAACTGGCCTCACAGTATGGGAGGCCCATCTTGTGAAGCAGTAATTCTGGAAAGATTTAGTCAGGGCGCGCCGCGCTGTGGCCTCAGAAATACCAGCCAGAGATACAGTAACAGATGATGATAAGAAGAACTAAAGCTAAAAAGGGTAACTCATCCAAAGGTAGTATTACAGTCAACACCACCTTGTTTAAAATCAACTATGTATTCTGCTTCTTCTCATAGGCTGTTACTCATGTAGTCAGACAAAATAATCCCAATAGTTCGTTGCTTTATAATCTTTGAATCCCTGAATTAAATACAACACATCAGCCTAACCCCTCTTAATTTTCAGC
Source organism: Phalacrocorax carbo (assembly GCF_963921805.1). Taxonomy (NCBI): domain Eukaryota; kingdom Metazoa; phylum Chordata; class Aves; order Suliformes; family Phalacrocoracidae; genus Phalacrocorax; species Phalacrocorax carbo. The sequence goes on from NC_087514.1 coordinate 135,078,550, forward strand.
CACAGGAAATTAAAACATGAGTATTCCCATAGAGTAAATAGAAAAAAATTCTCTATACATGCACTAAAAGACATGAAAGACACCATCAAATTACTTCTTAGAATTTCCCATGCATAATGTTAAAGCTAAAAAAAATAAAGCACAGTTCTTTATAGCTGTAAAAAAAAAAAAACAAAACACCAAAAAAACCCCAAAACACCACCACACACACAAAAAAATCCCCACACATTTTCTGTTACACAATTTCAGCAAGAGGGCTGGGCTGCAAGCACATGCTTTCCAAGTAGGTTAATGATTGTCACTTAATCCTGTGTCCAGCAACAAGCATCATTGCCATTGCCCGGACTTTCCTGATTTGAAGTAAAAGCTAAATCCAAAAGACAGCAAACCTAGATGGTGACCTTTAATAGGTTTTCTAGACAGAGAACATTATAGTTTCTGGTATATTTGTTTAACAATTGTGAAATGCTTTAGCACCCAAACCAGCAAATGTAAAAGATAGTCAATTTTATATTACATCTACAAAGACAAATTAAATAACAAGATGCTGGTAAACACGGATGTTACCCTTATTTCTGCTTCTAACTGTTAGATTCAGGTGATGAGACATTTGTACAGAGATGTAGTATACTTTATTAGATTAACAATATATCTGGGGAAAAAAATCTGACATACAACTACTACTTCAGGTCTGGAACAGAATTCAAGCAACTGAGTTCTAACTACTGCCAAACGCCACCTTTCGTTTTATACCCATGTAAGTATTTATTGAAAAATTACTTTCAATACCTAAGGAGAGCAGGTATTAGGCAGTTTTCCTTCTTTCCAGGCAATAACATTCAGTACGAGAAAGTGCTTTGGGACATATCCTAAACTGCATGATTTACAGGCAGCATGCTGAAGCAACTGATAGTACATGATAGATTAATTTCATTAACTATTTGTTGACACACTCAGAAATTATTCTCTTAGTTATGATGCAGAAAATCAGTATGCTTTGCAGCTGCTGGAGCTGTAGGAATAAAAACACATCCAGGTCCTAACTGGCCTTTTGAAATGCGTTTCCCTCAGTATTAGACCTATCACTTTAACCTTTTATAGGTCAGAATTCTCATTCTTCCTCTCTCCAGCCCAGGTCCCTGAATTAAGACACATTTAACATCAACTGTGATTACTCAGTGGATCCAGTTGGAAACAAAACCTTCAAGTTTTAAAGTCACATTGAGATGCAACAAATTATTTAAATCAGGCCAGAGATAAGTTTTACTTTTAGGTGAATGATCTGTTCAGGCCTAAAACTGTATTGAAGTAACACTTGCCTGATATCACAAGTATATCATTAGCACATCAGTCATGCAGTCCTGGAATTTAATCTTAAAGAGCTTCCCAGAACTGCGTTGTATCAAATTTTGGCACAGTTCCCACAATTCAGCCAAACAGGTCAAAGTTTGTAGTCAGAGCCAATTTAGACTGTTTCATAACCTTTTCAGTACAATTATAAATTCAAAGAGTCTGTTCTAGATTACTTTAAAAAACAACAGTTCTCATGAGGGGTGTGGTCTTACTCAACAAATGCTAACCTCCAACACGAAGTTCACCAGTTAAAACAAGACAAGGAGGGCACTACTGAGAAAACCAAGTTTAATATTAAACTCCTGCCTAAATCATTAACATATGCTAAACTGTTTATACTGGCAAAGGATTCATTTTAAGTGGGAGAAAATATTGTATATATCCGTGTACCTATATGCAGCCTTAGCCATCACCATTACTTAAGATTATACGAAACATTTTACACCTGCTACCTCTGAAACTGTATAGGGAAAAGTGTTTATGAAAGTCAAGTATCACAAAGGAAAAACCATGCAATTAATTTTTTTTTTTTAAGAAAAAACATGCATTGACTGCGTATTTTGTAAATAGCTACGCTTCTAGATAGCATAAACTGCACAGGTCATTAATAAAACATGCTAAGGATTGCTCTGTATTTAGAGATGCAAGAGAAAAATACAATTCAGAATTATTGTAACTGTATCTCTACAGTTTTAGTTATGTTACACAAAAACGTAAGATAGACTTCTGTGTAGGCTGCATTAACAAGTAAAACATGTTACATATGGGGAAAAAAGTTTTCACTCTATTTTGCATACTGAAGTTTTACATCTCCTATCCCTTCATTTATGAATTCTGAATAATTTTCAAGATAGCTTTATATTGTTTATTTATATCCTACTAACAGCTGAACAAGTATTAGCACCAAAGTACTAAAAAAAAAAAAACCACCCCAAAAAGACAATTTGCCTTTGTTCACAGAAATTCTGATAAGCCAATTAAATTTATAATTATTCCACCAATTTAGAAAAATTTGGTCATTTATTTGGTCAGTGGGCTCTTATTCTTGCGCACTCAGTTTCCACATGATCCGGTTTTTGACCCACCCTTGTTTTTAATGCTGACAGGTTTTTAATATTGAGGAGTTCCATTTTTTCCTTTTCTAATTCCAATATCTTGGCCTCCAATTATTGTGTCGTCTATTAACAATTAAATCGCAATGCTGTGATATGCAGCAGCATTTCTATTTCTTAAATGTCTGAGGAGGAAACAATTTAAGGGTATTATTCCTTGTAAACTGTATTACCATTTACAATACAGCTTGTAGATTACTGTAAACTGTGGTAAACTGTGGATGTATGGATGTATAGCAACATGTATTTTCCATTACTATCAAAACACCCAAATATAAATTCATTAATAAAAATGTAAAGAACACGTCACTATTCTGCCACAGTCTGGAGCATTATATGCAGAAAACAATTTACAAAACTAGTCATGGAAGTTGAATAACTGGATTTTGTAAACTTAAGCAAAATGAGGGTGAAATTGTGCATTTGGGAGTGACTAGTAACAAAGGACACATTTTTCCTCTTAAGCATGTGAATGACTGAATGTGCCAAATTATGACAATACTGGAGTTGTTTTTATAGGATATATTTTACTTCTAAAGAAGAAAAATACCAATAAAACATATACAGGAGCTGCCTACATTTTGATATTTCCATAACAAAAGCCAAACAAAAGTTAAAAAATTAGTAACAACCAACCTTCGACCTCAGAGGACATGGTGCTTTGATTCATGAACGTATTTTCCGCTAATGTTGAGCGATATTAACGTGATTACATATTTAGGAAAAGCAGCTGAAATAACTTATGAGCTGGGGGAGAAAGGTATTTCTTGATTTGGCCTCAAATAAATTATTCATGATTCAAGAAAGAAAAAACACCATGAAGCAGCTATCACAAGAGGATAACCATACCACCATGAACACTTTCAAAGAAATATTAGTAGGTTATGGCTGGTGAAGGAAGAAAAAAAAAAAAGACTGAGGAGGAATAACACTTTTACCAGAACAAGTTTTAACAAGTGAGATGAGAAGAAAGAAAGCCTGAAAAAGTTTATTTCTACTAATTAAAAAAAAGAGTCGAGAACAAGTGTAAAAAGTAAGTGGTCAGGTACTGGAAACTTCCTGGGCTTTTGAGAGTCAATAATTTAACTGCTGTACAGATACAGATCACCTACTGATGTGTACGAATATCTAGAAATCAAGAATTTCCAGGCATGTGTCTCATTTGCAATGCAGATTTTGTTCCAGTGACTCAAACCAGAGTCCCTCGGCTCCACAGACCTGCACGGAACACAGTGCAAGTGCTGTGCTTGGGCACTCCTCGATCTTCAGTCATCCAGAACTTTCTAGTTTAACCCAAATTCAAACCCAAGTAAAATGCGAACTCATCAGCTATATAATCAGACACAGCAGAGAGCACAAGCCTACCCAGCTGTGAGGAGGTTCAAGTATACAAGAAATTTTCTTTAATGAAGGCAAAAAATGAAGAATTTTCCCCAAAATACTTAGGCTAGAGAGAAAACAGAAAGAGGAAATTTTCATCTCTATAAGTTGATGATTCTGAGGGTTAAAAGTGCCTTAATACAAAAAGTTTCAGTAGAAACTATTAGGAATCTTTAGGGCTTGCCACTAAAGCAACTACTACAATAAAGCTGTATTTGTCTGCTAGATTAAAGAAAACTGTTTATGCTTTTGATATAATCAGGATAAAGAACTTCCAATATTAAGTTTCTATTAAGAAACCTCCTTGAACATTTCACAGGCCACTGATGAAAACAGACTTGCAAACCAAAAATAAATCAGTAAATATTTTGTCAGCATTGGACTGAATTTACTCAAGGTACAGCTCCAGAACTTCCCAAGGGCCTGCTGTACTCACACTTCAGACATGTCTTCATACATATTTTACATGCAACAACAGAAAAGCACATAAGTGGTACACATTAATTGAACTGCTGCAGGAGCCTAAAATATTCTTTTCACTGCAATCAATATATAACAAATATACGTAAGGAATAAAACCAATACACAACATTCTTCTCAATGCCAAGTACCATGGTTTTTGAATGCACGATATTTCAGGTTCACCCAATAAAACCCAATAATTTTAAAATTACCTTGGGTTTCCCGCACTATACAAAAAAGGTCCAAACTGCAAACCACTATTTTCCATTTATCTGTGATCAAATACTATGCTTAAATAATTTAGCACAAAGCTATTTTTGGCATAAGGAAGTCTGTTGCTTGCCCTTTCAAAATTGACATGTCTGTGAGCTCAGACCAGTGCTACTTGGTTTCCAGGTCTATGGTAAGGATATGTTTCCAATGTTCAGAGTTATAAATCACAAGATGGACTAAAACTTGGCAGAGATATCACCTTTTTTTCTATCTAAACTTCAATCAAATATCACCGGCCGAGACTCAAAGGGAGTTGTGAGTTTCCCAGGAATTACATTTCTGGATCACAAGATTATTTATGAGACAGTAAATGAGTTTACTGTTCTACTGCAAAAAAATATTGTTTTTTAAAATATCTAATATTGTGACTTGGTAAAATTTACCAACACTAACAACAAACAAAAGAGAAAAAACTTTCAAAAGTTTCAAAACCCTTCTGTACACCTTTTGTTGATAAACCACTTTATCCTGGAATAATTCCCTTTCTTCAGCCTGGTTTTGGTATGTTATACTTTAACACAGTATGTATTTGAATATGTATCTTCTACAGAAGAAAATTTTATTCAGATTTGTCATTTTTGCCATTTAAATAATTTTATTAAATGGTATATCTAAAAAATTTAATACAAATACATATCAGCAACTTTTAAAAGTGTCTTGAGGTTACACAAAGGTGAATGAACAAGTCAGTAATTCACTTGCCATTTTACTGCATGTAAAGTTATGTTTACTGAACCACAATTTCAATCATAAAACTAATTTATAATAAAACCAGGAGATATATTTTAATAGTTTGTTGTACCAACAATCCATTGTTCTGCTAAGTGCGTAACTGCATGGGTAAATAGTAAACAGGAGGAAGAAAACCATAAATCCTTTCTTTCTAGCACCTGAAATATGGGAAAGCCTCTACTAAAAAGCTCCAGCTTTCCCTGGTATTCTTTTTATACCAGTAGAAAGCCTCTTAGAAGAAATGAACCTTAACCTCTCTCTCCTACAGAAAGCTAAATAGGTAACAGCAGGTAACCAGGACAGGAATTAGGTCTTACCTAATGAGTTTATTTTTGATAGGATAAATGTATAGCAACTTCCTAAGCCAGAATTTGGACAAGACACTGGGTTTCCACTGTTATTTTGGAGAAGCATCACAACCTTCATAACAAAATATCCTAAAAGAATGACAGTTTAACTGCAACAGTCTCCAAACCCGACACCTGTCTTTCCTCACAGCTTCAGTCATGGCAGCGTTCTAAGACAGCAGAACTACTATCTAAAAATTAAAAAGGCAAGAAACAGTACAGCACCTGTGGCTTAGGTATACGCTTCACATGGTAACAGACGCTGTTATACTTTTCAAGTAAATGCAGGATTATAAGCTACACTACAGTGTACACCTGGGGAAGGGTGCACAGTGGGCAGGCAAAAGAGACAGAGGGGCTGAAGACAAGGAAGAATTTACCAAAAATATGCCTAGAAGTGGAGAGGATGGATGGTTTTGTGGTTCTGACACCATCTTCCCTTGCAATGTGGTAGAAGTCATACGGGCACCATACACTTCATTTCCTTAACTACGAAACCGGAATAAGAGCATTGAGCATTTCTAACTCCAGCAGCGCTGCAAGGATAAACGCAGTAGACTTAGAAGTTCAGGTTCTCCAAATGGGAGAGATTTTAGTGCCTCATATGAAAATCATATTAGATTAAAGCTTATGACTGCACAAGATTTCAGTATCATCTTTCCTGACAACTTTAGTTTGTTATACTGAACTATAAAGTTTATGAATTAAAGACCTATGAATGGTTTTAGTCTAAATATAACAAAAAAGGTAAATATTTTAATGGCTTTCTATATAGGGAGCAGAAAAAGGGGAGAAAAGGTTGGACTGGATTTCATCGCAGACACTTTTACTAAAGACTGCTTAGGAAGTCACACATGACAGAAGCCTGTATTTTTGGTCAAGCATCAGAAAGCAGAATTAGTAGCAGCATGCATTATATCATGTTGTTAAGGGTTAGACTGTGATGCAAAGGAAAACTATTTTATTCATTACAACCCTAAGGAGGAGGGAAGGAGAAAGGCAAGGAAGGGTGCAAAAAAGGGGAACTGGAACTTAAGAAGGGGAACCTATAAATCAAGATAGATACTCAAACAGTATTTATTAAGCATCATCAATTAACTGACCCACTGATAAACAAAGAAAGCTCCTGCCTTGAGAAGAATGCCCAGGGGGGCAATCACACAAAAAACAAAAGATGAGTGATAGTATCTCAGACTTCTAATACAAGATTTCAGTTCCACGTCACAATTTCACTCTTTAGATGAACTAATTGCAGAGTTTATTTTGTTGGGGAGGGGAGGGGTTGAGGGGGTTTGAGGTTTTATGTTTGTTTTTGTTTGTATTGCAGGGGTATTTTGTTTGTTTTCAAACTATTTTGGCATACAACTTATTGTGAGAATCTGACATCGCAAGGAACCTTTCTAGAGTTGTGACACTACCTGGCCATGGAATTGATAAGGTACCCATGGCGTGCTGTTGCAGTATCTTGATCTCTGGAGCTGACAATTCTATGCCACAATTTAAAAGGAATTTCCATCCGTTTCCACATAACTCTGTTCCAGTTTTACAGAAAATATGGGACTTTGCTAGACACACAGAAAGAACTGCCCATTTCACTGACTCTTCATTTCACACACATATTTTCTTGTTCAGGAATTCCATATATTCTCATTTCTAAAGAAACTTGGACATTTGAAACTCTGTACGTAAGTAATTACCATTTCCTCTTGAAATGCTTTTTGAAGCATACTCAGCCTTCACTGCAGCTGAAATGCCGTTAGGAGGCTAAGCTGGAAGGTGTAATATCTTAAAGGAGACAAAGCAACATTTTCAGTCAGTAACTGCTGTAAGAATTTAAGACTTGAGAGGGACCACATCACCACATTAAATTCAAGCTAAATCTGAAGAATACTTAGTCCCTCCTCTTTTTTTCTGGTATATTCACTGACAGAAACCGTAACCCCTAGTCTTCACTGTGCCACGCTGAACACCACAAACCCAGTCATCTCCTGTAATATACACTCCCTAGGCCACCTCTGCAGCTGTTCCAATTACATTCACAAGACCATAACTTGATTTTACAAACTGAATGACATCTTTATCTCAGACCTTATAGAGAATCTCAGTTGTTTTAAACTGAATTTGACAAATGGAGTAACCATGCGTTATGGGAACTGACCATCCAATACCATCTCCAAGACTTCTTCAGGAGACTCCACCAAAATCTTCAGAAGGAAGAAGCAAAAGACAACTAGTCCAACTTAATGAACAGTCCTCCCCATCACTGTATTTAAGTCCCACCAGAAAAGCTGAAACAAGAACAACTACAGGTTTATAAAAATACTTTTCATTGGTATTTATTAGCTGTAGCTACTGAAGAGAAAAACATTCTTAATTTAGTAGGTCATTTGAACAGTTATTGTCTGGGTCCCAGACTTCCGAAAACAGTTACACAATAGGAAATACTGTTTTAACATTGGCAATTGAAATAAAGATTGATATGGCTATAGGCCAGAGTACTGTACAAGTCAACTCCAAAAGGCCAGATCCATAAAAAGGACCTGATACATGAAACGCACTGACCACAAAGTACAGGATCAGTCCCTGATCCAGTCCCTGCTGAAAGGGCTATTACGCTCTCTTATGGGATGGATGCTTCACCTAGTCAAAAAAACTCAGTTTTGAAAGGACTTTAGATCAAGTGAGATAATTAAGAGAAATCATAAGTCATTTAGTAGGGAGTGTACTGAATTAATCTTGTCAGCACATTTCTTATGATGTAAAAATGTTTGTGGGGTGTTGGGTTTATTTTTCGTTTGTTTTATTTGTCAGGCTACAACGTCAGTAGGGATATCTGCCCACAAAGCGGACACTGCAATGGAGAATTAGCATTCACTGATTTTGGCCTCCACATAGAAAAGACACAGAAACAAGCTTAGAGCCAAAATTTGATGGCAGCTTTATTTATAATGAATGTAATAATGTGCGCACATTTGCTTGTGAACACCTGCATGATATTAAACTTGTTTTTACAGTTACATAAATTTTTCAGGTTCTTCCCAAGATAAATGTACTTTGGTTTCTTTGCTTCAAAATTTCAGACTGAAGTTTGTGCCATGCCTTTATCAAGTATATTCAGATTCATACTAAAGTAAGCACAAATCAACTCATATTTTAATGGTGGCATCTGTCACATTTTTTTTTTAATCTGCTGCCAATACAGCAGAAGATCAAATGAAATGAAATCTAAACATGAGGTTTCACTTACCCTGCCACAAGAAATAATGTTCAAGGTGGCAAAGACAGATCTGTTTGGTAATTATGTATATTCTGCTAAATTGTTCCATATGCTTAGAATATTTGGGATTTAGCCAGGAAGAAAAGCAAAAGCACTTCTGGTAGTTGAGCAGTTCCTCCCCAGAATATGTGTCAAGTTATCTTTGCACGACTGATTCTTAGGTAAAGAGATTTATATTAACTATTTCTGTTCACTATGTTCACCAGAGAAAAAACATGTAATTCTGGAAATATAAGCATTTAACTTAACAGTTTAAAATATGAGAGAAAACTGTGCAAAAATACTTTTAAGTACTCTTGGCTATTTCACTCAATCAACTCCATTCATTTTACTAGGCCTTTTGAATTATTAACAACATTTATAAAGATATTCCTTTGACAGCTGTCATTAATAAGATATATTTTTATATAAAACAGCCTAGTGCAGTTGCAACTATTCACCACCTCTGTTTAATCTTTTAATAGAAACTAAGTTTCACTCCTGTATTTAAGGCATTTGCTTTAGTTCTAAAATTAATCCATCTAATTAAAGATTAGCTTTGATAACACAGAATGAGAAACTATTATTAGTTAATATATTAATTAATAACAAATATATTAATTAATAACATATTAATATAATTAATATGTTAGTGAGGGAAACATAGAGGACAGATTACAAGATGGCAGGGAGCTCTGCCCGGGATTCAGAAGGTGACCGTTACTGCTAGGAACCCCACTTCTGTCCTGCCTCCCAGGCCTTTGTGCAAGAGGATTCTGAACTTATCAAGACTCTTTTAATTAGTGGTTGTAAACTACATCATATTCTGATGATAATTTTTTTTCAAATATACAACTGCTATGAAGTATTTTGTAGAAATGAGTACCGACTGATTCAAGGCACAGCTTCGTACCATCACCCTGAGCTTATGGTACAAGAGAAGGAACAGCAACATGAGAATTTTTGGCAAAAGCTATATGCATCTCCCTTACTGCCTTGCACGTCACCATTTCTGTAACTGACAATCATAGTTTAAGGAATTAATTCTACCTTTACATTTAATACATCACGTAAGTTCATAAAAGGAAACAGAAGAATGTTTCTATTTCTCCAACAGAGATGAAAACTACTTAGAAGCATTTGATAGCACTTACAAACAAATTTTGGATATAATTTATTAATTCTGCAGTTCAGTTTCAGATATCTGCATTCCTAATGACTGTGAAGTTGAATAATCCTCATTCCTATAGCAAAACACAAGTAATAAGATGGAAACAAATTCAACAGTTCAAAGAGCAGAAGGGTTTCATCTATGAAGGTAAGATACCCACCCATTAAACACTACCCCCAGCTTGCCTTCCCACCTGAAAGTAGACATTACTAGCTTTACAACTTGGGTAACTTCAGCAGCAGACATATTTGCCTTTAAACTGTGATAGTTCACAGCACATGGTGCTCATGTAAAACAAAAACAATAGCGCTTCCTTAATATGGTGAGTAGCAGACTGCAGCAACTCAATGCTCACAGTCACCCAGCTTCAGCCACTGCTGCAGAGCTCAACTGCTACGGTGAGCCAGAAGCCCAAATAAAGTTTAATAGAATGTATTTAATAAAATCAGCTGCAACCTCCCAATTTTGTAAGCCTCTTTGCAAATATAAAATATTTGCAAATGTGATGGCCAAATATTGTGTCACTGAATCCAACATCACATTTATCATCAAAGAGAGCAGATGACCACTAATATATTTTCCCTACAAATGTTATTATTCCACAAACAGCTCTTAATTCTCTCTGACCCAAACATATTCCAATAAACCAACTAGGCTGTGCAAGGCTGATGGAAACGTTAGTGATTTATGTTATTTTACCAATTAGGAAAAGTGAAATGAGCCTGTACTGTCTCCAGTTTTGTGGTACCTATATGTATTAACTACTTGGGAGAAACAAAAAATTCACCCTGCTAAAAGCATAACTTCTGACTGGTGTCTCAGGCATGTTTAAAAACAAAAGTTCAAGTGCAAAAGGGAATTAAAAAGCCATATTACTAGTGATGAATACAATATGTGAGCAGAGGAAGGTACAGACCTGTACAAAGCTAAAACAACAGGTGGGATAGACATGGCCTGTTTTGCACACAGCACATCCAGAACCTCTGAGATGGAACTGATCCTGTGCGGTCTCATAAGACAGACAAGAAATTTCCAGGCATTCCTCCTTCAGGACAGCCTGGCTTTCTGGGGCAATCAAAAAGTTATCATATTGCTATGAACTTTCCTAGCCTACTTCTAGCTTTAGCAACAAAAGAAGTCATTAAAAAAAAAGCAGTGTCTATGATATCAGATTTGTTTTCCCACTCTTCATGCATGAAAAGTTGTGAAAACTACTGATACTTGCCTCTCTCCTCAGACATAACTGGCATAATTTAAGGGTGAATTATAAACAAACTAGATGGAGCTCAGTAATGTATTTCTTCAGAAAGTAACTATGGGTGTTTAGTCTAGTTAGTACTGTAGTAAGTTACAACTTTCTGCTTTTATGTACCAAATGCCATTTTCATCCTTAGATACTAGCGCCAAAAAAAAAAGTCTGCTATTTTGTTCCAAACATTTAGCAATATTACACCAACTATGCACACATAAATATACAGCTGCCAGCTTTGCAGAATAAATTCAAGTGACAAAATACTAGACATCCAACCTGTTCCGTGAAAGCAACTCATTCTGCAAGCAAAACAGCAAAAGCATCTGCTATAAAAAATTCATCCTGCTCATAAAACTAAGAATCAAATGAGTATCAGAGCTGATTACAGCTTTCATTGTTGTATGGCAAAAAATTAAAAAATAATCAGCTTTTATACAACTATTTATTTTTTGCACCTCTCTGCCCCGTTTACCTTACGCATGTAACTTCCTTATCCAGAGCCTTTAAGTGGGTGACAACTCATCTTTCAATTCAAGAAACACACAGTCCATTATCACATTCAGAAAGGAGACGGCAGCATTTATTTTCAGAGAAGTACGTGGAAAAGACAATGCTGTAGCAATGTTATAATCAAATTTACTGCATCAGCTAACAATTTACCAGGTTGAGATTAATTTTTGCGTTACCAGAAATGACACAAGTATCATTCAAGTGTAAATTGGTTAAGGCTATTATCGATTTCTTGAGAGGAAAATAATTCAGTTTGTGGCTTTAATATACAACTACAATATAGTGAATATCCCATAATATGGATTTTTTTATTTCCTAGGTTGATTTTTGACAAAAAGTAGCATTTAGTGAAATGTTTTAGTGCTTTGGTTCCTACTGATTGTAATGATGAAATCACAAACAAAAATATAAAGCTATTAAAATAAGGAACTGATTCCCTAACATCTCACAGATGCTGCCAAATGAACTACACCCTCTGTTAAGCATTAAGTATCTAATTAAGGGAGAATAAATCCTCCTGTGTCATATCACAGTGGTCACACTAAAAGTGATAATCCTGACTGCGTATCTTCCCAGAGAACCTTCCATATATATATATGTCTGAAGTATGCCTATGAACATTTAATAGTATGATTTGTATTTTAAAAGTCCCTTGAATGTGGCGTTCAAATTCTTGATGCTTAAGAAGTGTCCTAATAGCACCTACTGGGTTCTTCCATCAGAGAAGGTGAACAGAAAGGAGAGAATCCAGCTGTGACATATAAAGTCAGTAAACACCTATAGGAAGACAGGAATTACCTGCAGGGAAAGATCATGGAGCCCTAGAATGATGCCTGTAAGAAGCACATAGCTGTGCACAGAGTGCCATCATGAAACATTACGTTAGAAAATTTGAAAATGTCTGAAATAGTTGTATTCTCACTGCTATAGCTTGCTAAAGAAGGGGAATGAAAAAAAAAGATAAATCAAGGCAATTCCTCCAAAAGTCTCCTGAACCTTCCATTTAATTTAATATGGCTCTAATCTGACATTTACTTTATTACAGCTGTGGGTATAGGGTTGGCTAATGCAGCCAAAAAATCTTCACAATACTTGAAAGATACCTCAAGTATGAAAATATTTATATACAATGTCAATTTCCATGTTTTTCATCCTGAAAGGAATGTGACCCACTTTACGAAAGAGAGCAACCGTAGACTTGGGAACCATTACCAAATCAGAAGGGAGACAGACCTTTTCCCATACGACTTCACACACGTAAGATCCCATAAAGTTTCAAGCAGCACATGATTTTGAACATCATTGAAAGATTCTGCAAAGGCCATTTTCTCTGAGACAGATTTAAAGCAGAAGTGTTTTCTGAACAGTTCTAACCATCTGATAGTTTATCATCTGAATCTGCCCCTTTCTACCTTCCCTTCCTGTTCATTGCCATTTATGTCCCTTAATCAGACAAGTCCTCTCCAAGAGACTATAAATAAATTTGCATATGGGCTTCCTGGGAGAGAAGAGGCAAAAATGAACATGGCTATATTCCTTCCTAGGACACTTACAAGCTTAAACTGGGAAAATAAGGTGAGGGGCTAAAAATGAGAGAGTCTTAGCTGTTTATCACCAGGTTAGTCACTAACAGTCAGGTATGAGACCTCAGTTAGAGGAAGGCACAGAAAGACATCAGATAATCTGCTCCCACTCTTGCACTTCGGTCTCCCTCTCCATTAAAAGACAGAATTAAAACTAACTACAAAATAGCCCTCCCAAAATCATGTCTTTGTATATAGATGTAATGACTCATTTGAGCCATACTGTTCCAGAGATGAGAAGCATTTCAGAACACGAGCTGCTCCTTAGCACTGCTACTTGAACTGATGAATGGAAACACAAGCAAAACAGTAGCACAAGAAACACACCTCCTTTGCACTAAACATATAGACTGGAATGGACGTTGCAGGTGACATAAAACGGCAGCGAAGTAATTTGAAGCTGGGAGGTGTGGAATAAAACTGCTTGCTAAGGTTCCTCTCAAACACAGCCATGTTTCCCAACTTTTGGGAAAGTTTTTTGCCACATTCTTCTGTTTTGGTCTAATTCAGACAGATTCAAATCCTGCGAGAAAAAAAGCTTGTAAGGTTCCTTCAGTGTTCTTGCACGCATAACAGGTAGAGCCTGATGTCATTATTTCTAAAAGTTTGCCAGCTCAGGCACGTCCTCTTCTGTCATTAGTATCTCTAATACTTTCTCCTTCTAAGTTAGAAGTGGCAGTGTAAGACTCACTACATTTCTTCTGCATTATTAGTAATCCAGCTCTTTGCTTGAATTACTTTTTCCTATATAGTTTATAACAATTAGTACAATATTCCACCATTCCATCTTTTTCTAGGCTTCCTTATGCTTAAAGGAAAATGTTCTTCTTTCTTAGTCTAACTACGCTTTTAAACTTCTCATTTGTATACACAGATTTTACAGCTTTCTCTCTCTTTTACCAGGTGTCTGTCTTATTTAATTCTCTGACCAAGCATCCTAATGATTTTGTAGGTGCCCTCTGCTTTTATCCAGTCTTGGCTCCAATTCCACCCCACCCCCCCCATTTTTTTTTCCTCTATATTTTACTGGAAAAGCATTTGCTGGAGGTCAAAAATAAAACATCCATTTCACGTATTCATAACTTCGAACTTTTGCCCCAACTTCTGATTCTGAAAATACCCCAAATCATATTTTATGAGCAGGCAGCTCAGATCCATTTGGTGAAGGGTAACCTGCTTGCACACACAGGCCCACTCTCACAACTAATTTTTTTTCTTTACAATCAAGGCCTTCCATTGTTTACAGAAGTTAACCTTTACTTGGCCTGTACAGCAAAACAAGATCAGGGTTTGGGGTTTTTAATCTTATTGTGACTACTGCAAGCACTTTCAATTAAGCAAGCAGAAGTTGTGCCTGAGAAGGAAACGTCCTTGCACAACATAGTACTCAAAAGCCCAGGCAATTAGCCACTTTTTTTTTTTTTTAACATTTTCTCCAGCAGTGTTTCTGTATCACTAATGCAAAAATGTTAAAACATCAACAGAAACACCATAACTTACAGTGAACTGAAACTGCCTAGTAACCTCTTCTTCTGATATGGTTTGAGAGAAGCAAATGTCTATTTTGCTCTTGAATGCTGAAGAGAGTTAAATATTTAAGTACTTGTTTTAAAACATTTTCAAAATATATAAATCAGACTAAACACAATTGGAAAGCCTGTGGACAGTCTTCTGCTAAACTTTTCCTAATTCAGCTCAAATATAAAAATCTCATAACATCAGCAATTTAACCTCAGAAATTTCTTGACAGATCTCTTGACTTTTGAGGAACCAGAAACGTCACAAGTCTGAAAAATAACATTCTAGTACTAGACCCACTAAAATGGAAAACTAGCATGAGCATCAGGAGTTTAGTGCCTGAGCTCTTATGGTGCTTTCTCTTCTTGCCCTGACAAATCTCCAGACTGTTGGCTAAATCCCACTCCTCAAGTCACGGCTCCTACCATCTACAAAATTCACTGCTACCAGACAGTAAAGTTGTATTAGCAACTACAGAACAGTTATGACCAAAACTGGATTTCTTTTCCACATGTAGGGTTTTTTTCCATGTAGAACTCGCTCCATTTTCAATACCTTGCACAATATTCTAGTTCTCTCTGAGACATAAGAAGAGGGATAGTTTATCAAGTTAGTTACATGGCAGATGGTGTTAACAACCCTACTGGCTTATACAAAAATGCCTACTGCATGCTGAGAGCAAAATGCTTTGCAAAAGGTAAGTTCCAGAGTAATTTAATTCTTTTCCCTACAATATCATACCCATGTAGAGTCAGAGTTTCTTTTACAAGCATTTAAGTAGGTATGGCATTCTTCGACATAGCTGAAGCTATGACATTGAAGAAACACAGTTTCTGGTTTTAAAAGCACTTTTTCAGAATGAAGACACTAGATTTTACTAGATTTGCCCAACATATATACCATAAAGGTATAAAAACCTGTTCTAAAACAACACATAGATAACCCTGGAACTTAAAGTTTAATCAGATTGTGTATGAAATTTTCCTCAACTTTCAGAGGATATTTTCTTTTGACTCATTCCCAAAAATGCAGCTCAGCAAGCCCTGAATTGTTTGTTGAAGCAGACTGGTGTTTCTCTTAAGGCTGTTAAAAGATAAAAATAAATAAAATAAAAAATTCCCTGTTAAAGATCTGAAAAACCATTATATACCACCGAACTGCTCACAGTAAAAACCAAATCACACTCTGATACACAGGGCAGCTGAACTCAGGTTTTTTGCATGTTCTTAACCTTTTTAATGTGGCTTTTTAAAAAAAAGTAACAGCATTATTAAGTGTGGAATGTTACATGTTTATACAGTAGTCTCCCTTAAATGGGGGACATATCTTTAGTTTGCCACAAAGTGGCACTTAACACACTGCTATGTTTTCTTAAGTAGAAGGAAAAACCAACAACCAAGTTGTGTATTTGTTTTTTCCTTAAGTGAGTAACTGCGTGATGCTGAACTTAGTTCACAGCATGCTAATTAATCACTCCAGAAACACCACATTAAGTCAACATGTGCCTACCTCCACAAATGAGTTCAGTCATTGCATTTAGAAGACTCAAGTCTTTGTTCACGCAAACACTTTCACTACCTAAAGCAGATGTTCCCAAACTGTGCTATGCAAGACACTTCAAAGTTATTTTACGTGTGTGGTAAGCATTAGGAGCCACTGCTCCTGAGCAGTAGAAGGGGAGGAAAAAAAGAAGGGCGGGGGGGGAAATCAGAAGCTGTTGCAGCCACTATGCAATAAAAGCTCATTCCCTTAAAGCCTACAAGCATGTGTGTGCTTCTTGCTCAGAATACCCCCATCAGGCTCCCAGATTAGGAGAATGTAAAAGGGAGAATGAGATTTATATGGGAGTTGAAAGGCAAGCAGCCATTTTTGCAAGCAAGAAAGAGGCAGAAGGTTACAGGACCATGAAGTTTAGGATCAGGAATAAACTATTATGTCTTTGTCAGCAAGGGTCAATGGTATCTATATGCTGTCTGGGAACTTCCAAGCTTCTAAAACATCAGCAGTAGTCCTCCTCAACTTAACACAGAACCTGGGGTTGAGAAAGAACCACCCTGAATCCAGCAACATGACATAGCTATAATGCAACAGAACAGCAATTAGTGTAGAGAGTATTTATGGCCAGCCAGTTGTAACTAGTCAGCTGATGCCAGAATTTTAGTTCAGGATTTTTTGTTTGTTTTGTTTTTTGGGTTTTGTATTTTTGGTGGTGGGGAGGCTGTTTTTGTGTTTGGTTTGAGTTTTTTTGTTGTTTTTTTTTTTTTTTTTAAGCACACATAGGGAATAACTATTTTTGCTTTTATCATTTACTTTACATCTCAGGAAACATGCAGTTGTTCAAATTTGTCAACTCTCACTTGGTCTTTGAAGCTTAATAACCACATACCAAACCATATACTGCTTGTGGTTTCAAGACTTACAGGCAATGAACTCTTGTTCCATAACTGTCACAGACACAACAGTCACCTGCGGAATCACCTAAACCATATCCTGACACACCCACATTTCTTCTGAGGTATTTCCCACTCAATTGTTTGTCTGGGTACATCTTCCTTGCTTCTACAAGAATGGTCAGCGAGAGGTGCACGCCTGTAAATTGTAACTTACCAGACCTATGATACTGCTTTAGCCACAAAAAGGGGAGAAAAAAATCTTGCTACATTTTTTCGACTTTCCATCCCTCACCTCAAAAAGAAAGTGAATTTAATTCCTTCCTTGTGGAATGAGATCTAATGGGAGTTGAACCTAGATGCACAGAGTTACCTGCCTATGATATTTTTGGTTTTTTGGACCTTTGGTTCCTAAACCAGAGTCTTCTTTTCATATAAACTTAATTTTTCCATACGTTAGAACCACGCAGAAAGTCTATATGCATAGAGCTAATCAGACATCACATGTTGTTTAAAAATCATCATCCATTTGTTATATTTCTGATTTGTAGAAAAAACAGGTTAATACCAAGTAGAAAATGATAGTTAATACCATACTTCTTTTTGTTAAGTCACTAATTCTGAAACAAATGGTTAAACTCTTCACTAAAAGAAAACCTTATGGAAATAACTGTTCTCTCAGTTTTATGCATCAATAGTCATTTTTTATTACTAAGCCTAGGAGTCAGTTTCTTACCCCACTGAAACTGATAGGAACTCATCTGACTCAAACTTGGCCCTGGTACTCAATGTTTAACTCAAATCTGTTTGTTGGTTGTTTTTTTTTTCTTACTGAAACAATGCCTTAACTTTGGCTTCACCCAACTGATGGCTCAATGGCAACTTCATAGAATTTTTGCTTAGGAAATTTCTCTATGATTTTAACTGAAAAAAGGAAACAGTCAATTACATTCCATTTATGAAACAGGACAGTTAATTATTCTACTGATCACTTACAGTAAAATGTGATGTTGAGTTTTGCCAGTATTACATTAAAAGGGTACGGAGGTGGGTTTGGAAGGTTTCTTCACACGACCATCCAAGTCCAACCGTGGTATTTAAAGGGTATTAATGAATAAGCACTTCCTAACAGAAATCTCTTACTTAAACCAAGGAAAGAACCATACATTCCACCAAAAGAGATTAAGTTGTCTTTTTATGCCAACTCAAAACTTTTTATCAATGTAACAGAAGATTTTCTGCAATGATTGAAGCACGGCAAGGGAGTCAAGTGGGCTTTTGGAGGGTTATTTCCTTTCTAGCGCAAGACTGTCTTTTCCCTACTTGGGATATGGGACTTAGCTCATTTCACTGTCAAGGCCCATGGGCATGTCCTGTTAAAGCCAGATGCATGTTCTCAGTCTGAAAGATGAGCCCTTCCTTGTCCCTTGCAGAAATCTCTAGTCACCCCCTGCGCTTCACAGTTTGCCATCGAAGTCAACACAGTTAGACCTCAATTGTTCTACACAGAGGGGTAGAGGAATGGATCGCCTGGGACAGAACTCGAGGGATGCTCTGGAGAGACCCTAACTCACTAGCTTGGTGATATGAAAACGAGAGTCAACACTGAAGACTTTGTTAAAATCACAGGAAAAATTATCCACTGCTCTCCCATTGTCCACAAAACCAGGCATCCCTCATAAAAGGCAGTCAGGTTTGTCAGGCATGATTTGCCCACAGCTTACAGATGAATAAGACTAGTATTCTCATGGGGCAAAAGCTGAGGAAGAACTCTGTCACTTAACTAAGCCATTTCAGAGTAGTACATCCATGCTGAAGGGAAGACTGAAAGATTCAAGGTAGCTGATGCTCCTAACACTGAAGATAAGTAATTGCAAGTGTTCCAGCACAGGGCCTGAAGTCAGCTAATACAGCTTGAGTCAAGCAGAGGGAAGGGTGACACTTCAGAAATACACAGGCTGATAAATTCCTGAAAACTTTTACAGCCACAGGGCTCAAACCCTTCCTGCAGGAGAGCATAAGCTTTGCATTCTACCTTCAAATGCTGATGGGGTGCATGAAAAGAGACAACTTTTTTCCCCTCCACATCACTAGGTATAACTCATTAGCATTTATGCCACCCAATTAGCATAATGACCAGGAATTCATATGTGCATTGCTATCCTTCTGAAGGATCAGCTACAAAACACAAAATTATATATGCTAGGCTCTACCTGTCTACAAAGTTTCCCATTAAACAGGTCAAGAAAGCATGTTAACAAAAGCCTTCAGTACCAGTGTGCTGTATGACACCAGATGTATTTCAATATCCTTTCAAGTGATCAAATCAACAGCCTGGTCTCTGGTAAGATACTCCATGTAGCACCATACAGAGCATGACAGTATCAGAGCAAAATTAAGAGCAGTTGTGAGGAAAAGAAGGGAAGACTGCGATTGTTTATTCCAGGCACCTCTCTGATCATTGTCTGATAAAAGTACACCAAACAACAAATGGTATAAGCAAAGAGGAGACTGGGGGCTACCCTCACCTTTTCCTCCAAACATGCAAAATATTGATGTGGTACATTTAAAAAAAAAAAAAAATCAAAGGACAGACATCATCCTTCAGTTTGTATCGCTGATGTAGACAGCAAGAGGCAAAAATAAATTCACTGAAACTAAACACTTCAGTACAAAAAGCTAGTGTCTCATACTGGCCCACAAGAATTGTACTGCTGAAGATGTGACAGTGGAGTCAGAATATTTGACCAGCCAGTCCATGGACTTGCTCCAGTAAATTCCTACTTTATGCAATAAGTTCGAATTTGTTTTGAAGGGCCAAGTATGTATGTCTTTCAGCTTATTAGATGTTATACGATGCCACGCATAAAGTGTGTGGTACTGAGCAATTCAAAAGGCACATGGGTTGGATTTCAAGAGGCAATTATTCAGTGGAAAAAAATGAGCATCTCTGTTCAATTAAAAACAGAGTTTAGCATGCACCACTGAGGGCGACTAATTCCTATTTGTATGTCCCCTTTAATGTTCACAGCTGGCAAACAGCAAACTTACATTTTCTTAAGGCAGTTTCAGATTATTCTAGTTCTTACAGTTTACTTCACTTAAGTTTCGATAATAACTACAGTAAGTTTTATCATTAACATAATGCCTTGTTAAAATATACAGCTTAGACAGTCCATCACTGTACTGAGGTGCAGGAACCCCTGGGAGGCTTTTCCCGGGAAACATTTATCAATACATCATCTGAAACTCTGAAGAGCACTTTTGGAAATTGGTTCTCTCTTTTACCTTTTTCAGGTTCTCTTAAAAATAAATGATCAATTAATCCATTACAACAATCAAGCTCTGGTAACTAGAATTAGCTTCTAATTATCTAGCTAGATTTCCAAAACAATTCACAAAACAATCATTCTTTAACTAGTTAGAGCTCTATCAAAGCATTTATGGAGCAGAAACTGTTTTAAAAGAGCTAGGTTTTGTTTACTCAGGAAAAATTAAACAGTGTTATAACTGGCTAGAGCCATAAACATCTACAGAGCTCAATCATACAAGTCTTATTTCCTTAACAGAATACAGATAAAATCAAACCGGAAAAGCTAGGGCATTTCTCCTATCAACGAACACACACAGGAGGAAAACTGCTGAGTCATAAAGGCACATACAGCATGAAAAGCTACTCCAGTATTAATAGATCCTTTGTACACTTTAGAAGTATATTCACACTTAAGTTACCAGAACATATTTTTAAGGTCGTAGTCAAGTGAACTGTACTTGTACAAATTCAAATGGATGAATCATGAAGCCCATGGAAGACAGATGTTGAGAACCTGGTACTTCCTCTAGTTATACTTTTCCCCTCAAACTGTCTTTGGAGGAGGGGGAAACAGTTACTTCGGTTTACATAAGAAAAACAAAAAGCTCCAAATCTCATTATCTTTAGGTCCTACAGTAAAGTAATAAAAAGGTTAACAAAGGTTACAAGATTTGGAATACACAGTGTCAGAGAAGCAGCAGTACTTCCTGAGGCCAGTCTTTTTATCTTGCTATCCCTTCTGGGTTTGAATGTCATACTAACACTAACAGCATCAATCTCCAGAACACTTATATGGTTAGCGTAGAAATTGTATTCAGGCTTCGATTTTATGAACGAGAGAACATTCACTGCAACGGGTATCCAGAGCAAAGCCCAGAACAGTAATGCTTAAAACTAATCTACCTATTAACAAGGGCTATTGAGAAAAGACAAATGGTCTGCATACTGGGACAGGGTTTTCAAGAAATTTTACCACAGCTTTGCAGAACATAAGAGGCTCCTACACTGACTTTCCATATGCCTTTCATTAAATAATACATATAGGCCATAGAAGGGGAGATAACCTTTTATTTCTCTTCCTTGCAAAGGGAGTTCTAACAATGATTAATCACTGAAATACTAGAGTGCAACAGGAAAAGAAAATCCAAAGAATACATTAACTATCAGGATTTGTACCAGCTTCTCCTCTTTATCCTACAAATTTATTGACATATTAAGCTCTTACGTTGTGACATAATCAGAATTTTCAATTTTAGATGTTTGGTTTGGTGTATATTAAATGTGGATTAGAGCAATCCATAGGGGTATAGAGCTGCCTAGCTGCATGACATAGCTAGTGACACAGCATTCCTAAAAACAAAGTGTTTCTGACCAAGCTAAGAATGAGCATGTAACAATGAAAACAAACATTTTGATATTTAAGGTGACGTCACAGCTACACGGCTCTAATCATCGTTTTTGAGGATCAGAATTTAGGACTTCAAAGCTTAACCTTACTTACGTTCTGTTATGTAAAATACAAGCTAAAGTAGCCTGTAACAGACAGCCACAAATGCTCAGGATGAATCTTGGGGGACTGGGGCGGGGGGGGGGGGCGGAAATATTTAAGGCGGGGGAAGACAAACAGTGTGGAAAAACAAGCATGGATTAGGAAATCACTTGAATGGTATGATAGTCTGATACTGAAATAACCATACAATTCCAAGGTTCACATTTTGTAATAATTTTGGACTGGGGCCAGGGGGGAAGACAGTACAAAAGGAAACATAGTTGGTTTGTTTGGGTTTTGGGTTTTTCTGTTTCCAATTCCCCCCCCAACTCAGATAAGATTCAAAGTCGCTCATTCAAAAATGTGAAAATGAATTCACATGCATGGTAGAAATACTGAATACAGAAAAGCTAATTAGACAGAGAACAACATAACTTCCAAGGCTGGCAACCAAGCAAATTTAAATCTGAACAATATTTAACAGGATGATATATCTGCTAGAAGAATCACCAAGAGATGTGGTGGATTCTCCATTTAACTTCACATCAAAATCAGATAGCATCCTACAAAAGCCAGAAACAATTTCTCTCAAACTATGGGGTGTTTTCTACCTTGGGAGTACAGAAATGGCTCAAGACGGAGTCATGAATCGAGTAAGACTAGTCAAGCCCACCAGAAACTGCTGGCAACAATAAATTCCTATATACCATCAACATAAACACTTGAAAGCAGTAAGTGCAGCCTGATGCTGCTCCTCTACCTTGGAGGGCTCTACCTTTTCCGGATGTGGGAGTCAGGAGTGTCTATGTATGCAGCAGGAGGAGCAGGGAAAGAGGGTAACATGAAAGGGAAGTCACACACTTTCAAAAAATACATGAGGAAAGCTACATTAGACACACAAGGCAGGTAAATATAGTAACAGTCTGAAATAAAAGCAAGTCAGGCCAGGTCTGCTGTATTATCCTGGCCTTAACAGGTTGAGTTTTAATCAGCTGTTTTGTACTTTCAGGTTTCTTTTTCAGACCACCACCTAACACTTGGCAGAAAGGCTATCTGTACCTGCTAGACTGCAGATACGTTGCAGCCCTTCTCAATGTGACAGAATAAAATACATTGCCTCCCACTCTGCCAGTCTTTCCCATCTGTACAGTTTACCTTAAGCTGTAGGCTCCACAGGAAGAGCCACAGGCAGCCTGTTCTCTCCAATATACAGTATGATAGAACAACGGGCATCAAGGGAAAAATACATTATATCAAAGAATATATTTTATGTGATGACAATGGCTGTATTGCAAATTTAAGCTATGTTATGCCAAGGAATGTGTGTTAACTATATTACAAAGTAAAATTAGGCAATGCAAACTTACTGGAAAGAATTCTTCGTTATTTTGTTATTGCTGTGCTTGCCAGAATCACTTGCATACAACATAAGAAACCAATTCCAAACTAATTTTGAGCAGAAACTTTCTTCTCTAATTGCAGAACACTGTCCAATAAGCAAGATGGAAAAAACCACATACTTTAAACCACAAGAATTCTTAGTGAAATGGATGAAAGGATAATTAATAAGCAACTTCTTAAATTTTGTTTCTAATGTATCGATACACACACATAGCACAGCTACTTCATTTTAGATTCTGCAATCTTCTCTCCTTAATTCTCAGTATACCTTTAAAAAGAAAAATTATACCCCTAACATTAAAAAAAGTGATCAATCATATGAACTCTACTTTTATCCCTTTAATCTAACTGCTTCACCAAAACCCTGAGAAGACTCATTGTAAATGTTCCTTACTGCTGTAAAGTATTTAAATGATTATCAATTCATTATATAAGGACCAAAGCTAGAGGCAAAAGGACTTTTTCATATAGTATGCATGGGGAACACAGCCTATGCCTAAATGATTGTCCAGTTGTGCTCCAGATGCTGAACTCACACTAACCTGCACCCACACAAAGAGCTGTTGTCCTATATTCCACTTTATATTTTTCACCGCTGAATGCCCATATGCATGGGCACTTAGCATCAAAACGGAGAGAAATGTTACCAGGACAACAGATAAAGTCTTTCTTTACTGAGTGTCAGCAGACACCTGCCTGATTTATTCTGGTCTCTTAAAAATAAAAAGCTTGCCTTAAGCCACTTTCTGAAAGTATCTTACACGCACAATATAAATACTCCAGTGGTGATTTAAGCCATCCTGCTTGACTTTGAGGACTGCTAATCCACTTCAGTACAGGCAGGTAGCACCACACAGCTGAGAAGAGACACCACCTTAAATCACTTCTTATCTTTGACCTACCACGCAACTTTGACTTTATAAAGAAACAGACTTGAGACATTTTAAGCCACTACTGAAATTTCCTTCTTGACTACAAGGTCAAATTCCTACATATAAAAGCATACCAGAGTGCTTGACATGGGGGTACAGAAAGCTTTCTGACACCATGTGGACTTGAGACTAACATGACCACACAGAACTAGTATGTCTAAAGGGTAGTGATACAGATGGATCACTTAGTAGCACAACTACTACACTAACAAACTACAACAAGCAAAAGCAAGTCCTTAACAGAATACAGTCACCAACAGAAGAAAGGTGTTTTGAGGTTGTGTAAGCGGGGGGGGAAAAATGTACACCTGTTTCCTACAACCTGAAATATGGTAAGAATAGAGAAGTCTACCACGTTTGTCGACACTATGGAAAAACCTCATCTATCTAGCTCTGGAGACAATTCTGTACCATCTTAATGACTGGGGGCAGGGGAATATGTGTTTTGTTTGCGTTTTTAAATTTTTTTGTGTATATATATACACACACACACTTAGCTTTTGAAGTATCAGCAAAAAACCTTGTAGTCGTCTAAGTGAGGTACTTTACTCAAATTGATGTAACTTCTTGAGATGTCTTTCACAAAACAGTTCTTCCCTCCCCCCCAAGACTTCCGCCTTCAGAAAACAGACATTCACTCTGGATTATTTAAACTTGGAAAAATGCAAGTGTTTTCTTTGAAAAAATATCTATTGTTACAGCAAAAACTTGGGTTTCCTTTCAAGCAAGATCATATGATTACACGTTTATATTTTACTTTCCGCAGGAATTTACACACCCCCCATTTGCATCCTGTTATTCATTTAGCGTTTCCCTTTACTTCAGCATGCTGCGTTAATAAATTGGACCTGTTGGCTCAGTCTAGGCACTCAAGGTGACAATCAGTGCTCACTCTTGTATTTGTCAGATTTATTCTATAGGATTTTCTGCACATGTTTAACTACATTAAAATACTATAAAAGGTTTTATTTATTTTCAATACTGGATCTATCACAGTTATAGGTTGGCTAGTCTCGTTTATCTTCACTTTAGTCATTGATGCCAGCCTTTGAACACCTTCAGATAAATACTGATTATTAACCTGATTTGCAGTCCTACAGTTCAACGGCCTGAAAAGAAGTAGCAAAAAGCCTTTTTCTGCTAGAAAAGGTTAGGACTGCTTCCTCTGAAGCTATTCTATCTGAAGGGATAAATTAAACTTGCTTCATCTTACACTGTTCAAAATGTCTTGCAAGAAGTTAAGCAACATCAAATTACTTACCTTTTCACATCTACCAGGCTTTTTAATTTTCTGGAGACTACAGGAAAAATATTCTGCTATAATGCACCTAGTATATGCACTTATTTGTTGCTTGAAAAGTCCTTTCCTACAAAGCAAATCAAAATTCTACTACTTAATTCATTCTAACACAACTAAATACCCTATAATCTACAGCTATGGTCCAGTAAGGTAGCATTAGCTGCATGTTTGTCTGATGTGGATACTGTCCTAATGTTATGCTACTGAGTTGAAAACACAGGTTACATTTGCTTCAGTTCTGGATCCACAGCAGTTAAACTGCAACCTGAAATGCAAATATAACTTCTCTGCCACTAATGCACATCTAATTCATCATCACTCTAAACAGCTGAAAGCTACCTTCATGTTGAAATTCAAAACAAGCAACTGATGTAAATTTTGGGTTGAAGTGATTATGGCTGTCTTTACACCTAAAGCCATTAATTATTTTTTTTTTTTTCCTATACACAAATCATAGCCTTAAAACTCTTTATTCCAGGACCTTCAAATGCATATTGGGGGTGATGGGGGTGGTGTGGGGAACAAAAATCAAGGACTTCCATTACATGAGAAATTAAGATTTGCTATTATCACTCCATACCAAGTAAGGCAAAAAACTTGCAATCTTGTATTTGCTTCAGAATACATAATTAAAAAAAAGTTTCATTGAGACCAGAACTTTCTGTACAGTTCTCCAAGAGAGCACAGACAAGCCAATTTCTTTCACAGAATTCAATCTGAGATGATGTCTCACAATGACTTTGATGAAACTGATGTGCCAAGAGTACTCCCTCACTACACGGGAGCAAATCTTTTCATTTGAAAAAGCACTGTAGAAATATTTGACCAACTCTAGCTTTGAGTAGATTCCATACTAGAATTGTCCTGAACAAGCACAGAAATCAACACACCTGCATATATTCTTCAAGGAATAAAACACAGGATACAAATTTATGAGCATCAGTCAGCTGAAGCCACTAGACACAATAAATGAAAATAAATGTTCTGTATTCTGCAGGAAAAAGTGGAACTATCTTCAAGCAGTTAGGTTTCTTCAGTCCTTCCACCCATGGTATGGAGTCACTATCAAGGGGCTGAAACACTAAATCTTAAACTGATGATGACCAAGGTTATTTTAATGGCAAAAAAAAACTTAGTAAAAAAAACCACTTGCAATTTAATATCAATTTCATTGCAAGCAAGATTCCTTAGCTACAGCTGATCAACACAATTCCATCTTCAGTATAATATTGCAAAACTTCACTGACCGATAAAAAGAGGACACTTTCTTAAATACAAGCTCCCTGCTTTATTCCAGCAATGAAAAGGACCAAACTGTTTCTCCCTTTGAAGAAACTGGCATGAAGCCAGCCATTGCATCTCATCCTACAGAACAACTGGTAGTGAAGGAGAGGGGTAGGACTCCTTGGCCAACTCTGAGATGGTGCAAGAGAACACGTGCTTGTGGCCTGATTACTACTCTGAGTGCTGCTGTATTACCCTTGCCAGGACTCGGACCAGGGAAAACCTGCCCACACAACTGGAGAACCTTAGCTGTCATTTTAATGCCTCATGCCCTGCATTAACCAGGGCTTTGACACAGGAAAGACTTTGCCTCTATTTCTTTACAAGTCACCTTTGCAATAAACTATAGGAACGGTGCTAGCAATTATTCTATATCAAAACAAAGTCTTTCTTTATGCATCATTAAGCAAAACATACAGCTGATGGGAACTCATATGACATGTTTTGAACAGTAACGGTTTTATGAAGGCGATTTTCAGAGGGGGGAAAAAAAATCTCTTCAGTATCTTTGAAAGTCTAAGGAAAAGGACTGGAAGACTCATTATGGGCAATATTACTTCCAAATCCAAAGCTTTTAAAGATTGGTGATTTAAGTGAAAAGTAAGTAGTTACATTTGGTTTTGAAGAAACTGGAAAGCTTACTTTATACAGTTACATTGTATATACCCACACACTAGATGCTCCATTAAAACACAGATAGATTAATGGTTTTAAGTACTTAAACAGCTGAAATCAACATAGAGTATGAAAAGAATTTTACAAGAAGTCTAAAACCAAATAAATTCCCAACCCTTACCATCAAAAAAACTTTTGGCTCTCAGGTAACTGACGCTAAGCCTAAGAACAGACAGCTTATCCAATTTGGCGATAACATCTTGAGGGAAAGGCAGAAGGCTAGCCAAGCGGTCCAACTCTGCATTCAAGCGGTCCCTGTGCCTCTTGGATGGATTGGACTTGACTCCTTCAGCTGGGGATGGCTTTACTCTGTGGCAAAAAAAAAAAAAAAACAAAAAACAAAACAATGCACAACATAAATGTCAGTTCCTTCCCAAAATGAAGGTAAATATTTGTCAAACCTAACATTACAAATTGTCTTTTAAACTTTAACATGCAAAATGTTTTTCCCAAGTGACTTCTGTTTCCCATTGGAAAAAAAAAAAAATCAGTCTAAGATGGTTTAACACCCACTCCACCCCCAGCCCCAACACACAGACCCTGTTAAATGAAGCAGATAGAGCTACAATAGATATTTGGAACATGTCATGAACATTTGAAGCCTATGAGATTTGGCGTTTGTTTTTTCTTTTATAAAAAGCTTCCTACACTTTCACTCAAATGTCACTTGAATTCTTCCAAATGTTCATATTAGAAATCATTAAAAAACTTTTAGTATTATCGGTGTACAAATGCATTTGATAGTACACTTTTTCACTTCAATTACAGTTTTCACAGGTGTCCTTAATTTTTGTCAATGTTTGGAACAGGCTATTGCCAACTGAATGCAACAGAAGTTTTCTTAACTTGCTAGACAATGAAGCATTCAAAACTGCACAAGAAAACAAGAGATGCAGCTCTGTCAGCAGGTAAAAATCTTTGTAGCAAACACTATCGAGCTCATCCTTTAAGTCACCTCTCAGGTGAAGGCAGTGCATTTGAGTACAGCATGATGAAGGCATACCTTTGTACCTTAAAGCTTTCTGTTAAGAAATAAAGTTTTTGTAAACTTGCTATTTTCCATTCATACTCATCCTGAGCTCCAATTCCAGATACTTGGATACTCACACCTTCCCACATATGCAGAAGTCGGAAGAGGTTTAAGCCCCTACTCATTTGGATTATAATTAGTCATTACAAGCCAATAATGAAACCAAATAATCTATCTGCACAAACCATAGTAGATGTTATGATATTTATTAAACAGTTTTCTAATTAAAGAGTGATTCACTCTCACTTTTCCAGTATTGCAGTTCTACTTGAAATCTGCAGCAGTTACCAGTTTGTGCTGCTCTCATACAAATGTTGGTTTGGCAAGATGTATCACTCATGAAAATACTGAGCATAAAGACTTTCAGCAGTTAATTTCTTAAATATTTCATTTAGTCTGCTTCCAAGCTTCATCCTTATATCAATTTTACGATGAGAAACTGTAAAAGCTCCAATAGATATTTTTGCCACTGCTAAAAGTAAACTGTACTGAAAAATAATTTAATCTTGTATTTCCAGTCAAATAAGTAGCAATAGAGTGGACATTCCTATTTTTAGCTTGTTTTTACTTTATGTTTCAATTACACTTCTCGTTAGTTTAAACTCAAGCCCTCCTTTTTACAGGCATTGTTTATTCAATTGTTGCTTATCAAAAACTTGCACTTAAGTCGGGCTGCCTGTTCTCTAGTGCTATGGCTGCCCTTTTGCACATTAAAGGCGGCACGCTCCTTATGTGCAGCCTGGGACTTGAAGATGCCACACTACAAAATGTTCACACACAGCAGCAACTACTTACTCCCTAGATAAAGTTAAGCTTGCTGCAGGGTCTTGTGTCTAGGACACAGTTCTAGTGCAGCTTTATCCTAAAAATGTTGGAAAAGTGGGGAAAACAGATGAATCAAAAAATACAAAAATGGCCTCTTGGAAAAAAAAACCCATACATTCATCATCAACTGCAATGGATGACAAACTAAATATTTCATTAGATGTGTGCTTTGGTCACAAACCTTGACTTTGAGATCTGCAGCTCATCATATCCCCAAATGGATATTACACTTAAAATAATTTAGTAAAGCTTTCTTCACATTCTCTTATTCTGGCAAAATATTCACTCGTACAGCCATATGATTAACACAATTTAAATATAACTCTAACAAAATAAAGTTAAAAATCACCAAACATTACCAGTAACATTGTTACTTCATAAATATTTTTTATGTATTAAACTGCCATAAATGTAGAGACAGAATAACAAATTCCAAACTTTAAGCAAGATAACAGTTGTATATGAATCAGTGAACAGCTCACTACTATCAAATCAAACAGGACTGCTTTCGAAAAATGAAGGTCCCCTTGGAAACCATTCAAAACAATCTTTTTCCAAATATATCAGCACTAAATACCAGCCTTCTCTATTTTCACAACTGTCCTGTGCTTTGCTTAAAACTTCTATAAGCAATTTGACAAGTTGGAATTATATGCAATTGCGCAGTTATCTCGTCAAGTGGTTAGTTAGACCTAATTAGAAAGTAAAGCAAAATCAATGATTTCTCTTTCTTCTATCTAGTTCAAAGCATAAGGTTTTTCTGCATATAATATACAACATTTCTGAATATTAAGTTACTGGGTATTTACAGCATAAATCTTACCATGTTCTCTCACTCCAAATCAAACACTGATTTTCCCTAACATTCACCTTTGTCACCCAACTGAAATCCATTGTATAAAAATGGATCCTTCAGTGACGAAGAAAATAAGGACGGAAATGCTGGGGGCATAAGTAGCAAGCTAAACCATTTTCCATCCACTTATGTAAACCCTTGACACTAAAGACAGCCCTAGTTGCGTTGCAGAAAATTATCTTTGCGGAAAATTACGTGCTGTGTCAGGATTAAATCCATGCATGTGTTTCATTTAAAAGAAAAAAAGACTAAAGGAAGGAATGGATTGTAAACTAATCTTTCAGTTCTTGATCTTTTACCTTTCACAGGAAATTTGAATTCTCTAATTAAAGGCCAGAGGTCTCTGTACACTCAGTGCCTCCGAATTGAGCTATAATCCTTATCATCCAACAGCTGCAAGACAAGCAAGCAGTCTTAATTCTTGTTTTAACAATTCTAAAGGATTTGCCGTCATAACACTAGCTGACTACTATTTTCACAGGTCTGCTAGAGACTACTTAATCAGAAGTTTTCATTACACATGCTTTTTTTTTTTTTAATAATCACAGTGTTAATGACTGAAGGCATACATGGTAAGCATAAGTACCTGGGTCTTAATTATTATCAAAAGGCCAAAATAAGTTTTTATACTTACACACTAATTTGTATTTTTAAAGGGAAATTGAAGCAGTTCTTTGAGAAAATGAAAACACAATTTTTATTCATAATATAATAAAAACTTTGAAAAGAGGAAAAAAACACAACAACCAAGCACTGAAAAGCATGATACCTTATTAACAAGGCTGAAGTGTGAAATGAAGGTAGGAAATAAAAGAATGTGCAAGAGCAGCACATGTTAAAAAACTTATGTTTTTGTTAATGTTAAAAAACTAATTCTGTTATAAAAAACTAATTAGAAGTTCATCAAAACTGTCTTATTGCTTAGGAAAAAAGTACGTAAGAAAGAATATACATGTCAACTAGCTAATGGATTTAATCTTTTCAACTACATACATTTTCATCTCATATTTAATAGTACAGTAACACGCTATTCTTATGTATATTACTTAGTTCAGTGTAGGTCAGGTATATGAAATGTATCAGTTACCACTAAGAAAGTGTTACAATAGGGGACATCTGCCAAGAGTCTCTAATTACTTTAGCAACTGAAAAATACTTCTAGGCATTTACTCTTATTTCCCACACAAAATTTACAATTAATGAAAATTCAGCTGACAATTACTTTGGAAGCCACAGATATGACAGACTATCGACCTCTTTGATCAAGACTTGTTGCCAACCTATCTTGAAGGGGCAAGAGACCCTTTCCAGTGGCTCCTTCAGCAGACAATGAAACCAGCAAAGATTTAAGCCACTAAAGGGATGAAGTGGTTTTTTACTAAAAAAAAAACCTCAATAGCAACATGCTACTTGTCTGATGCTGGGCAACTGTTTGTCCTCCAGTAGTAAACAGATTTTTAGCTTGCTCAGGTTGTTTTGGTGTACAAAGGACACCAAAGCAATAGAGACAGCCAGAACTCCAACCAAGAATTAAAGTTTCACACTCAGTTTTAAAATATTTCATTACCGGTTAGAATGACAAGACAAGGCTATTTGGAAAGAAAAAAAAATTAAAAGTACATTCCTGTCTACTGACCATGTTATCTACATTTGTCTGTCCCCACTTGCTGCAGATTGTCCTTCTAAAAAGTTACATTTGCAAGAAGCACTGACCAAAAACCAACCAACAAAAAAAAACCCCACAAACCTTAAAACCAGTGAATTTTAAGTAGCAGCCTACATGTAACATACAGGTACCCCAAGACTGGCAAGGTTATCATGTGTATATACTAAATTTATTCTACATATGATAAAAGCTTTATTGCCTCCATTTCAAGTAAGAGGTGCAAATTGCTGGTTGTAGCAGATACAGCTTTACACAAAGGAATCTTTTACTGATTATTTTTCTCTTCTGATGAACTTCCATTCTGAAAGCTTGTTCTGGCACTTCTTGTTTGTTTTTCTTGAAAGAATACATAAATAGTTTCACTTATTAAAATAAAATATCTCTGCACTGCTTTCTGAAATTACTATGTCTACTCTACAACTAAGGATCAACCAGTCAAACATTTTTCTCTGGAGTATTCAATATCATAAATGCATTTAAGCTAACACAGAACAAAACCATATCATAATTTTCTACTTAGTCTGCTAAAGAAACATGCCATTATGCTTTTCGTGCCTCCATAGTATGAAACATTTAGACACCCTCACTCTGTTCTTTGTCTGTAACATTTATGCAGTTATGCTAAACAATTCCTATACAAACACTGTGAAAAAAAAAAGAAAAACTGGGAAAACCAGAGCTAGTAGGCAGAAAAAGATAACAACTACAAGGTGGAGCTGCATTTATATAATATCCCTCACCTAATGTTGGAATAAATCTATAGTAAACCCCACTCCCATAAAATTTGCATTTTATCCTTCCTACTGTAATGTCAGTATATTAATTCAGCAGTTCAGTTAACCACTAGAGAAAATAAATTCAAGACTTCAAAAAGCAAGAAAAAGCAGGGGCCACGCATTGCTCCCCAAGTTTCAGCGGGGAGTGAAACACCCCACATACGTGCTGCCACCAGGGGGACTCACAGTGTTCAAACATTAAATGAGGAGGAAATTTAAAGGCTCCTCTGTTTTAAGAAAGTGATTTCTGTAGCATGTTACATGCAATTAGAGCGCACATGGTTTAGAAGGTTGTGTTTTTTTTCAGATGACAAGAAAAAAAAAGATGAACTGCAGGAACAGTTGCCTTTTAAGTTCCCCAACGATTGCTTTTCTTTTTCAGCTGTGATACTGTAATTCCCTCCTGAATCAAACAAGCACATTTCAACACTCGGCACCGTCAGGCAATAGCCTGAAATTTCCTCTCAAGTTCAGTTCTTTACATGGCACATAGTAAAAACAGGGAGTTGGGGGTAAGGGGCGGGGGTGCGAATGGGGAAGTTTCTTAAACTGGTTTTGAGTTACTACCATGGCTTTAATGAGCTATTTGCACCTGAAGCAAGAAGTATTTCTTCTACTTCATGTAATGCCATAGTTGCCGTGGATGAAAATGCACAGCTTCTTCTGTGTCCATAAACTAGCTGCCTATTGCCACAGGTTACCATTATCATGCTCCATTCAGAGTTACATATATGGCAAATAGAACAGAAGAAAACTACAGAAACAATCTCTTCTATAAGTAGTCCCAACAGTCTATATGTATCACCTTCCCCCCAGTCTTTGAAGAGCTGTGAATTCTACTGGGGGGAGGAAATATCAACTTCAAAGATATTAAAATCAGAGTACCGTCAAACCACAGGACAAGAAAGCACAACACTGGAACTGTTCATAAAGTTTAAAATCTTTATTAACCAGCAGCAAGTACACCTTCCCTCTGTCTCCCAATCAGTTACAAAAGCCTATTGCTTCTCTCACTTTTTTTTTGGCCTAAAGATACAGTCTGTAATTAGTTATGTGATAAATCAGAGCCCTCGGACCCACAAGCAATGTTCTGTAAGGTTGGTCTAACAGAATAAGCAACCAACGAGCATAGCCATTATGAGGAGAAAACAAACAAATAAGTGATACATGAAAGATAAAGTCATCTTGCATTCAAATAATTTCTAGTAACCCAAGCAAGGTGGGTTAATAATCAGGCTCCGCTCCTATTTATGGGTGAGCAAACTATTTTGAGTACTTTTAATAAAAAAAAAAAAACACCTTACTTTTCCCTTTGGTCCTAAAGGACAAAGTCCCTCAATAGATAAATTATTTCCATTAGTAATAAAAAGGCTCCAAGTTCAACTGAACAGAGAAGCTCAGACAACTTACATGAAAAGGAGATACATGGAAAAGAGTTACTTAAACAGATACTACAGTAACATAAAAGAGAAAGTTTCACATCCTTTAACTGAGACTAACCAGAATTTAATAGTAAGCCAGACGTTGAGCCATCTTACTAGCAAGGCAGCACACCTCGCCCTTTCACAATCAGAACTTAAGATTTACCTTTAGCAACTAATAGTCTACAAACACCACCAATATCCTTTTATTCCTTCACAAAACCCCCCACTCATTTATTTCTTAAAAATGCAGATCTGAGTTTAATTCAGAACCTCTACATTTTTGTTTGGAAACAAATGGTCAAAAAAAGCAAACACTGCTATCTTCATACTGAATGCATCTTCTAGCATGGGAATTTTATTTTTAAAAAAAAAATGCATTTTCAGACTTCCTGTGTTAATTTGTAGGGTGAAAACCCAGCCATGTACATGCATTCATTCTAACAGCTCCAACCGTAAGGAAACAAGCACTCAAGCTAATTCCCCTGCCCCCAAGACAATTGTCTGCTATAAATCTAAAACCATATCATTCACAATAGAATTTCATTAAACGTTCGTCATTCTCTCCTTTAATGCTTTTGTAGTTTCAGCAGTTATTTTACATCTACAGCAGTACCCCGCAGAAATACTCGGGGGATTTTTTGAGCTTTGCATCACAGTTAGCTTATTTTTCCTGCAACTCAGTGGTTTAGCTTTGCTACTTTTTATGACCTATAGATTCTTGATTTCCAGTTGAAAGTGCAAGCTAAGCAATCTCCTCTAGCCTGAAAAATCACCCTCATGAGAGCAGTCTTTTAGCGGAACATGCAAAGCCTGGGAGTCAAACCTACAGCAGGTGCATAATGTGAAATTACTCAGGTATTAAGCTGTTCCCAGAGTTTCAAAAAGATAAATTAATACACAAAAAGACACTATACAGCCAGACTTTTTTTTTTTTTTCCGCCTCTTCCGACCGGTCTGCAGCACTTCGGTTTGTTTGGAGCTGAGCAAATAAAAACATCTAATGTAATACCGGAGGGTTAAAGCTGCTTCGATCCTGCCAGGGAGGCTAAAAATAGCCATAAACGATGGGAAGCGGCCGAGCCTTTCCCGGCTCCGACCCGGCAGGGACACCTGGGCGCCCGGCAGCGTGCGGGGCGGTGCGGGGCCACCGCGGCAGGACCCACCCGCCCACCGGCGGCGGGACCGGCTCCGGCGCGGGGAGCGCGCCCTCACCTCACCCGCCTCCCAATCTAGGTCAGCCGGCCGCGCCGCGCTGCCGGCACCGCTCCCTCCTTCCACCGAGCCGGCCCTCCGCGCCCCGGCTCTCCTTTTTTTTTTTTTTTTCTTTTTTCCAACAAAAAAAAAAAGCTAAAACCAAGAAACCCCCTCCGGCACCACCTCTCCCTGCCGCGCCACCGGCCGCCCCGCCGGGCCTCCGCGGCGCGGTGCCGGGACGCCGGCCGGTCCCTCTCCCTCCCTCCCTCCCTCCCGCCCCGCGGGGCCGCTCACATTTTCTGCACAGGTTTCCGCCGCTTGCGACTCGCGTAGGTGACATTGGGGTTCATCCTGCCGCGGTTCCAGCGCCCCGCGCCGCGGGCTCCGGGGGCCGCCGCCCTCCTGCCCGCCTCGCCCCGGCTGTCGGGAGCGGGGGGAGCCCCACCGGCGCCGCAGCCCCTCGCCTCGCCCACGGGCCCGGCCCTGCTGCCCGCCCGCAGCGCTCGCGCTCGCTCGCTCGCTCGCAGCGGCGGTGGCGCCTTCCCCGGCCGGGCGCGGAGGGGAGGCGGAGGCGCTACAGGGCGGGGATCCCAGGTGATCGGCGGCGGCGGCGGCTACACCCACTCACCGCCCCCGGAGGGCACAGGTGTGGGGGCGGCCGGGGCTTTCCAGCGCCGCTCGCCCCGCCGGCGCGACGCCGTCCCCCGTCCGAGCTCCCTCTGCGGCGGCCTCTGCACCCCGGCGCGGCCGCCGTCTGCTGGCCGAGCGCCTGTCAGTGTGCACGGCGCCGGGCCGGGCCGCGCCGCCCCGCCCCGCCCGGCCCAGCCCCGCGCCCGCTCCTCCCGCCGCCGCCGCCGCCGCCGCCGCCGCCGCGGTCCCCCGGCCCCGTCCCGCCCCGCCCGGCTGACAGCCGCCGCCGCCGCGCCCTCGCCGAGGAGGCCTCTGGCGGCGGCGGGGCGGAGGGAGGAGGGGGCGGCCGTGCCGCCATGTTGGGAAGGTCAGGCGAGGAGAGGGAGGGCCGGCGCGGCACCGCGGGGGGCGCCGGCGGCCCCGGGGGGGGGGCCGCGACGGAGGGGCTCGGGGATGGAGATGGGATGGGAGAGGGAAAATCCCCGAGAAACCCCGAGGGAAAACCTCCTGTGGTGGCTGGGGAGGGGTGCGCGGACTGCTTCCGCGGCAAGTGAGAAGGAAGGTGAGCTCCAAGCGCCCAGGTAGCCCCAGTAACAAAACATAACCGGGGGGCGGGGGGGGGGGGGATATACAAATCCCAGCGTTCAGTTTTGAAATAAAAATGGCACTAACTCGGTGGCAAGACAAGCCCTGTGTCTGTCACCCACCCCCGTCCCTGTCGCCTCCTCTGCTTCCCGCCTCCCTCGGGCTGAAACCGTCGCGGCCGCAGGTCGCCCAGCAAAGACACCAGAAATGACAAGCGACAGCCCAAACGAGGGGTGGGGGAGCCCTGGGTAGGAGTCCTCGCCGGGGGCGGGTGGGAGAGGAAATGCACCGGGCTCCGCCGAGGACAGGGACAGCAGGATACCGAGGAAGGAAAGGCACCGGGGGCGAGGTTGCCCCTCGCTCGGCGCGGCGAGGACCGACGGGGCTTACGGGACGAGGAGGCGGTTCGTGTCTCATTCGGGGATAAAACCCCTGAGTTATTGCACTGACATTTTAAGATAAACACATATTTTGAAGGAAAGGAGCAGCATCGCGAAAAGTAAGAGGTGCTGCCAAACTGCTGACAAATAAAACCATCCAAGAAGAGCCCCGGTGCCTTTCTGACCCGCCGCCGCTCCTCCCGCCCATTTTCTTCCTCTGTTTCCTTTCGCAGGAGCAGCAGCAGAGCTCTTCCCCCAGAATAACCGCAATAAATTTTATCTCGAAGCTAAACTTGGGAGCCTGGGAGTCTCCCTGTGTAAACACAACTTGTTCGCGGTCACGGCGGAGACGGGAGCTGGGAAGCGCTCCCCTCGCTCCCCCCCCCCAACCCCACCCGCGTCCCGCGGGGGACGGCTGAGCCCGGCCGCCGCACAGCGACCGCAGCCGCGGGCTCAGCCCCGGCGTCGCCGCCCCGGCCCCCCGCAGCCGCCCCCGCCACGCAGCCGGGAGGCTGAGGCAGTGTCCGTGGTGCTGGTGACCGTCTGCCCGTCCGCCGGGGCTGGCCTCGCTGCGAGCACTGCGCCAGCGGCTACGAGCTCGCACCTTCCCTCGCTGGTTACCGAAGCCCCGGTTGTGCCAGCGTTTCTGCTCCGCTCTGCCGACGGAGGTGATTAGCCGTGGCCCAGGTATTCCCGCACGGCAAAACCCTGGGATTGTGCAAAGCCCGGCCCCAGCCAAGCGGTTGGGAGCGGCGCCTGCCCCGCAGCACAGCGCCTTCCCCCGGGGCCGGGGCCGCTCTCTGTCGTCCGCTGCGTCCCGCCGCCCAGGCCTCCTCCGCCGCTCCCCCCCTCCATCCTCCTCCTCCTCCGCCTCCTCCTCCTCGGGCCCTCGCAGCTGGAATTAGACAGTATAACGCGCGCTTGTTTACCGGCTTAATTTCTAAGGTTTAATTGCCTGGGAAGCTATCCCACATGCGAAATACACTGAAGCCACAATATGCAGATAAAATTAATTTGACTAAGCTTTAACGATGCTAGTGGGCTTGTTAGTATGCCAGGTGTTGATCAAATGGTGTTTTGAAAAATATGTCTTCAGCAATCAAACTTTTTGAGAAAAATAGGGTAAAAGAACCATACTCCTTACGAGATCAGTGCCTTGCAGTCACATTCCTGACACATTCCTGGCCAAACACCTTTGCAGAGGACGTTGACTATTAACTACCTTCTGTCTCTCCTCAGTCCCTTTACTCTTCACTCTCTCTTCCCTCTTCACAAGATCTTGCCGGCATCCTGGAAAAAAGGTAAGCAATACTGTACACCATGTCTTACTTCCTTCTCTTCTCCAGCCCCTTTCGTCTTTTGATTTTAGGACTCTAACTGGAAATGAATGTGTTTTCTTCACTCCTTACCCACCCATCTATCCAAGCACTCAGCTTCTTCCAACCTAAACTTCCCAGTTCCTTTCACTACTCTTTTCACCCCTAGGCTCTCCCTGCTCACTGGTTTCTTCCTCTGTCAACACAAGTGTGCTGCGACCACTCCATACACAACACAAATTGCTGCTCTGCTTTCATTGTTCTCTTCAGCTACATTATCTTTGTGTTGAAAGCTTACAGGCATTGTTTAAGTCTCCTTCTAATTTTTAATTTAATTGCTTCCAGTCTATCTTTTACTTCCTCACTGAGACTGAACAAATTCTCTAGCAACTTCTTATTCTTCACTGGACCTCAAGATCTCAACTGTTTCTTGACCTTCTGTGCTACTTAGATACTGTCAGAGACACCCAGGCTTATACTGGGTGCTCACCTGCCAGTTCCAAATCTACCGGGGGCTACATGAAGAAGGAAGTAGGTTTTAGCTTCCCGTGATGGACTTCATCTCCCAGTTCCCTTCTGGGGCCGTAGGAACTTGCATGGTGTCAGTGAGGTACTGGGGTTACTCTTCAACTCCCTAATCTGGA
Organism: Phalacrocorax carbo; assembly: GCF_963921805.1. Lineage (NCBI taxonomy): Eukaryota > Metazoa > Chordata > Aves > Suliformes > Phalacrocoracidae > Phalacrocorax > Phalacrocorax carbo. The sequence continues at coordinate 135,117,609 of NC_087514.1, forward strand.
AATAGAGAGTAAGGAAAGCTCATGCTGCTAGGCAGAAACAACATCTTTTGTACATTTGCCATCCACTGCCCGCTATTGGAAATCCACTCCTATGGGTCAGCCATCTATCTGACAACAAATATGAGATTTCAGATGTTCAGCACCCAGAGTCACAGAACACATGGGGAATTTTCTTATGTGCCACTGGGGCCTTTTAGACACAGTTACCTAAAAAATTATATACCACATTATCTGCAGCTTTTGCAAATCTGTCCTCTCCTGATGTTCTTGCCATCTCTTTGCCTAATCCATTGTCTCAGTGTTTTCTATTTGATATTTTCAGTACAGCAGAGATCTTGCTTCATATTCAGAGTAAAACAAACAAAAACTATACAACTGTGTTTCAGCAATCTTAGAGCCTTCTTTACAGCATAAGTTTTTTGTTGGGCTTTCTTTTTATTATTATTCTTTTTCAAAGTAGTATTTTGTCAGGTTTAACAACATGTTTGGCCTTGCAAAAGATGGCTGTGGCTGATGTCATGTGGACAATTGAAGGCATTTAAATCCTATGCTGATCACTTTCAAGTGTATTGTACAGCCCTAACTAGTCTCTTCTCATTTTATCTATAGGCTAGTACCCAGCTGGCTTATTGGGTCTAAACTAAAGATCACATCTTCCCTTAATAAATCCTCCCAAACCACTAGCGATCACTTTTCTCCTCATTGCTCAAATCCAGCATTTCTGCCTTTGAAGTCATGAATCGTGATGCCATCCCATGATGAAAACTTAAGAAAAAAGTGTTTGTACATCTAGTGAACCGTGCCTTTCCCTACCCCCTGCACATATGAGGTGCCATATTAATGAATACATTCTTCTGTATCCAGTACGCTTTGTGATTATCATCCTCTGAAACTTCCAGAGCTCTCGCTTGTCAGCAGTCACATCTGCTGCCCTGACTCCAACATGAGTGATATTCTTTTGCTCCACACATCCGTTCTGCCCAATTTCTGCTTCTCCTGCCCTGCGCAGTCCCCTCGTCAGCTCTGTCTCCTGTCCCCTCACTCATTTCACGAGGTGGGAGCTGTTCAGAAGAGGGGACTTCTACTAAACAGACAGAAATCCCTGAGTGGGCTGGAATTTCACAGGATCATCACGAGACCAACAAAAATCTTGTCATTTGGCAGGAATTTATAAGAATTATAAACACTGCTTGTTATCTTAGGGTCATCTCTGACTCATTTCTAGCCTTTATCCTACTCTTTCTGTCCATGGCCAAAATTTTACTTCCCTCAACTTAATTCTGTGTGCTTACTTGTTCTAGCTGTCTCCAGTGCAAATAACACAGAAGAAATCTGGTCTGGTTTGGTTATCTGTCATTTCTTTTCTGCCTCCCTGGAGATCAGGAAAGAGGATTGTGATGTCAAATTGTGATTTATGCGTTTCAGATTTTGGGGTTATACAGAACTACTGCCAATTTAGGTGTTTTTGTTCTGTTAAGAAAGAATATAGTAACTCAGATTATTCTCTTCGTACACAAATCAGGGAAATAATAATCTAGGGAAGCTGAACTAGAGTCAGTTAATAGCCTATACAGTGATTCTCTAGTGGCTAGGAAGGTCACACAAACATTTTACTGTGAGGAACCAGGAATATAAAGGGAAATTCTGCCCCACCTTTTTAAAACTTAAAGAGAAATAATTATACATAGGAAAAAGAAGCTCAGTAATGGGACTAATAGTACACTGATTTAGGATAGCTTTTCTTACAGAAGCCTCATTTGCAGGTACCAGTTGAACTATGTGAAGTTTTAACGAGAATTAGATTAACAAGAAACATTTTTCCCCTGCTACTTATATTTTTGTCAATATACGACAGAACCATCACATTCTTTTTCTCTTCTCCTGTCCCCACATCTGGCTCCCCACTCCCACTACCATTGCAGGAGCTTCTGGCATGCCAGTGTTTAAAATTGCACCCAGTTTTCTACTGAGTATTTGCAGGAGTTGAAGAGCCACATAAAGGATGAAAAATTTGAAACATAATTAATGTTTGGGCAAGTAGACTATGATCCGCACATAATGGTTAGTGCTGAAAGGTCTTTGTTAATAAAGCTATTTTAACTATTTTAAATTCATTGAATTGCACTCATCCAATGAAATCTATAGTCTTAATTGTTCTGACAAGGGTCAGAAAAAAAATCCTGAGTAGACAAAACCGCATTTAGAGAGAGTGTTCAAGATTTTTCCACTTTGAGAAAATCTGAGAAATTAATAAACTTCATCTGTGAGGCAGGATCATGATTCTGCTCAGATCCTATGATATGTAAAATGAAAAACATGTTTTGCCTGCAAGTGTAGGAGTAGAGGAACAATATCGTTATAGAGCAAGTATAAAAATCAATACATTGCTTACTATTCCCAGGTTTTCTCTCATATACAGAAATGAGCATAAGAGTTTATGCAGAAACTTACTCTCATTTAAAGAGAACTCTCTTATTTTAGTCTAAACCAAAAAGCTTCTGAAGAGCTATACAGATATAGCAAGCAACTTAATTAACCTTGCCTGCCTAAAACATTCAGCAGCCCTCTTCCCCCACAAACATTGAAAGTAAATTATGTTGCATGGCTAATATAGTCTTTACATTATGATTCACAATGAGTTTCACGTTTTTGTCTTGAAAAGTAGAGCCACTCATTATTTTAATCCTGCATAATCCACTCCCAGTCAAGTACTGAAAGCCATAAAGTAATCAGTGGTAACAAGTCATCCCCTCCCAAGGGCAAGTCAGGAGGCCCTGGTAGAACCTCTTAACCAAGGCAGCAGCAGTTAGACACCTGTATGACCGACTGCAACTCGTTCTTTCTCCTTTCTTTCCTTGTCGAAGTTTATGTGTGTTATGTCAATATACAAAGAATTATGTCTGTAACTACAAATGCATTTAAAGGTTTCTGCTTTTAGCCATTTATGCTTTTTAGACATCTGGTTCTGCAGGCATTGTACAGTGTTTCTGACAGTCAGTCTCTCAGGATCAACAAATACCTTCTGTTCCCAGGATCCTTCCCTTCCACCAAGGCTCACCTGCATACAACGTATCAGACCCATACTATTATATTTTCTTGGTTTTCAAACTAAGGTGGCTGCATGCCAACTGGAGATAGCCACGGGCCTGTGCTAACCCCTGGACTGCCCCTGGGAACGATGTGGGAACATGCCAAAACGGTGTATAAAGGACGATTCTAACCATTTAAAACTACCGATGATTGAGTTTTAATGTCCAGGAAGTTCCATGGCACTTGCTAAATTTACTAGTACAGATATAACCTTGGAATATATTTCCAATGCTTTTGGACATAAATGAAACAAACAGCCTACAATTATTAGTATGCAGAAGCAGGAAAGTTTTGGTCACAACAGTAAATCACCATGTCAGTCAGCAAATGTGGGCAGCATATGATCCAGCTGCAACAACATATGATCTTGCTGCACCAAGACTGTCTGTGCTGTTATATGCAGAGCAAATACCTAAAGAGCTGATCATTTTACTTCTGCTTTAAAAATACTATTGAACTATACTTGTTAACAAGGCTTTGTTGCTAAATTGGCTTATAATATTAGCAAAACCTGTGGTTTGAGAGGGCCTGAAACAAGCTTACAGTTATCATGGCTAGCTCAGTAAGCTGCAAATTCTCTTTCTGCTCTCATTAAGAGGAAAGGGTATACACAAAGTAAGACTAGTGAGTAAAAGAAAATTCTCTAAATTAGAAGTGACAATGCAGTTGCCAAGCCAGAGTTTAATTTCTGTACCAACAAACCTGAGCTAATTTTAATAAATATAGCAAATTGTAATGAATTTTAATTTAGCCTTAGAAAACCTTTCTGTGGCTGAGACAAGATACAGCTATTTTATTAATGGCAGTTGTATTATCTCTCTTCCTATCAAATCTAGTAGGCATACGTAGAGAATAATATGAAAAAATAGCAAACAGATACACAGATGTCTGAATGCCAAAGGCCAAAGCCAAAACCAACACAAAATCTGTAATTCACACAGAGAGATTTCCATGAACCTACTGAGTAATTAATAATAAACAAGAACAAAGAAATGAGAAAGTCCAAATGTAGTGATTTTAATACCTACTCAGGAAACGGCCTGCCTGAGAACAAAAATGTGGTACGTGCTAGTTCCATTCAAACTGTTTTCATTGGCTGGATACAAAATACAGTCAGTATTGAGTCCTTAGTTCTCAAACGCAGAGTGAGCTGTACCTGTGTCATGCCTGACAGCTAATTGCCCTACCCATCACTTACAGCCTTCTGTCACAAGAAGACTACAGCCCCCTGCCCAGGGCTTACTCCTAGACACTGTTTCTCAATGAGCAATGGTAATTTTGTAGGTTTTGTAATTTAGACCTGTAACATCTTTTCCCATCCAGAGTGATTACAACTTTCCATCTTTCCAACAATAAATTTTCTTTGATTTCAGCTGTGACTGAGACACACAAGCGAAGAAAGGAAAGAGGACAGTAAGTCTGTTAGGGCAGGAAAGTAGGGAAAAAACTATCCCTGGAGAATTAAAGCCAGCCTGTATCCAGAGAGCTACCACATTACCTAGAGCAAACTATAATATTGGAGAAAGGGTAACAGAAGCAAGTATCTTTGCTATGGAAAACTTTTATACTACAAATAGTAGACATGGTATGTTATTTCTTCTCAGCATTACGGGAGAACATGCATGTACTGCAAACTGCCACAAACCATTTGATATATATAGTTTGGTTTATCCTTTCTTTTTTTTTTTTCTGCATTTATCCTGTTAAGTGTCGTAACCAGACTGTGTTTACATGTGTTCCTAAGCAAGCCACAGTTGTTGCTGGCTACATATCATCTTTATAGACCCATTATCTCCAGTTCTCTGAATTCAGTCTGGGCCACAGAGTAGCTTGTAGTATTTAACACTTGCTAGCAATGAGTCTTCTGAAAACCTTCTAAACAATCTGCCCTGCATGCAGGATAAATGTTTAGCTCCTCAATGATAGTGACTTACCTGTTAATTTTCACAACTATCTATGTAATATCAGCTTCAATGTAGAGTCTCAGGCACTGCCTAAAAAGTAAGGTTTTAACAATCTCAGCTATGCAGAAGCTTGCCCTTAAATGTTTGTATATTGTAGACTTACAAAAAACCAGACGAACGTCTAGAGTGTTCTTTTGCAGTTCAGAACGCTCTTTAAATATTTTTCTGTTTACACTAATATCAATTGTGATGCTGAAACTATCTAGAAACTAACTAGAAAACAATCTGTCCAGTGAAAAGAGCTGTTCTGTTTAAAGGAGGTTGCCTTGTTTGTAATTTGTATCCTATATTATACATGCAACTTTGCAATGTCCCTGGCAACTAAAATATTGAAGTGGAAAGAAAGCTATCATGGGCTTTTTTTGCAATAAAAGATCTTTTAAAAAGAAGTGCTTATTTTTAATGTATGTCTTTAATCTTGCAGAAAACAGTAGATAAAAACAGCTTCAAAACCTGCACAGTGGCAGTTTTTACAACCATCAGTGCTCTTAGCAATTCCAGTGATCTCAGCACAATAGTGTTCAGAACTGTTTCTTCTGTGTCTCACAAAAATATTCATACTGCGTGCCTATAGCTACAATAGATTGCATCACCAAGATACCAGGAAGCTTTAGAAGCTTATAATTTCGCCTAAATATTCAATGGAGCTATCTAGTCTATCTGCCAGAGATTAAAAGTTCCTCATTTCAAACATATAAAATATTGCTGGTTTCTTTCTGAGGGTCTATATCTGGAGCCAGTTTGCAACTTCTTTCATAAGGAAAGCTTACTAAAAGAGATATCCTAGCGACAGCAAGACTCCAGCAAGAATGAATTTTTCATCCAGGATTTCTCTTATGAGAATTGCCTGACTCTCCACTTGGTAAATTTGGATCTGGGCTCTTTCAGATTACAAAATTATGGGGGAGGTTTCTCTAGTAATGGGCAATATGATAGACAGTCCTTCAAAAGTAGCTGATAATCCTTTCAAGGAACACATGATATTATTTTGAAGTAGAGTGGGACTTAAAAAGAAACCAAACTATAAGCACAGAAATCGGGTGAGGTGGTCTCATCCATGTTAGGAAAGAAGCAAACAGCTGCAAGTTGGTCTATCAGAACCTTTCAGATGACATTCAGGCTTGGCTTAAGGTGGCCTGTGGTCTACATAATGGTCCAAGACCGGTATAATTCATTTTAAGCATGTTGTCAAAGATGGAAGATATAATTTCTGATCTTGTTGTTACCTCGACTGTAAAAGAATCAGGAGTCCCTACTGAACATATAAATAGCTACAACAATAGACAGTGAATTGAGTCTGTGTTTCATCCAGTTCCCTAATTCCATCAGATCAGAAAATCTGCAAATAGTCTTGTGCATGCTAAGTAATAAGAGAACACCACGTTGTTCTTGGTGCAATTCTACGTTCATTACCTGTTAAAAGTAATTAAGCACCTCTATACAATCTTAAGATGTTTACTAATAAAGAAATCTTGTGGCATTTTATCAGAGTCACAGACCTTTTAAAGTGTTACTCTCTAAAAGTGGGATTCATACAGTACATTCCTAGAAATGTAACCAGAATTGAACAGGAAGATAAAACTGATGAAAAGGAAAGAGAATAAACACAGGAGAGAAGGAAATCTGGAAATAACAATAAGCCAATAGTTAAAGCCAATAGTTAAAAGAGGTGGTTATTGAAAAGAAAACTGGCAATGGCTAAGGAGAAACTTATGACCAAAAAGAAGAAGACATTAAAAAAAAAAAAAACTGGAAAAAAGAAACAGAAGAGAAAATCACAGAGTTCCACTCATAGAACCAGAAATCTATTATTTCCTAATTGTTCATTTAGGAAAGTGTCTGTAGGACCTAATGATTAATATGTTGTTACATTAAAAAGACCTTTCTTAGAGTTTTTCATGGCAGTAGTTACAGTGGCAGAGAGTCTACAAGGAATTATACAAATTTAACAGTGTATGTATGTCTGAGCTGCAGTATCTGCGTCATTGCCAACATCTAGGCTCTACTTAATTTCCTAGGTAGATGTTGTCTTTTACACCCGAGTTCTAGAATCAGCCAGTCCAAAAAATGGATGAAGAAAGGGAAAGTTATGGGAATAACCGTAATCTTGTTCCCATAGAGTCTTCTGGTAGCCTTTTGGGTCCACAGAGTGTCTTGTGAATTTACAATAATTCTTCCTCAGTGAAGCCTTCAGGGAAGGGCATACACAGGGAAACCCCCACCACACAGTCCTTCTGCAGTAAGCTGAAAAAAGAAAGCCTTTCTAAAAGGAGACCTGAAAACAAATTTACTTTGGGATATTAGTCTTCCTGTAGGAACCTCTCCCCAGCCAGAATTGTTTCAGCAGTCCATGTTCCAGAATGTTATGGCTAGATAATGTTTGTTCAAGATGAATTGCTACCCTTGTATAAAATATTTAGGTCATTCCCATAACATTCTCAATATGTAGCAAATATGTATTTCATGGTCTCCATTGTTTAAGGCCAAAGTTTGACCTAAAGTCATGACAACATTTATAATGGGCACAATGAGGCAGTTATCTTGATCAGGGCAGAACCTGGTAGTTACCTTGTGTATGTTTTCCCCTTGTTTTTCTTCCCTTTGTAGCTACACAGATGGAAGAAACACAGCTCAGTGGTTTTTTTGCCCTTCATCTCAAATTTTTGTATTGTCAGCAGAGCAGAATAAAGAAAACTGCCGGTTTGGTTCCTGATGGTTAGGAATATGGTTACCTTAAAATCATGGCTGTGGGTCACCTGAACTGCTTTTAGTAGATGAAAATAACTTAAGTACAAGAATTTCAGGTATGTTTGTGCCATTCTATTCCTGCTATAGTTATTGATGCTCTGACTTTGCTGAGTTTGCTCCTTCAGCATCTACATACAGTCTACCCATAAGCAGCTGAATAGTTGCTACCATAATGTAATTTCATGCAGACATGATTAATGATATTAAACTTGATTATGATGTTGTAGACAGCTTAGGTTTGTGGTGCTAGAACAACCTGTTGTGATCCTCTCCAAGTTTATTACAACGGCAGTCCATAAGCACTGCAAGCTGCATTTTATATGTATATCTATATATAGGTATATATCTCTGCATCAAACTATCCTACAAGGATTTATATATGCCTAACATACAGTCAGAAAAACAGTAATTTCTAACATCAAGCTATATGCAGACTTAAAGCAGAATTTTCTACAAATAAACAATTCTGGTTTAATCTACAGCGTGTCATGGGGGAAGGAAAGGAAAGAATATGATAACTTTTTGATGGTTGAATTACTCTTATTAATACTAGGCATTTAATGGAGATTATTGGCATTCATGCTGCATAAGAACAGCCAATGTTGGTTATATTTGATATCTTGTGCTCATTTAATTGAGCCTCTTTCACACTGATAATATACTTGCATGTATCCAAACAGCAGAAATACTACGTGTTTTCAGAAATGCTTGATAAGAATGACATAACTTACAGAATAAGCTTTGAACAATGCTCCATATTCTAACTCACCTGTGTCTTCTTTATGAAATAAAACATTATTCTTGAGTAGCTAGGTCTTTTCCATCTATAAAAAGCATGGAAATCACAGTGTTTAGTCTGGCAGTACTTCCCAATCCCTTCAATCTATTTAGCTTAACAGATGTACAGATGTACAGAGGCACACAGATGGAAACAAATCAGTGCTTTTCAAGCTTGTTGTTCAAGAAAATAATTAGGACAGCAAGTTGGTGACACTATCCTGTTCTCTCCTATAACTGAAACTATTTCACTGGTGATACAGGAAGAAAAAGCATATTAATTTCTAGAAAACTATGGCTTCCATGTGGGTTATCTAATATCCTGTCTATCCCATACCCAGAAATGACTCCAGTTTAAAAGAAGTGGTTCTTCTAATCAACTCTGAGCAGCATGCTGCTTTGCAAGGGCTTCTGTTGAAATGAATGGTTCATCCAAACTGCAGGTGCTGTTAGTTCCTGAGCCTGGGTGCAGGTTCTTGTTGCATCCTATGGCAGGATGAGGTGAGCTGCAATTGAGTATCATTTTCTCTAATCCTCTTTCCTTATTTCCCATACTGCAGTTTACACTGGAAGAAGAACCACTAATAGGAAGGAAAGTTAGTGTGTGCTGTGCACCAGAGTAGGTGAACTGCAGGATCAATTACAAACTACTCCAGCTAGGTAGTATAAAAGCAATCTAGGAATAGATATTACTAAATACAAAGTTAGCAGAAGCTAGCCAGTGATGAGTACTTTTGCAATTTCATACTTTTCTAAGGAGTGATAGGATTCAGAACGTGCGCCGCCCCCCCCCACCCCGCCCCCAAGTGGTGCTCTGGTTTGATGAGCAGCCACCTGTACTGCCAGAGGTACAGATCCTCAGGCTTTTGTACCTTTCAAGTCGGTATTCTGCAATCCAGTCACTCTGACCAGCAATTGGGTAACAGTCTCAAACATTCAGCATGGCTCACTCAGGAATTTCAGCTGGGATTTGGACCCTACAGGACTTTCCTTGGGGGAACTTGTCATGGCATGTTTGTGCTAACAGAGAGCTTTAGAAACAGAGTAATTTATATTACTTTTTGCAAGGTAAAAAGCCTTTAGGAAAAGTCGTAAATAAATAAATCCTCTTTGTGGGCAAATCCCACCACTGAAAAGAAAAGAAACAAAAAATCGCCAGTTGTTTTGAACAGATATCAATGGCACATTTTTGATAGCTTCTCCTTACTTTTCAAACTTCCTCCTGTTTCGTTTCCCCCAGTCTGAGGATTACCAATTTATCTAAGTTGTATTCCCCCCAAGCACTCTTATCCCAATGTACCCAATGTGCAAGTCCTTTTTTTAATAACTTTGAAGAGGTACAGGAAGGTTATACCAGTACCATTATATTACCTTTCTTTCTCACTTTTTTAACTCTTCCTTTTTTGCCTTTTTTTTTTTTAATCTAACTGTTAGCTCTTGAGCAGGCAGGCAACAATACAAAGCTAAACACATTAGTCATTAACAGTACCTCCACCACCCTTCACCAGAATGTGTGTTGTTTCTTCTGCAGCTGTACACTGCACAAAGACACATTCATGAAACCACACACAACTATGGTTATTTTGAAGGCATGGGGAAAACAAGCAACAAGAGCAAAACAAGCAAAAAATCCGAGAGTAGAAATATCCTCTTTAATTGCTTTCTTACGCTTAAGGTGTCTAAATTAAATATATGGAAAATTATATTAGGTGAAATTAAACTAAATGCTTTTATTTTTTAATAGTTCTCATGGCAATTCTTACATGCAATTTTACCTACAGTGACTCTTACTGTGTTAGTAAACAAATACAGAGGCTGAAATTAGAAGATATCTGTAATACTGACTTGTAAACACAATGGAAAATTACAGGTATAGTGTGTAAACTGAGACCTATTCTAATAATGTAGACTCATTTTTTTTTCTAGAGGGGAAAAAGGGGGGAGAGAATCAGAAAAAACAATCTCTAGAGGGTTGAACTGAAACAGCAATAATTCAGACTTGCTAGAAAAATGAACACTTCCTCATCTCCAAGTTTCTTCTCCAAAAGAAAATTCCTTCATTTAGGCCTGGGTTAAGGTTTCCAACCTTTGGAGGGAACAGTTTAAAAAGCACTGCAACCTTTTTTTTTTTTTTTTTTAATATTAGTTGAAACAAAGGATTAGTGCTCAGTGAGTTTGTTGAAATAAGTCAATCTCATACACATAATAAATAAACTTCTTAGATCCAGCCCTATGCAAAATGGATGCAAATTTTGTTTTTGCTCTGGGTTTATACAGTTCTATGCACAATGAATCCAACACAATTCAGGCTCAGATTTTGAATGGACTCTCAGGCACACTTTCCATGTGTTACCTATTCTATTTGAAGTGATCAAGCTGAAATAAGTAGACATTAGTTTATATTCTGCATAATAATCAATACATAGATTTGAATTATCCTCAGAAGTTGAGTTTTGGAAAATCAGAATTAAACTGAACATCCTGCCTGAAATCTAACAGATACAGAATACCTTACATTCCTAAACATACCATATTACAAATACAAATAACTCAATTAACACATAATACAGGTAATAACAAAACCAAAACCAAAACCCAGTAGCAATATATTGATGCCCTGTTGCCAAATTGCTCCTGAAGAGCTATTGTTACAGGGTGAAAAACATTGCAAAGCAGGAGTAGAGTTCCCAGGGAAATGTTTTTTAAGGAATTGTTGCTGTTAAGTGGTTATGCCGCAAGCAAGCATATGGATAATAACAACACTAATTTAAATAATTAATAAATAGTTCCTGAACCATAAATATATGGCACAAACCCTGACTAAGCAAAACTCTTAAGTCATGCCTGTTCGCTTTCATTCCATATTTTCACTTTGGAAGGAAATAACATCAGCCTCCTCTCTCAGTTCTCCCCACAGGGCCTCCAGGAATCAGGTGTTTCGAGCTCAACAGAGGCAGTGAGAAAGCATGGGATTTTAGGGGTTGTTGCAAGCAACTTCAGAGGGCAACCACAGTATGAAATCCACACCAACCCTACCAACCACCGTAGCAAGCATTTAAAAACTTCCATAGGAGTGAGCTAAGATGCATAAATCCACATAGCCTTAGTCTTAAGGTAAAGTTCTGGTGACACTGAGATTTCAGGATAAATACTGCAAAAAGCCCTACTACTAACAGGTTTTTGTTCACCTCAGTTTGTGAAGAAGGAAAGAGATTATTATTAGTAATATCAGTGTAAATCAATGTTATATCTATGGTACAACTAGCTAGTTACAAAAAAAATTTACAAAAATAAAGAGAGAGAAAAGTCTTAAAACATAGTGGTGGTATGTAATCCTCACAGAATCAGTCTGTATGGTGGCAATGGGCCATTCAATATTAATATAAATAAATTAAGTAATAGATTGTAATAAACAAATATAGTATCATGTCAATAAAATGGAAAGAGTATGATGGAAGAAGCACACAAACTGTTTCCAAAACCAAGCAGAACTGATCTAAATCTTGGAGGCAATGAAGTAGAAAAGAGGTTATTCTGATCATGCAGCAATCCTTATGACCCCTCTTCATCTTAAGAGGAATTAAAACTTATGAAAGAATAAATATGCTAAATTGGGCTGAGATGGAAATGCTTACCAAATTATATTTTGCTGAAAATAGCTGTGCTGTGAAGACTGCCCAGGAGATCACTTGCCGTCACTGCATCACCACCTGCTTCTGAGGGCAAGGGGCTCATTTTGAATAACCTGCTTCTGCTGGAATCAATTGATCTGCCCGGTGTGTTGCCTCACTGCTTCAATAGTCTTCTCTCTCCTTAGGCATTTGGCATTTCACCACAATGCACCTAGGTTTTCCATTTGCTTCAGCTAAAAATAATGCTAATGAAATATCAGCCAGATTCCCTTCATGGCTGGTCTAAGCTTGCCAGACTGAACTGAGTTTGTGCTATTTAATTTTTGTATCACAATTCATACACAGACCTGGATGTTTCAAGAAAATTTAAATTAGAGATGCCTATAATTTAACATTCTGAAAGAAATCCAACAAATCCAGAATTTCTGATATAGATCATTAACATAAGATGTGTGAAGTATGTCTAAACAGTGAAATAAGGTTAGAAAGCTCAATCAACTTTCATGCTTTGAATCATCTGGAAGTCAAATAACATTTTAACAAGAACAGCAAATAGACGAAATAAATGGGATAATAGATTTAATGAAAATACTTAAGCAAATATTTTTCTTTAATTATGATGTACTGCTGTTAACAATGTTCACGTCAAGCTTTTAGCCTGTTGCAATTGTGTCTTCCTTTGGACACAACTAATTGAGTTGCCTCAGCATAATTTAATTCTTTTGGGCATAATAAGCTTAATGCTTCATATAGCAGTGCTAAATCTAACAACTGTATGGAGCCCTGTACATGCGAAGAATAATTCGTCATTGTACAAACCATCATGTACAAATACCCCAATTTAGACAAAGCTTTAAATTACTTCAAGCAAGATTTCAAAGGTGTCAGCACATGGCATGACACAGAACTGTTTGTGCAAGAGAACTTTCCAGGCACTAAAAATATATTTACAAAGGATAGATGCATTTTTTCCCTTTTGCAAGACTCCACAGTATAGCAGAGTATGTACGGCACCCTACACATACTAAATGCTCAGATGCAGCTTCAGAAATATTTTAATTAAAATATTATCAATGACTTGAAAATAAAAACCCTCAAACAGTTCCGTCCTCTTTTCCCACCTGTGAAAATTTCTCAGCTTTCTGAGAGGGAGGTGGGGGAAGGAAGACACCTCATAGATACCTTTTATTGTAATGCTGAAGACTGTGTCTGTATAAAAAGTCAAAATACCAGTAGGTCGGTTTATCTTTCTTTAAACCCAAGGTGACTTCTGAGTGTATTGACAAATATCCTGTGAAAAAGCAGCCAGCCTTTTATTTAAAAGATACAAAGATCTTATAAGTTTAAATATATTTTTTAAATTTTGTTTAACCATCAATATTTACATGAAAACATATGGTTAAATTGGCCATTTATTTCGGAGTATAACTACTATTATTAAGATATATTCACAATATCTTTGATTCTGGATTCCTTTTTCTAAAAGATTTTCTTAAAATTCCTTAAATTGAGAGTCCCATCTTCTCTCCTACTATAAAAGATCAGTTCCAGCAGGACTATTTCAAATATCAATAACAAAATTTGCTGCCAATGCTAGGTAGCCATAGTATGTTGGATTATTGGAAATGAAGGTGTATTTTGTATTCTGGTGCACCTTCTTCAGTATTTGCTTTCTTTTTCTTTTTTTTTTTTAAACTGCTTTCTTTGTCTTATGCAACAGAAAATACCACACTTGTGAACAGACCAGAACATTTCAGGATTTTGTGTCATGATGTAATTGTATAGTTTTGTGCATGTGTGTGCTAATTATTCTGCAGAAAAGCAAAACCCATTTGTATAGTTTTCATGGTTATAAAACTTGTTGAACTAACATTTGAAAAATACATGTGAAAAATACATTTGAATCCTACTGCCTCCTATCTGGGGGAAAACTTCTGGAGCTTCACAGTTCACAAGAGAAGAAACCTATGCAGGCCTTTTGAGTTGACTAGGCAGGGTGACCAAGTTCAACCACTTCCTACCTCCAAAGAAGATTGCAGTTGTCTCTCTTTTTAACCCCTTTACAGCAACTGGACACTAAGTCTAACATACAGGGAAAATATTGAGCATACAGGTTGTTCCAGGCAGAGCAGTAGGGAGATGGATCCCTCTTTGCATTAGACAGTTGGGAAGATAGTGAATGAAGGCATGAACCAGAATATAGTCCCAAGGCCAATGGGAGGGTGAAAGGGTAATGCCATAAGTAAGGGTGTCAGCTTTCTTGGGGATTAAAGCAAAAGAAGCAAAGGCTTCCACCATGCTGTGGAATTACCTCTTCTTCAAAGGGAAAATTTTGCCTGTCCCATGTTAGTATCCATCATAATTCTTCTGTATTTCATCTAAAGATACTGTAATGTCAAACAAATGCTGCTAATTGTTGTAAGACTTCAGTTCTCTTAACTGCTTTACAAGGGAGAGTGAAAAAAAGAAAAAAAAATGTGACTATAGTCATTCCTTCATTCAACTTGATACATTTGCTCATTTTATTATTTTTACCAAAGCAAGGAAAACCAAGCAAAGCTTAAAAAAAAAATAAAATAAAAAGAGGAAGAATAGTGAGGTAAAGTGTTTCCCGGACCTTGTCAGACTTCTTTATTCTCAGAATTTCTTTGTCTCTTTTCACACAGAATCCACACAGAAACACACTGGCAGTGCTGACAAATCCACTCAGTTCAGGTTTACTTCCTTTTCACTTTAACATAAATAATAAACATAATAAAAATAAATAAACATAATAATAAAAATAATAAATAAATAATATATATAATATATAATATATATAAAATATATAATAATAAATAAATATAAATAAATAAAATAAACATAATAATAAACATAATAAAAATGGTAACAACAATAACAAAGATGTTCCAGTCCACTAGTTCCACTAGAAATTCAACAAATATCTGTGGCTTGTGTGTACAAAATAAAAAGTGAGGAATACACTTTTAAATTACAGTCATAGTCTTTTCCTAACTTTGGGAAGATATCTCCTATAGCTTAAGTGGTTCAAGAAGGCCTTTTTTTTCAGTGCAGCAACATGAAACAGCTATTTAGAAAGATGGAAGTAGGTTGAAGACTGAGATCCAAACCTGCTATTCAAACACTCTCAGGATCTGCATGCATTCAAATCCAGATATGAAAATCCCTTTATGTCTACTGACCCTAACCTAAACACTTGCTCCAAAGAAGCTGGTATGCAAACCAAAAAATGATGGCTAAGGCCTATCTGTATTTAAGGATCTTCATTATAGTTTTGAGAATCTAAAATGTTAACCTTTTTGCTTTGCAGGAGACCCTTCCAAAGCTCTGAATGAGGGCAGCGCCTCCGCTCAGGAAAAATGATCATATGTTCATTTACCTTTGGGAAAAAAAGAAAAATAATTTAAAACCCCAACACCCACATTTGGATTTATACTTCCTAAATGGGGATGGATTTCAGAAGACTCTCAGGAGTTTCTTCAGCAGATGTAATGTCTCGATTAGTGTGTCATTTAACTTGTCTGTCATGCAAGGGAATGTGTCAGACAACATTATTTCTTTAACCACCACCCAAAGCATTATGTGTTTTGGCAAGAAACAATACAAAGGAGAAACTCAATTGTCTTTCTCCTCATCTGTGTTCAAAATGATTGAATGTAGTTAATCTCTTGGGCTGGCAGTGAGAAGACCAGACAGCTGTAACCAACTCATTAGCATCGAGGAAGCTAGGCCCTAAAGCAGAATGTCCAGCGTATAAACTAAAGGAACTTTATTTGATCGTAGTAGTTAGAAACAGGAAGGGCTGATTATAGATTAAAGAACCCAACCCTATGCTAATATATGGTATAGTCACCAGACAGAGGTTGTAGCAGATAAAAAAATAAGGTATCTGAGATATTCTAAAAGATATCTAATACAGGAAGAGTATCTCCTGTAAAATTAATTGAAATGCAGAAAGGAAAATGAACAATGGTTGTTTTGACAACCTGTACCTTCATCCTTATTTTAAGGGTTATTCAATGATTTACCCAACACAGGTGTGTATGTAAGCCACCTATGGGGCTTTTGTGTATGCTTTTCACTACGTAAGTATTGTCGAACACAACATTATGGCCTTTACTTTGTGCTTCTGTGTTGTTCCTGTGACTGGAACAGTGGGAGGGATGACTGGCTCCCCAGCATCTTGCTGTAATCATCACTTCCCCAGAGAAAGCAGCTCCCTGCAAATCAGAAGTGTTCACTCCACTCAGGTGCTTTCCCACAAAATCCTTCAGACGGGAGGCTTAAAGTAAGCCCTTAAAGGGATCAGATTTTGCTCCTGGGGAGTAGTTGCTTTTATGCTCTCTTCTTTCTCTGAGAAAAGGATCAGCAAAACATCTGCTATAGGGTATGAGGTAGTTAGAAAAAGTAGTTAGAAAAAGAGGCTTTTGTTAGGCCTAAAGAAGAATAAGGGTGAAGACAAGTCCTAGAAAAAGGATAAGCGTTATTAACATGCTGCTTGAAAGAGTTTTGTAAACTACCCAAGACACTTGTCATATCTACTGTTATTACATTCAAAAATCTAATAAAATTTAGCTTACTGTGAAGCAAAAAAGTAAAAATTCTAGGATTTACAGTAGTTTGAGAAACCTTAAATCTTCCTTTTTAGGTAATTCTTGGGAGGTCAAATAAACATAGAGTGCTATGGAATAAGATAGCATGTGTTCATATAATTGAAGGCAGCATTGTAATAGGTGTATACAACCACAGTGTAACACTACTGGTATGTCTTCCTGCACTATAAAGCTTGTCTTCTAGACTCAATACCGTATGGCATTTTACACTAAACAGTCCTATCTTCATATATTTCAGTTCTATAACTCACAAAACTTGGGGTAGCCTTCAAACCATCAGCTGTAAGACACCTCAACTATGGAGCAACTCTGCAACTGTGATGTAGTTTTATGCATGTCTTCATCCTCTGAGAAAAAATGCCAAGAGCTCTAATAGGGTAGGCATGCAAAATTAATTCCCATAGAATATACCTACATCGTCATATATGTTTAAATAATGTCTGGGAAAAAAGTGCTAAAAGAACGTTACTTAGGATGTAAAAGCAACTGTTGAAATGTAGCTCTCATAGATTATGAAAGTGACACTTCTGCTCTGCAGCAAGTTCTGGGTTCCACAATTACCTACTGCTGCTGAGGTTTGGTTGCTCACCCTTAAAATTTCCAGGAAAAATACATGAGAAAGAATACATCGAGACTTTTTCAAAAGTTTTGTGACAGTAGTCACTGATGTCTGGGACTGTTTCCAGTAACAACTGCCCTGAGGAAACAGCACAATCAGCAGTTATGAAGTCCAAAATTAGATATTAGTTTGGCATAGAAATTAGTAATTCTGAGGAAAGGCGCCAACTGAACAGCACTTTATGCATCTGGCATATGATAAATACCTGCTCTGTATGGCACGGAAAGATATTGTGGGCAAAGATTTGAAACAAAGTGGAAACAAGTAGCTTAAAACCAAGCCTCTGGGGACTGAGAAAGATTCTGTGTTGATAATGATATGGAGAATCTAAAATATGAGGGTCCTGGGAAAAGGGTGAACCACAAAAGAGGCATTGCTAGGAATATGACTGAACAGAACTAAATATCATTTTCCAAAGCCTTCATGTGCAGATAACCTAAAACCTCATCCCTCTTAGTAAAGACAACAGCTGAGATTATTGATACATTATTAATTACATGACAAGTAGAAAAAAAAATATTTCTAATTTGCTAGAAATGCGAATGTTAACCTTGCAGTTCTTAAAATGAGATATTTTCAGCGCAAGTGAGAAACATGGAACTGGGATCTACAGTATTAAAGGAAATCTGAATAATGATTTAATACAGGGCTTTGTCTAGCGTTAGGTGAAGGAAGGCTGTGAATAAACTGATGTTCTTTAGCCCTAATGGGGTTAAGGCAGCAACATAATGCAATTTGATTAATCTTTCCAATAAGAAGTTGAATGCATTTGGTTTTCACTGCCATAAAAGAATCACTCTTTTCTAAGTGTTTTTTTATTTTGATAGGGTACCCAATATAATATTATGTGGATCAGCTTAAAGGCAGTTGTGTTTTATTATTTTCCTCTCTTCGTTTATTATGTTCTTACTGTTATTTTAAATAAAAGGATCTCTGCAATGCTGAGAACAGATTCAAAAGCTGTAATTGACAAACTCTAGACATGGATGACTCTAAATGTATACAAATACAAAAGAAGTCTTGAGCCAAATCTGAGCATGATGAGTAAATTATTCTAAGAACCATTACTTAAGTATCATCAACAATGCCAGAATGCAAGGAAGAAATAATAAATTGAAAACATGACCTTATACTTTCCTTAATTGCAGGCACTGAAAATTTACAGAGCCTGACCTACTATTAACTGTGAGCTCCTGTATCTCTGTTATAGAACCTTTGACCTGGGGCACCAGTCTAGGCCCACAATTCCCTTTTCTAAATCCTGGGGTCACACTGGTTTTGGATTTCTTCCCCTGCCACACTGTACACGGTGATGCACATGTAAGTATGGCCTACCAAATGAGTCTGCAAGGCTCCTTTAGCAAAAGGAGCTAAAGATCCTTTAGCTTCCTTTAGCAAAAGGAAGTTCTCTACCCTCTTGCCTTACAGTTTTTAGTTCAGCTTAGCCTCTGATTTTAGTGTTAGCCTTTTAACCAAATGATCACTCATGTTTTCTTTGTCTGGTCAGCTTCTCATGGAAAGATCTACTACATTCATCAGCAGGCACTGAACATTAGCACGTTAACATTCTCCTGCATGTTTGTTCTGAATAGGCATTAATGGCCTTCGCAGAAGTCCACCTATTTGACAAAAAGAGAAGGTGGTATTTCTCTTTTGTCAGACTAGAAGTTGGTGGCTTCACATATACAAGAAATATAAAAATCAAAACGGAAGGCAAGTGTGGGGAGACAGTCTTCTTCGGCCATTCTACAAATCTACAGCTTCTCTACAAGTAGAAGGGCTCCAAGCCATCTTTGAAATGTAAACATTTACTAGTGGCAAGGAAATAATGAATTTTGCCTTGGGACATTACAGTGTAAGAGCCAGCTCAAAGGATTCAGAGGGTAGAGCTTTTTGCTAATTTCAAGATGTCAGATTTAGCTTGCACAAAAAGCTACATGGTCCCCAGTGAAAGTTAAGAGGCTGTTTACACCTCACAAAGAGGAGAAACTACCATTAGCTGATGTTTGAGATGTTTCCTGCAGCCAGAATCCTTCATAGCCCGGAAACCTGGTTTATCTCCCCTAGCACCCAGGCAAGCTCCCTCTGCTGGGGACTTCATTGGTTTCATGAGAGAGAAGTTCATTACAGATGCCTCTCAGTACTGAGGTAATTCTTCCCTTGACAGAGCCAGGGGTCAGGAATTGCTCCTATTACTCCTAGTCTAGTCAGACTTGGCAAGAAAGAGCAGTATTTGTCTCTAAAATTTCCTTCTTTAAAGCTATGTTTAAAAAAAATGTGCTGCCAGGGGAGGGGGGAGGGGGGGAGGGTAGTTATTATTGTTAACTTAAAATTTATACTTGAGGGGATGTATAGTGAGCAGAAAACATTAGTCTTTCAAGGTAGATTTGCATTCAGTGCTGCCATGTTGACACCAATGTCTGCTATACTGCAGCAAAGCATTTTTGTTTTGGTGTTGGCATTTCAATTGGGCATTCTTGCTAGGCTCTAAAAAGTCTTTAAAAGGGTGACTGACACCCTACACCCCCCCACCTTTTGCTTTTATACAGCCCCTGCCATTGCACAGCATGCATTTGCCTGAGTATATTTCAGACGAAAGCAGCCTAGCAACACTTTAAGGCTTACTCTCCTGATACGTTTGTCCATCTAGTTTAGACAGGGCTTGTACCCTTACCCATTTTGGCAGAATTAAACACTCAGATATAACAGCCCAGAAGAGAAAATTTGTGCCATTTCTTGACATTTATACCACAGAGATGTTAAACCACTTGATAGACAAGACGTTACTATATTTGTTAATCAGATAAAATGACGGAAATCCAACCGCGACTGAAAAATCATGTTTTCATTCTAATACTGAGTTCTCACTGATACAGCCAAGTAGAGAAATATAGATCTGAAACTACACCCGTTGCTTCTGAAGCTGACAAAATCTTCAGTGCAATTTCTCCTCCCACTATATCTTTCTGTACTCCTGTGGCTTTTTAAATCCATAGGCTCACACACCCACACAGAGCAAATAAATGAATCATTTTCCTTCACGACTTCCCCCACGTCTACCAAAAAAAAAAAAACAACCAAAAAAAAAAACCCCAACCCTTTTGAAAACGAACAGCTAGACTGTTAGCAGTCAAATGTATGAAAATGAGAGACAATCAAGGAAACATGACTTCTCAAAATGTCACCAATGCCATAAGTTCCGTAAAGGGCTTTGCATGAGGTCACAGTTGCATATAGAGACAGCATACGTTATGCTGATCAGACTGCCAGTTCCCTATCCAAGGGAGCCTCCCTCTTAACAGCATCTGATCACTTCCATACAAGAGCAATCCCACTGAGGTAACAGGCATATATGACTGTAAAGTTTACCTCAGCCTATTAAAATGTCAGAGAACAGGGAAACACCCACTTCACTCCATGACTGCTTTCTTCAAACATCTCAGACCAAAAGCGTTCTTTCAGTGCTGGCTGTTATCAAGAAAACATATATGATACTCTTTCAAATGGTGTGAAAGTGAGCTCCATTTCAAACTGTAGAAAAGAAAGAAATCCAAAGAAAAATAGTCAGCAAAAATCATGGCACACCACCACTGGGAAAGCTGTAATCACTGATGAAATAATCTATCTCAGGATCATAGCTGAATACATCAGTCTTTGAATACCACGTTGCTTACCAAACATAATATATATTTCTGCTTTTCAGTGGTAAGAAGCAGCCAAAGAAAAAAAAAAATCAGTCTAGGAGGAGATAAGACATCTGTTACATTAACTACTTAGCTGTGGGATTACATTTTTACATGTTTTAAAGAACCAGCCAGGATATATGAGTACGTATTTTATTTCCTGTACTTTCTAAAATCTAGAATGCAGCTTGCAGTTTAATTTTAATAATCAAGAAATGATGTTGAGCTTTCCTGTGGACAAGTAAGCAGACTATGTGTTAACCCTATGTGTAACATTATTTTTAAAACTTAGTTAAATATGAGTAAAGGGCTATTTTCAGCCACTATTTGCCTCTCTTTCCTTGTGAAAAAATTGTAACTTTTTCCTGATACTGGGGAAGAATTTCTTTTCAATTGTATTTTATACGGCATGTGCCTCTGAGGTTTGAGGGGGTGTTGTGAAGAAGAGCTGTGAAATTTCTGTTAAATGAGTGAGGCTGAAGAAACAGGAAAGAGGGAAGGCTAAGTATGAAATTATGTATGTACATTGACTGGGTGACTACTTAGTTATCTAGAATGAAGTCGGTTGCAGGCGTTGCAGCATTATCCCTCTGTTCTTGACAATTGTGGTGGAGTTGCTTGGGATACCTAACAAAGCAGATGAAATGCTAGCCTTAGTGACTACTGAGGAATACTTATACACAGGGAAATTTGGAACTGTGCTAGGAGCTACACACTATTTTCTTCTAGGAACTCACTCAGGCTAGATCACGTGAAGAATTTGAAGGGAGCCACTTAAATACAAGGATGGATTTCACAAAGATCTGCCTTTGTATTGTTTAAACTTAGAAAATGTGTAGACACAGCAGAAGGGTGGATTTATACAGTGCTGGCTGTTGCTGACTGGGACTACCACAATCTCCTGTAAATAGCTGAGCTTGTTATCGTCTTTGTTCAAGGTTGCAGAGAGGTATTTTACCCTTAAAGATGGTTAGGAAATGTCTAATCATCTGCCAGATGGTTTTCTAATGAAGAATTTGTGGTGGTGAAATAATGGTCTTTAAATATAAATTTTCACTTTCCCCTCCCATCTGTCTTTTCACTTTTACTGTGCAAGAAGCACATTCTTTCTTCATTGTATGCCTTTTGATTAAATAAGTAAACTAAATAGCTTAATAGCTATTTAACAGCTTAAATAGCTACCGTCAATGAAGGTATATAATACCAGAAAACTCTGACTGATTTTTGTATACTGTAACCACTTAAGAGAAGCAAACCTCTCCCTCCCTTCATTACCAGCCTGCTATGTGGTGCTTTCCCTAATGCAGTTAAACAGATCAGCAAAACCACAGCACTCAGGTTTCATTGGAATAAATTGTAATCTTAAAGCAATTCATTGTGCTTTCTACCCTCCCATGTGATAGCCAGGCAATCTGTTTATATCTATGCCGTTAAAATAAAGTATCAATAATTTAAAGGAAGCAATGTACACCCCCAAAGAGTGTATGTGTATGTAGAAGAAGAAATCTATTCGTAAGAAGTATTATAGTCACACTGGCATCCTGTAATGAGTTTCTAGTTTTCTCTTTGTCAGAGTAACAACCCTTTTCAGCACCACTGCAATCAGGATTTCTAGCAGGGTGAGAGCACACCAGCAGTACCTCTTGACCACGGTGAAAGCTGGAGGCTCATCTTCCTCTGTAAAACAGGTGAGTTGTGATTTAACCCCCAAACCAGCACAAGGAGCAGTGCAAGTTCATACACGGTGCTTGTACTTTTTGTAGGTGAAAGGATAGCTCATTCTATCATGTTTGTCCACATTTGCCTGCTGACATGACAGCTAAAAAGAGCATTGGAGAGGTCGTTCTATCTCTAGGCCTGTCAGCGGTGTACTGCACTGTTCATGCACTGAAAACAGGAATGAAACGTAGCCGAGTCTTATGTGATAGCAATTGTCAGGCAAAATTTTTCTGGTAACTCAAAATTAGGACTGAAGTAGAGAATAAAAAAATTTGAAGATATTTCTAATTCATCCAAAAGTCTGGCAAAGCCCTTAACTGAGAAAGTAATAGAAGCTATTTGAGCAGCTGATGATACCCAATACTGTGACAAAAAAAAAGGCACTACATTTCATCTTTTTTAAAATTCTTCATCATAAAAAATGCTAGACAACAGTTTATTAGTAACTTCATTTCCCATGTCTGCATTAAATACAAACATTTTGCAGTTCTTGTAGATATACAAGTATACAGTGATCCAATTAAGACAGCCTGAATTTCAAAATGCTCATAAGTTTGCCTGTCCATCATAAAATGTTAGGGGTTTTTTATGTGAAAATTCTCACACCAAAACTTTGTGGAACTCCAATTCCCTTCCATGTTACAATAAACAATGACATCATTGTCTCGGCCACAGAGGAATTCCAGGAAGCTCATCAGTACCCACCACTCTGTAGTGCAAATAGTAACACCGTTTCTCCAGGAGCAGTGTTGACCTGCGGTACTAATGTTACTGGTTGCAAAGGAAATGATTCATTTCTATGTATGTGCAGAGCGAGGAACAGCTGTTTCTGCCTCTCTGCAGCTAGTATGGGTGCACTTCTAGGCAATCTGCAGGTGGTCCTGTACTTCTCACTCAGGATGCTGGTGCAGGCCTGGGCTGCTTTGAGATTGGAAATATGAGGTGGGGCTCCAATTCGGTGAGAAAGAGGCTACATTTCTTATCTAAGAGAATTGCCCAAGCCATCAAGTATTGAGGAGGGTAAGGTGGCTATTTGGTAGACATCATGGAGCATGGAGCAGAAAGGTTGGGGATCTTCTATTCCTGGGAGTTGCCCTCAGTTGAGAAAGGGGGTAGAGAAGTGTAGGGACGCAAAAGTGTGGATTTCTGGTCTAGACATATGAACTCTGTTTGGAAGCTTGGGAGATGCCACCAGCAATAGGTAGCTCCTGTCAAGGAGTACTCATGTTGTAGCATGTTAGATAGTTCCCATTACAGCCCAATAAACTACAAGTGAATGAGAAAAACCCTGTGCTCTTAGGACTTAAAGCTGGATTTCCAGTTGAACAAGTTTCTTGGTATTGTAAGGAAACTTTACTCTTTGTAATACAAATGATTATATTTTATGGAATAATGATTTTGATTATATACTTTTAAGTGATAGAAATAGTCTATCCTGCAACAAGAGTAATGTATATGTCTACAACCTGGAAATTATGTAAATCATACACGTGCAAATGTCACATGAAACCTTTCTTTCTAAACAGAAAAAATGTTTGATCATAGAATGAGTGGGTGGTGTGCCAGCTCGATTGCAAGTGTGTGAACAGTTGTCACATGTCTCGTGATGTCTATTCTTACTGGAGGAGGTTATAAAGAACACATACTTCATCCATTCACCACAAACTATCTACATTTCAGCAGATGTTTTCTCACAGCAGAAATTTTGGAAACAAAAGCCAGTCCTTTTAACCACAAGATATGAATCACACTGCAGTAGCATGGAAACCAAAGTTTTAATATGATGCATATTCAGAAATAACAAATAAGGAACAAAGATAGCAGTCTATCATGATAACAATAATTCTTAAGAATTTCTACAGGAAATCTAGTTTGTTCTATGAACAAATTAAACTTTACATTTTACCTATGAATGAGACTGATTAAATTCTTCTGTCTCTGAGTAAAAGGGTTTTGAACCATTAATTTTCCTTTTTTTGCAGGTAGTTCTAGTTTATATTTAGTCTCACATTTTCATTTATGTTTCACTGAGTTTTATGGAACTGACATGTTACTTGCACTTAAATTTTAAAATTGAATACTTTGGAATTTACAAGATTTAAAAATAAATTTTCATTTCTTGAATCCTTCCATCACTTTTGCTATACCGATTTCTAGATTCTTAGTCTTCTTGTAGCACTACAGTGTCATCATTCAAGGACCGGGAAGTCACAACCAGCTGCTATTCTGACCAGCTGGTATCTGAGAATTAAAAAATAATAAATAAAAAGTCTGAGTTTCTGGGCATCTTTGCTTTTCAATAGGCTTGTTACACCCAAGCTGCTAATTCTGCAAATGGATGTAACCTTGCAGGGAGCTATCTAACCCAGGCCAGCTGTCTCTGCTCTGCAATACAACAGAGACAGTGAAGGCAGCACCAGCATCAGCACAGCATGGTGTGCTGGATCGGCCAGCGCTGTGCTGTGACGTGTTGTTTTCCCAGCGTGCCTAGAGCTGGCTCCAGGACAGTGTTATGCTGGGGTTACTGCATCTCACTCCAACATTTCTCCCCTTCTTTTGCACTTGCATTGTGTTCAACATTTCCCTTTCTTCCCCTTTGCTGATATGCTCATCCTACTGTCCTTCTCCAAAACAAAGTACTTTTTCTCAGTACTACTAGTAGTTGCTCAATATAGCATTTTTTTATTTCATCATACAGTCTGTGTTGTAACTGTGGCATAGATGAGTGATAAGGGAGAGGAGAAGAGACACAGCACTCAAGGGAGAAGGTGCACACCCAGTAGCCACACAAGTTCACTGTGCCTTGTCTTCGTGAAGGAGTTCTAACCCTGACCCACTTGTGGGTTGTCATTTTGCCTCCCACAGACATCTAAAGTCTAACACATGTCTGAACATCCTACAGACATTGGTTTAAGGTTAGAAAAGACAGATCGGCATGCTGCAGAAAATAAATGTATAGAAGTAAAAAAATCCCAGCATTGACAAATACACATTTTTTGTTAGCAATCAGCAGAGATGCATGCACATAAAATCCATTCACACTCCAAGAATTATTAGGAAAAGCTCTGTTCTAGATCTATAGTTTGATCACATCACAAGTTTTGAGATTTTGGCCTGTGGAATACAGGGTGGTTTGGCAGAACAAAGAATGTGTTTACCCTCCTTTCCCCAGCTCTTGTTAAGCAAATCTGAATTAACCTCCATTTAATGATTAGGAATGACATAATAAGCATGTATGTATTTAACAAAATCCTAATTAAAATTAAAAACATGAAGTTAATACTTACATCCTTTATTGTTCTTACATACTGCAGGGCAGAAACTAAGCAAATAAATAAAACTGAATGCAACAGACCTCTGCCTTCAGCTAAAGTTGGTATTATTAATGCATGCAGACAGGTCAAATACTGTTGTGGTTTCACATCAATTTCTTCTGTTTTACTTCCATGTTTTTAAGAGTTTCCCTTAGGTAAGGAACACATCTGTTTATGTCTGAAAACAATAGATACGCTCAAGCTGGAATGTGGAGGAGGTTTCTCTTCATAAAACAAGCACAGCACTGTCCTGGCAGGCTTGCCAGAGGGCACAACATAACTAAGAATATGAACTGTTCCACTTACCATCTCTATACAAACATAAGATTTTTCTCCAGACATGCCCCTGATAATACCAGGAGAATGTTTCTGAAGCTAACACTGGAATATTCCCAGTTACTTCCTGACACTGGGATAACCTATCCATCAAAAGTGGGTTACTTCCAATTTAGTGTTATTCAGATTATTACAGTGCAAAAAAGACTAATAATGAAAAGCCCACTGTGCCATATCACCAATAAACTTATGCACGAACAGAGCAAAATGCTGGCCACCCTACAGTCAGAGAGTTTTTGTCCTCATTTTTAATGAAATGAATATTTAACCCTAAATGTCTACAATTATTCATGCAATTAAAGATTTAGTCTATTGAAAAGGAAATCAGGTCTGCATTAAAATGTTAAATAAAAAACCATTTGGCCGGGCTTTAAAGAATCAATCATGAAAAAGTTACATGTACACTACTAGTACGAGATCAGTGTTAGAGATAGTGCCTTGGCAATGATATTTCCTTCAAGCTATGGTGAGAAGAGAAAAACACATTTTTAGTGGAGTCATTAAGTTAACATCTTTCACAATTAATAAAGAATCATGAGTCATTTTCTGGAAACGGCATTAAAGGAACTTCAGGAGATAATATTTGAAGAAAGAGAATTTGGGAGGTTGTGTGATCTTGTGGAACTGCATTTCTTAATAATTCAGGCAAGTGATTTTAAGCAACTTTGAAGGGGATGTGATGATTTCTTTTAGTAAAAATGAATCACAAAAGTAGGGGATCCTGGAATCTGACAGTCAAAATGAAACATCACCAAATAATACAAGCAACTAGCAATATTGCTCTGAGATATAAGCAAACCACAGGTTTCTGGCAAGTGTTTTATCAAGAAAAATTGGAGTAGTCACAGCAATGTAAAGTACAGAGTGATTAGATTGTATCCAGTGAAGACTTAATGGTTTAGCAGGTGATGCTGGTTAGAAGATTAATACTTTTATGTACATGCATATTTATATGTATATTTACATATGTTTCTAGCATTTGTTTAACATTTCAAATAACACGGTGTAAAGAAACCAACAGTGATGGAAATCATTCTGTCTAATTCATATGTTTATTTCAGATGTAGCTTCAGCAAAAGGCTGGGGTTGTAGTCCCTACTTGCAGGACTGGTTTTGATTTTATTCAGTGATTATCTAATATAAATGCATACATAATCTGGGCATAACATTTTAGTTGTGTCCCTTAGCAGGGTACTCCAACCGCTAGACTAGGCTCTCTTTTACCTGCTTTCCTTTTACCCCATGACACCTCCATTCTTAGCAGCACAGATGAATCAACTTCAGCTGCCAGAGCAGCATCTCACTCAGGCTACTACTCAGCCTTGTGGTTGGGACACAGATACTGGACCTCAGGTTCAATTCTCTCCAGTTTGAAGCATGTGATACTACCCACTTCCTATGGCAGTATAAACCTCCATCAAACCTAACCATGCACTTGAGCATATCAAACTTCTCAGATTTTCCTCCAAGACTTTGATGAAGCAGCTTTCCACCCCCAGGTACGCCAAGGAGATTGGTGTCTGTCTCTCTCCAGGAGAGCCACCGTAAGCAAATGTTTTGAAATGCTGAAAATGTTGGGGTGGGGGGGATATCTGAAAATTCTGAAATGTTATGCAACTTTTAGCCTATCATATTCAAGATCTGCCAGTCCCTGAAATGGATGAAATAAAATTAAAGTTTCCAGATCTTTTGGGCAGATTCTGGTCTACTTTATTATGAAATTCCTTATATAATCGTGTCTGATAGGCTAGTCCTATTTGTATCAAGGAAGACAAACTAGATCCTATGCCATATTTTCATGCTTCTCTAATTTATTTGAGCATTACTTCCTAACACTGCCAAAGAAAGGAAAACCAGATTAATATGTTCTCTTCCTTCTTCTCCAGCCAAATTAAAATTCTTCCATAAGACTTGCTCATCCATCAGAAGGTTAACAGAAACAATAATACATTTAATAAATGCACTTTTAATAAATGGTACATTTTACTAAATAAAGCCTAAAGAATTTTATAAAGTAGGGGAGAAAGTTGAAAGGTAAATGTAAAAGAAAGCATAACTTATCTTCTCATCTTCCTTTTCCATTCTGCCCTTTTAAAAGTCTTTCTTCCTGAAATTGTTATCTTTGTCTCACATTCCAACTCTATTACACAAGCACTCTTACTAAGCCTTTTTTTCCTCTAGTAATCTTTTTCTCCCCCTCTAGCAGAAAGTTGAAACACAGGTAATTTGTCTGCAGAGACTCCAGAATGATGAGAAGCAGGAGATTCTGCGCACAGAGGAAGTCCTGTGCACACACGACTAAAGAAAACATCACAGAAATGTGTTTCTCGGTGACACAAATACTATTTGGAAGAAGTTATTCATCAGGTCATATATTTAAGGTAATGCCATGAAAAAGTAAGAGTCTGTATTTTACATTAAAGGAGAATGTTTCCACTGAAGGTAAAAAAATTGCAAAATTGTTTATTTTGCTCAGGAATAAGAACCCCAAAATAACAATCATATCTTTACAATCTTCCAGAATAAAAGTAATCAATCTTCCTCCTTAAAAGGAAGCTTTATGAGTATATTTAGTTTTAACTAGCTATTTTGTAAATATGTTCTTCCTAATTTAGGAAGAAAATTTGAAACATTTGTCTTCAAAGAGATAAACATTTACTTCTTGAGAGCTGAACACATCCACAGACTGCTTTACTGAGCCTATGACAAAGTTTGAGGTGCAAGTTGTAGTATGCACATCTGTACTTTTGGTTTTTTTCATAGAATTTCAGCCCAAAGTGTGTAAATAACTAAAGTCAGATTACTCCTGCAGGTTAAGTAAATAGGTCCTGACAGGAGCAACAGAAACAGACAAACCAAATTACTTTCAGGAATATATCCTTTTATCTAAAATAAGTAGTCCACCTGCTTTCGTTTCTGTTGTTTTAAGACTGACTATTCACTTGAAGAGAAGTTTCTTCCCTGAAGGGGAAATATAAAGAATGGGAACTGATAACAAAAGACAACAAGCTTTACAAATGTATCCAAGGGACACAAGTGCACAGTGCCTCAGGGGGAAAAAGAAAAAAAGAATAAATTGTTGTCAATGACAGTCTCTCAGTAAGAGGTGACATTGTTTTAACTTAATCTCCCCCCAAAAAAAACCCCAAACCCCTCTGACTTAAGAAAAATCT
The DNA here is from genome assembly GCF_963921805.1 of Phalacrocorax carbo. NCBI lineage: Eukaryota > Metazoa > Chordata > Aves > Suliformes > Phalacrocoracidae > Phalacrocorax > Phalacrocorax carbo. The sequence goes on from NC_087514.1 coordinate 135,147,298, forward strand.
TTCCAGTTCCTCTGCTTTCTTTCATGTCTCAGAAGGGAACCTGAGGTATAACTCAACCGGTAGGTAAAGGGAAAATTAGAAGAAACTAAAATTTACTGTTTCACTATGCAAACCAGCCTGAGACTTTCAGGGAAGCTCCTGGTGAAGGCCAGGATGTTCCCACTGGCAGCTCAGTGCAGGCACCAGCAGGGCCCTGCCGCTGCCCGCCTTTTTTTTGCTTTTGTGCTCTTTCACTCCAGAGACAACCAGTCAATGCAGGTAATTCTGTTCACATTGAAATAACTCAGAGTAAAGCATGGCCTAAATAACTGTGATTATTCTGTTTCACAGGATTGAAGGAAATGCCATTCCACCTCTTTTCTTTTTTCTCTCTGGCATTTCTTTTCATTCTAGCATGGCAGGCAACATAACATCTGCATGGTATAACCAACAGGTGACTGCTCAGAGAGCACCTCCACCCCTTCCCACGGCTCTTCTTCTAGCCATGTCTTCTTCCCCAGACTCTTCTTACACCCTAATCTTCCACAGCTGCCAGCATGCCCTACAGTTTTTCAAAGGCTCAGTGTACTGTTGCGGTAAGTGTCATTCAAAGGCTACATTTACTATACAAAACTAACCCTTATTAGCTATTTCCCTGATAAATCCTATGGCAGGTATGTGAGATACAGTTGTGTCAGACATCTGGATTGATTTATTACATTCACAACTTTTCAAAACATAAGCATACTTCGGAAAGTATTGGCTAAACATATTTGTCTTCTTTCTTCAGTGAATAACGTTAAAAAATGAAGACAAGGCAGATGACCCCTGCTTTGGTTTATTACATGAGTAATCTAAAACAGCCTTCACCCCAAAAAAAGATCAGAATCTACTATCATCAAGCATTTAAAAGATGAGAGTAAATACTCGCAAGTACGGTATAACATTGACAGAATTATACCAGGTTGCTTTCCTTTATGCATGTCACAGGCTAAAGGCTCTCCTACAAAGACATGCTTTGGCTTTGCTGCTGTGCAGTACTTTGACATGCTGGTTTAATTACACTGTGTGCCTGACTCTCATCTGGTCATGAACTGGGCAAAGTAAAACAGCTTCAAAATGAGGGTTTAAGGATCAGCCTGTGAAACATGTAACTCCAGGGTTTCAGATGAAGAACTGAATCTGAAGAAATGAAGAACCTTAGTTTAAAAGTGTGTTTGTTGATCTGGGAGGAAATTAGAAAGCAGAAAGAAGAAAGTCACTCTTCTGCAGGTGAGTTTCTCTGTCGTCAAAGTGTACTTCTTAATTTAAGAACTTATATTGTGACACTATTTGGCAGTGCCTGAGGGCCAATAAAGAACAAAGCCCTGCATCATTCTGTCTAGCATCTATACAAATAGAGACATAGGTTTCCTGTAAAGCTTATTAAGCAAATAGAAAGGGAAGACCCATGGTAGATGAAGTGGTAAGATAATTATATATTTAAGCTGTGTGAAGGCAGCACTTTCACATTAGTTTCCTTATTGGCTAGAAAGGACTGAAGTAAATGGAAAAATAGAGTATGGAAAGATGTTGAATGGCAGAGGGTAAGAATCAAAGTGTAAAATGAATCTGACACAAAAACAGTCAAGATCCTGTCATTACAGGACAGGGTAATTGTGGCCAAATCCAGGAGCATTATCTGAATGGCAAAGCACCTGATTTGGTTTTAATGGATACATCTGAAAGTTGGGCAATCTGTTACACACTCCTTTGTGATTTTCCCTAAGGTTTCAAGTATGGAGAGGAAGGGGACCTCATAGATCTCAATGGCCCAGGGCTGGAGCGTCCTCTGCACTGGATCGCTCACTGGCGATGCTGGGTACAGGGCTGTGCTTGCCTCCATGAGACCCTTCTGAACGGAGGTGGTTCCAGGTATCAGGAATATAAAATAAGTGATGGAAGTCAAACACACAGCAGATGTACCTACAAAAAAACAAATTCAGAAGGTAAAGATATGACAGAGCCTGGGTAAAATGAATTACAATTTTCCTGTTGTGCATAGAAGCTGTTCTTTTTTGTTTTCTCATACTATTTTATTTATGTTGTTGTTCCAACCCAGAAGGATTCCCTGAATGCAACATTTCAATAACACATAATGCATAGCAAACAAGGTAACACCCTGGGTATAGTTGCCTGAAAATTCATGCAGTGAGATGATCGCATACATCATAACATGTTGCTGACTCATTGCTAGTACAAGAGAAAATAATTTTCCCTCAGGGACAATAATAGATTATCTGTTATCTCTCATCTGCAAAGAGAAAGAATAATAACCTTGAAGTCATAGCAAATTATCTCCACCTGTGACACTGTTAAAATACTAAGATGAAGCTGGCTAGGTGAAACTGTAGAGGTTGCAACTGTAAAATAAAAGCATCTGTCTGGAAAACGCTGCATATTTCCAACATAGGACTTTGAAAAAGATAAACAAAAGGACAATGTTCAGTTATGATTTCTGTAGTGGAATATAACGAGTCAAATAACCAAAGCGTATGGTATAACTGAAAAAAAACCCGAAGAGACAGAAAAGAGACATTTTCTGTCTGAGTCTAGCATCTATGAGAAACAAGAAGTTCCTTTTCTGAATAAGTTTCTCTTCTTAATAACTTCCTAAACTCCCAAGGTATACTTTTTATTTTGCTCCTTAACTAAGGAAGTAGAAGCCAAAAAAAAGAGAAAAAAATATTGCATAATATCACAAAGGAAAGACTATGTCTGTTTTAGAGATGGATCAGAGTAGTCTGTAAAAGCAGAAACTTTGTACGTGTGAAATTTAAATGTCAGTATAAGCACTTACTATATTTGAAAACATGTAAATGCTGAATACGTATGTTTGGGTTTGTTCATCAAAACTTACAGAATTTTTCTCACCATTGATCCAGAGTCAGTGAAACTTTACTTTGGTAGAGAGTGGGGCAACCATGTGCTCCCTGACTTTGTCCAGATGGGCTACCAACATGGTGAGATAGGTGGTGCCAATCACTCCCACCAATTGCGTGCAGCTTCAGCAAAAATTTTTAGGGTGAATCAGTCTCCTAAGTCAAGAGTCTCATTTTAGTGCTGCCTTGCCAGTTTTATTTAACTTGCCTCAGGAAAGGGGAGTCCACCAGAACAGGCCCTTCATTTCCTGTACAATCAATAGTCAGAGGGAGACATATCTGGAGACCAGGAGAGGAAAATCCAGTCCATCTATCATAGATATTTCCATCTTTTTGGATGCACAGGCAATTTATGAAATTTTCTCCAGTTAATTTTAGATAGATATCTAGCTCTTTTACTGAGGGTATAAGGAAATATAAAAATGTTAGACTCATCAACCTCTTCATGGGCCAACTGGCCTAGTTTTCTTTTGAAAAGTCTAACTTTTCTAATGTGACTCAGCCAATGTGTAACAGTTCTTAGACCTTAAATACTTTGGCAAAATTAGCACCTAGGATACTGCTACTGACAGAAATAGAGATGGAGGCTGAAGCATAAAGAGGCATTCACTTTTTTATCAGGGTCCCACTCTGTGCAGATTTAGTAGGTAACTGTAGAACATGGAGGAATTACCTGCATTTGGGAGAACTAAGCTCAGCAGTCCACAAAAAGCTGTATTGGTGTAACCTCCAGGATGGCTGAAGCCCATGATGTACATGAAGCTATGCTGAGTAGCTGGTGGTGTATGTCAGGAATCAGCGAAAACATAGCTGACTATAGTGAGCCTTCGTCGCTCAACCTTTGAGTCAACACAACTGCAGTTATGTCCAGTAATTTCAAGCACAGAGATGCCTGGGGTTTTATCAATAGAGAATTATGGGCTTCAGCTTTCCTCCTGATTATGGAGGCTTTATTCTGAAGTCTGATACTACAAAAATCAGAGTAGACAAAAACCTTGCTTGAAGTCAAGGTCAGAGTCAATCTTGGTCTAATTGGGCGGCTATTTTACCATGTTCTTATGTTAAGATTTATTAATTACTACTGACAACAGCACAAATTGGCATGATGTGGATTCCATTGTGCTTTTGACTGCACAACCTCAACATTCAAGTACACATTTACAAATGGGAGAAATTTTTGGAAGCTTTTAGCTTCAATTTTCACTTCTGGAACTGCAAAGAGATTAATTCACCACCATTCAATCTAATAGGTATGGAAGAAGAAGCTACTTAGCTCCAGTAAAGACATCACTAACCTCTCATTTCTTAAAAACATTGATTTCCAAGTTGGCAGAAGGTATGTACGATTTCATAAGACAGAAGGAGAGTAATAGTTAAGAACATTGTGTCCTTGCTTTGAAAGCTTTTGCCAGAAGCAAACTTTTATGATTCAATTCAACTTAGAAAGAAAAGGATATGCAATGACCCAACAAGATCTTTCACAGCTGAACGTGCTGCTTTAATTTAAAACAGGCACCAGAAAATTCAGTCAAGAAAAGTAGTGGTGGTAGTGTTCCCAAGATAATAGCCTATGCACTAATTTAAACTTACTCTTTACCATGCCCTGGGATGGCAGCCAGAACCAGATTTGAATTTCTTAATTTTCTTTTAACCAGAGTTAAACATTTCACAAAGGTGTTATTAGAGCTTAGATGATAAAAAAGATAAATCAGTCCGACATGCAGCATGGTGCTTCTCATCTGCGGAAATGTCTCTCAGTAGAAATGCAAATGTTAATACAGACCATACAATGTTGTTAGTCTATAAAGCACACTTTTATCATAGGCATTACACTGTCACTTTGTCATAGCCTTAGATAATCCTAAAACATTTTCCTACCAGCATCATTTGTTTGTTGTAACTCAACTACTCTATAAACTCAGGAGTGTTGTAATGTACATGACAACCATCACAGAGGCCTGCATAGATTATATTACTAGACTATTAATAATTCAATGCAATCACATAATAACAGAAAATGAACTACAGTCAATACAGTTTTTGGCAATAGATATCTAAATGTTGCTGTAAATATTCACATGTTCAGATAGAAAACCTGCAAGACAAATGTCTTCATTTGCTGTACTAAAACTTTCTTTCTGGTCCTGCCTAATCAATGAGTGCAGTTTGTCATATAGTACTGAGTGGACAAAACCAGCAGAGGGTGAAGCTTCTTACAGGGTGGATCTGGTCGCTGTCCAATTCCAACTGGTGTGTCAAAGCACCAGAGCCTAGACCTTCAGCCGGTCCAGGTCCTAATGAATGAACTCCCATAGGAATTAAGAATCAATGCAGAATAAACAATATGTGTATCTTTATAGTAAAAGTTTTAATTTATGTAATTAAACCTATTCAAAAGTGACAGTCTGAACTCTGGTATTGCTCTTTTGCAACTTCTGTTTAAAACAATTTCAACACTAATACTGATGATAATGTCTATACATGCAGATAATTAACTTTTGTACACATGCACATACACACGTAGTAGATAACCTTGTTCCCTTTAACAGCTTGCTATTTCTTACTTTCACTTGTGGCATCATGCCTTAAGTTTGAAGGAGCTCCCAGTTGCTCAAATTAGCATATGTTACCACTTTATTTTGATTGGTAATCAATTTCCATATATTTATTCACAGTAAATCATACTGTAGTTCATTTCCAGCACAGTATGTAGTGCAGCATGTGCTTACAGGGGGTGAGTTCTTGTAAACTTTGTGAGTGAACTTAGCGGTTCTGCTGTTGGCCACTGAGAGTTCATAATTCCACCCTCATCCTCTCTGTTGTTCTGCAAGGAACTTGGACACTCTTTAATTCTAAATGACATTAGCTTAAAAAAACAACAATTGCTGGTTGCTAAAGCTTCCTGTTTTCATGGTGTTAGGAGGTCTAATAATAATTTGACCATTACCACACAACTGTGAACGCTGTGAAGTGTTCACCTTCATCCATTGTCTTAAAACTATCACAATTTTAGAATCTGGAAATAAAAGCCAAAAATCAGAAGCAGAACTCTGTTAATGATTCATTGGTGATTCAGAGTGTGTCATTTATCCTCCATTTGTTGCCAAGGGAACTTGACACCCACTTCCTACCACATCATCGTTACAACCAAAACAGTGTCAAGCCACAGTATTGCTTTGCTGCTGTTTATGACTGTTAAATGCCAACTTCTTGTAAAAAATTAACTGTGTAAAATAGGTTTTCTTAATATCATCTTAAGTTCTGTGTTTTAGAGCTATCAGTGGCCAGCCAGAAATCCCATCTGAAAAGAATGATATGATCTGCAACTTCCGATGTCTCCTGCAAAACTGTTAAATTTGTTCTGCTAAGTGATTCGAAATATAGTACACCCTGAATCTTGAATTGTGTAAAGGGGGATGTTTGATTTTTTACTGAAATATTTTCTTGACTGTCAAAATCATTTCAAAAAGAAATGGGTCAAGAGTGGAGGCACTTGAAAATGGTTTTCTGGTTTGTAAAAAAAGTTCTGCCTGTTCTTGTTTTGTATTTCTAATGTATTTTACATCCAAAATAGATTAAATCAATCATTTTCAGCATTAGCAATGAACTGCAAATTTCCCTTATCTTATTCTCTAATAGTGAAACTGTCTGTCTTGTCACCAGATGTGTCTGCTTTGATGGTAGAGACCTGAAGTAGTATCCAAAGTACTTTAACTGAAAGTTTTTAGGCTCAAACAAATGATCTCCAAACAAAATATTTTGCTGAAGATTTTATGGCCTGCTATGATAAAGATATTTCAGACTGGTCCTATACATGTTGACTTTAATATCAGTTTGGCTGAAATGATTTTAAAAATCTTTAGAAAGACCCACGTACACTTTAGACTGACCTGTGGAATCACTCAGTGATCTCCTTCACCTTCTTCAGACAGGTCTCTGTCTATCACTTTAGAAGAAAAAGAAAGGTTGAAGAAAAACAGTTTCTTAATAAACCATAAAATAAGTTTATTTTACTTACCATAGTATTATAAGTATTTACTGTATCATATTATTGTAAGGTTTCTCATGTGGTTTGCTGATTAGAGATCCTGTTCTCAATGAGGGCTGGCCTTTGCAAATTACTGGACAGATCTGTGCTGGGAGCATTTCCTTGTCACACACACAAAGAATGGGTCTTGAAGTCTCATTTTGTATCAGCACAGAATGAATTTAAGGAAAGCGTGGGAGGGAGAGAAAGTTCCTCACCCTACTGGAAAGGGCACTTGTTCCAAACCTGGAGTTTAGAAATTCCACACTGAAAGTCCATGCTTTTTTTCAATTCAGAGTGAGCTGAGACAAAATCTTTGCTTCAAGCTAATCAGAAAAGTAATTTAAACCTGTGCCTTCTACCAACAGAGTAAAGCCTAAACCCCCAGCTAACCTATCCTCTGTAGCATACTTTCACAAGAAAGTCTTCTGCCTCTAAACCCTTTTTAAATTTCTCTTTGCCAAACCAAATCTTTTTGGTATTTACTAAGTTGCATTTTGGCAGAAAGAAGTCTTGGCAAACCAGATTCAGTGTTAAACATGGTGGCTTTGATCCAGCAAAGCACTTATATTCTTAATTCTAAGCAAAGACTTAGCTCTCGTTGTTCCAGCTATTTGAAATTATGTAGACTGTTCATTTAACATCAGGGCTGTAATAAGTTAGGAACTTAATGAGAACATACAGTGAGGCAAACGCCCTGCTATGGTTCAAAACAATAATGAATAACATGTTCTAGGAATTCATTAAGATTACAATGTTTTAGTTTAATTTGTCAAAAACAATTAGAAAATAACTGGGAAAATATTTTTTTAACTTTCTGTTTATAGTTTGTCTCATTCCTCAAGACTTAAATATTAGAAGTTTCCTAAATTACTACCAAAGCCTAGTACCTGCAGAAAGAATAATTCTGTAGTACAGGAAGTATGGAGATGGAGTATAATCCCATTTTATATATTTTCTTTTTCATACCATATTGTGCAATATATTTTTGCAACATGAAAAGTAAATATACCTAAACATACAGGTATTTAGAAAAGCTAATTGTATTTAATAAAGAGCTGTACCCATTTGTAACTGTTAAATATATGAAAATACAAATATGAGGGCCATGTGAAGACCAGGAATACTTATTTCTGTCTTCCCATAAAGTGTGAATAAACTGTGCTTGAAATCATATCAATGTTTATACCTATGTATACACATAAATAGCTAGGAAGAGATTTCAGCAAGATGTTTAAATGCCTGCTTTTGCATTAGTGTTTTTCATCTGAGAAAATATGAATCTCCTATCTTTTTTTGGAGTTTAAATCCACTCGAGATAAAAAGCATAATAAACAAGAATAATAAATAATAATAGGTATATAGATAATAAGATAATAAGCAAGACTATGTAGATAATAAACAAGAAAAAATTATTTTAAGTTTAACTTTTGTTGTTAGACTCTCCACAGTGTGAGAATTAGTTAGAAGATCAGGTTATATTCTTCAGGGTGCAATATACTCTCTTTCAGGGGCCAGAAAATATTTTTTTAACTGTCTTTTTCACTACAATGCATAGTTGACTAGGTAAGGGCCAATGACTGAAGCCTGAGTCCTCTTCTACGGTGCTGATACGTAGCATCACAACATCAACAACTCCACCCCACAACTCATCTTCCCATGGCACACATTAGCATAACCCTTTAATTTGTGAGGAAACCAAGGCAAAGAGAGGTTATTTGTGCAGCCCCACAGTAGATTAAAAGAACCCGTATAAAGAATGGAGAGCCAGTGGCTCTCAGCCAGCTTTTGCCTGCCATGTCTGGGACCTTAGGGGCTCTGCTAGGTGGGTGCTGACAACCAGAGAAGGAGAGTGCGTGGCACACCAGCAATGGCCTTATGTGAGAGACTTGGAGGCAAGGTTGGAGTAGAGCCCCGTGTCTTTAGTGATTTGCAGAGAAATGCAGGGAGGAAATATAGTCTTCAAAGACCTGTTACATTGCCAAACAAGCAAAAAAGAACCTAATTATAACTGCAAATGTGGCCAGCAGAGTCAGTGGTCCTGCTGGAAGCCAAGCCCTGTTTCCTTCATGTTCAAGTTCCCTTGAAGCTCCCCTGTGTCAAATGTTAAGCATATTTTAGATGGTAACTGTTTCTTAAGAAAATTATAAGTTTTACCTAGTTCACCTGAAATCCTCAATAAAACTTCTATTGACTTCAGCGATACCAGGACTTGACTGTGATCCAGGACCTGAGAAAATTTCTTACATAGATAAGGACTCAATTTGATCTCAGGTTACTTGTAGACTTTTCTCATTGTTTCTTCCAAAGGACAGATTTGCACACATAGGAAAAAGGATAATACTGGGTCTAGTACTTCTGGGAGAATAGACTGCACTCTTCAGAGTCTTCTCAATATTATTTTTATGCCCAGAAGGGAGGCCAAATAGCACACCTCTGTTGTGAAACTTTCCTTCAGTTACGGCTAGAAAGAATACCTTATGTTTTATTCCACTTTCTAAGCATCAGGTATTGTAAGCTCAATTTAAAAATACAAAGGAATATATTTCTTGCAGTCTGAGCTAAGGAAAATTTTCTGAGTTAAGGACAATTTATAGATACAACGTTAATGACATGATATTTGTCTCAGAGCTGTAAGCTGCTCATATGTTTAAGAGATGTTAAGCATGTGATTGATATTAAGGTGCCATCAATATCTTGTAATAGCCTTCTCTATGCCTAATTTTTTTGGTGGTCAGGCTGGCTACAGAATATTAAAATTTTAGTATATATTCTTTTATTTTCTATAGAAATACCTGACGCCTGCAGTCAGACATAGCAGCCCTTCATCTGACTTTTTTCTTGAAAGAAGGGGTCTATCACTGGTCCTCAGCATCTTCTCAAGTCTTTGTTTGCAGGAACAGTTACTTTTAGTTTCTACTTATGCAACCTTGTCAATTCAACAACAGTCTGCACCACCACTAAAAAGAGAAGGGCTGATGCCCTTCCCTGTGCCAGCTCTAGTTTCCAGGTGGCTGCTCCAGGAGCTAGATCAGGGATTCCATCTGCCTGAACAGTGATCTGGTGAAAGCAAAGACAAAACAAATCCAGCAGCTTGCACTGTGGCTGGGTGAAAGTAGCTGTACAGCTGCAATCTTAGCAGAGTTGGTGTTGACTAAAACTTAGGGCAGCCTTGAAAGTTTCCTAAAATAGTCAGAGTTCCAACCTGCCACCCAGTCAGAAAATACCTCTGGCTTTAGCCTTGCACGGATCACCACTATAGGGGCCCATATGAAATGGACAGCTGTTTGTCTGGATTGCTGGCTGGAGGTGGGTACCCATCTATCTCAGCTTGGAAGCACATAATGTTGTTGAAGGCATTCATGTTGGTACGTGCTACAGATCTCCACTTTTACATGTATCAGAAATGTTTGCTATCTTTGAAATGCTTCAGACAACTGTGAGTCATTTCTTTTTCTCTCCCTGCTTCATTTTCACCCCAAAAGGAAAAGAAAAACAGAACAGGCAGGCATTTTCAAGGTTTCCCAGGTAAAAGTTATGTTGTACTGTGCATTGTTATGTAATCACAGTTGCAATCAATTTTTTTTTCTTCCTTGGGTTACTAAATCCATGCTTTGAACTCCAAGTGTTGGTATGCATTAAAGTCAGAAAAATATCAAAAGTTCAATGCTCGAAGGCATGTCTCCCTTTTTAGGCAGTGCTCAGGTCTTGAACTTTGGAAGAAAAAATCTCTATTTTTCTAATACTGCTGTGACTACACCTGCAGCTGTCAGGAGATCTATATCCAATAGCCCAAAAGGCATTTTGAGATGAGTTAGATTTAATTTTTAATGTGAAAGAAATAGCTTAGTCCATTTTATTAATTCCATTTAGCCTCCATACACATTCTCCTTTTCTCTTATAGACCCTGTCAGCACTATCTACAACAAAATTTCTGACACAGCATATGAACTTTTGCTACAGAAGTGTCTGTGGAATATATTTTCTTTATACTTCTTTAGTGTTTTATGCCAGAGCTCACTAAAATGATTCAAAACATACACTACACCAACACATACTGGAACAAAGAGATATTTAAGGGCTACTTTACTCAATGCTAGATTGTAGAAAAATGTTAAAAAATATATCAGTAGCTATAAGTCACTTAATCTTTTGATCCAAGCATTAATTCTTCTTGGATGTGGGTGAAATCACTGCTTTTGCAAAGTGCACCATGTGTTGTATACATAAAAATACTTTTTTTCCTATGTACTGCACCTACTTTTTCTAGAAGACAGATATAGGTAGCCACTGTTTTGTTTTAAAATAATGTTTCCAAGGAAACTTTTTTAACATGGAAACCTGTTATAAGAAGCAATCTATTGGTTTTTTCCACTTTTTTTTCTCCCTTTTTTATAAAAAGATATGTTATCACGGAAGCCTTAGTTATCAGAAGTGATGGGTACATGAGCTTTATACCTTATCTGAAAAAGGACCCGTCCAAGAATGTAAAGCACTGTAGTACTGAGGGAGGGGGGTTGAGTCATTCTTGGAGTAAAGTGCTGTTCACAGAGGGTCACTGTCAAACATTTTGCAGTCATTTATTTTTTTCCTGATATCGCCCTTCTTCATATTAAAGTAATAAAAGTCTTATTTGATGGTGATACATGATCTCAGCAAAACACAGCTGGATACAGACCAGATGCTTTGACTGCTAACAGAATTGTCTTGTCATGTGAATGTGGCTTGACCATGTGCAGTCAGTGATTGGATTGTTGGAGATTCTAGTAGTGTGGCCATTAGATCTGACTGATTCTTTTTGACTGAAACCTTTAGCTGAAAACATGGGGACTTGCCAGCAGTGAAATTTTTTACCAGAAATGTTTTTATCTTTCCAGAAAGATTTAGATATTTTTATCTCATATTTTATTTTGATATAATATTTTTGTCCAATGTCAACTTTCATTTGACTTTTAACAATAGGTGAAACTATGCCTTGAGTTGCATTTTACACATTTTAGTTATCTTTGCAAAACCCAAACATTCTTCTAATAGAAATAAAATATAGAAATGAAATGTACAAATAATCTTTATTTCTTGAAAGTCTCAATGAAGTATTTTAATTGGCTTATAAGAACTAGGACTAGAGATTTAGTCCACCTTGAGTTGCAATAAAAAACAAATGGGAATTTTATCACCAACCAGCACAAAGGAGTCACGGCACTGGTTTTCTTAACCAGGGATCTGTTGAATCACAAGGCCAGGAGAATAAGAAAGGTTGTTAGGCCTGATGGTGCTGAAGGGGTGCAAGAAAAAGTACTGCCAAATGATAGCTTTAAGTCATACCTTGTACAAGAAAACTTAACTGATTTAGATATCTCACCTAACTCTGTAGTCAAAATAGATTTTCAAAGTAGTTTTAGAAAGAGTTTTAAAGGAATCTCACTGAAGTGAGCAGGAATATCCTTTTGGTGCTGGTTGTGACCATCGATGTTGGAGTCCACTTGAATAATAGCTCTCAACTCAAAGAATAGCTTTACCCTCTCCGTCATGAAACTGCAACCACAGGGCAGCTCAGCAGCCCTGGAAAGCACAGTCCATTGCAGGCACTTTGTGTGAGGTTTTCAACAAGTTGAAGATGTGTAACTGCAATTGTAGTGAAGTCTTTGGTGCATACTGGGATACTTCCTTCCCAACTGACAAACAATTTTCACTCTTGTATCCATATAATGAATTTATTCTTTCTTGTTCTTATAAGGATTTTTTATTATATCGTAAAAAACTTATTAATATAAGCTTTAACTGGCTTCCCAAAAAAAGGCGACCGAGCAAATTGTGCTGAAATGACTGACCTACATCAGAAAATATAAATAAGATCTTTTAACTTCAAAGACCTGAAGTCTTTTTAAACTGCTATGCTGAAGAAATTAGATTTATATGTATCTCATGTTCCTCAGGCTTCTAATTGAATTAGTAAACGAGAACAATCTTCCCATTTCACCCAAGTGAAACTGTCTTGGGTAACATTGCCCTAGTGTATAGCTGCATTTAGGTTAGGTAGTGGCTGAATATTTTTTCATGGTAACTAAATCCTTTAGCCAGCAGACTGTGGGGTTTAAGAAAGATTAAACTTCTAGGGCCCTGCCAAAAGCAATAATTAAAGTAACTAAGATCTACTTATATAAACAACTGTCATTTTATTTTAACTGGGACTTTTGCGTTTTACTAGTGTCAAATAGAATGAGCTTCCAAGAGACTTGACTTAAAAGAGGTTCTCTTTAGTAACTGTATCTTTTCTGAAATGTTAGTACAACACATCATTTGCATATTCTGCCCCTGCTAAGACAAAACTATAAAATCTTGAGAATTAATTACTGAACAATAAACCAAGTTTTGAACAGAAAAAATCCTGAAATTGCCATGGAGTAAAAGATTTTTAATGTAATAAAAAGATCAGAAACATGAGAAGGAAAAAGGATATAATGACAAAGAAAATAGTCAGCTGGGGAAGAGCAAGAAAAAGCAGTAAGCCTAGCCTATACCTCAGCTGCCTGGGTCCTGAGTGCTCAAGACAGCCAACCTCTTGCCCTGTAAGTAGATATAAATCATCTGGTTACAGTTGCTTATGAACTTCAGTGACCTATTAGACAAATGCTTGTTCCCCTAGGATGAAGCCCAGGGTATGGGCAGGCTGGGAAGCAGAAGGCTTAGACCATGCTGGGAGAGGTGAAGTCTATCCATGAGTAGCATAGTGCACTCCTGGGAAGTGCATGCTCCCTCACCTCCTCTCCTCTTGATCTCCCTCCCATGCTACACAAACAAAGCCTGGATCTGCTCCAAGCCAGCCCTGAAAGTCCCTCAGAAGGAAAGTGAGGCGGGCTGCTGGGGAAACAGTCCTCATCCCTCTCTCAGAGTACAGGCAGGGAACAAGGCTTCCAAAACTCAGAGTGTGTGTCCAGCCAACAGGGGCTCCTCAGCTACTACACAGTGAGGGCCAACATGACACAAACCTCTTTCTTTGGCTTCTGTGGAGACCCATATTATGGTTTCCTTGATGGTGGGCCCCTTGTGCTCATTCTTCTCCAATCTGGAGCCCCAAATCCTGTCTGTGACTTCCTGTAGGTTGTAGCGAGCTCCTACCCAAGTGCTCCGTGACCAGAGCTCCCAGTTTTATGAAGTTATTGGGTACTAATAGGAATTCAAGGATGTGGCCCATGACCTGTTACTTTTAGCATGTGTTTCATTTATGTTTCTACTTTTCATTGCATTATTTTGGCAGGAAAAGAAGGAAAATTTTGTGTCAGGCTGCTGAAAATCCATTCTTAGCCAGTGGCAAACCCAGCACTTATTTTTCATTCTCCTCTAAGTCCTGCTTAGAGGACAATGGTTTTAACTCTATTTTCCTATCCTTTAAGTGAATTAAAAACATTATATTAAAAACAATGCCAGCAATGTTTTCCCTGATATACAGACAGACATACAGAGTTTATTGGCATAATTAAAGGCAGACTGGTCTTTAAAAGCTAACAATTTCCACAGAGTCTGAGAGTCTGTCATTGAATTAAGAGGAAGCAGTAGATGTATTTAATGATTTCTTTGTTGAGGACCTGCCCTCAAAACCCGGTGCAAGTTCCTAGGTAAGCCTAAAAGAGTCTTAAACCTCCCTCCAACTCTCAGCATGCAGATATCCAAGCCACTTTAAAACTCAATGAGTTAGTTAAAAATCTGGTTGGTGAAAATCACACTCTGAGGGACTAGAAGAGAAAGGTGTACAGGAAAAACTACCAGCAGGAGGGTGTAAGAAATTTTAAATCAAAGAGACCACCAGCTACTTTTACACAGATTATGTTCTGGCTTCTTGCCAGTTAAATTAGCAAGATTTTAGACACCCACGTAATAGATACTTTACAGTCTTAGAGGGATTTACAAATGCAAACCATGCAGTGCAGGGAATATTAGATACTGTTTTGTATGTCTTTTTATAGAGTTAATTACTCTTTCTTTATAATCAATTATGTATAGAAAAATTGCTGATTATTGACCCCAGATATACAAATATAGTGGTCATGAACACCACCTCTCCTCCTTTAACCTGTGTCTGATCTGACACTAACATATCCTCCTATTAGAGATGGCGACTTGAAGGCTGGTCTCTCAACAGGGAGACTACATGAGAATTGGGCTATACTTAAACTTCTGTTGATTCTGGTATTCAGTGACCACATCCGTCTGTCACCAGTTCTCACAGCTGTACAAGTACACAAAAGTGGGTAGAGCAGATAAGTTTATTTGAGAAGCGTAGTTTGACAACCCTGCAGTGTTGATGTAGCATAGTGTTAACGGGGCTTGCATGTCCTTCCCTCCTTCCCATACTTCTCTGTACCTAAAACTTCTGACTCTGCTATTCCCTCTCTCATTCGTCTATGCTTCAAAAGCTTTATATCACTTATCTCAATGTTTAATCTTTATTTTCTGTGACACCATCCCAGACAGCCTGAGCACAGTTACTCCTGTGACGCCTTGCTCAAAATGATCTTCTAAAAATAAAACAGTTAGGGGAAAAAAGCAATCAAAACCAGGGTGTAGCTGGACTTTACTAACCTACAGCTGACCAGGATTACTACACTGAGTGATATGTGACAGCCAGAACCTTGAGTAGTTTTCTGAAGGAAAGTCTATGTAGGGAATACACTCTCAGCTGATAAGTTCTTTCTACCATATTTGTTACTGGCATAGGTGGAAACTGTAATGGAAATATCTTTAAATTTTTGTAACTCTTTATTTTAGTTGCATGTTATAGGAATTACCATTGCAGGAACCATATGAACCAATGGAGGACAAGTTTTACAAGAAGCAGTGCTAGTGCAGCAGTGAGCTCACCTGAGCTGGCTTTGGTGCCCAATAACTCCAAGCAATGCACAACCTCTCCTGTCCTGAGTGGCCACCATAAGAGATGGAGCCCAAAGTCATGGATTAAATTAACTCGGTGGACATTTTGTGGACATTTATGGACATTTTAAAGATATTTCACAGGGGTAGTCCATAAACTAAGGGAATTATATTTGTGTATTATATCAAAGGATGGGAAGTTTGGTGGTGGTTAATGAGGTTGTATTGGACAGTGTGGGACCTGAACATGACATAAATGGTATGGAATAAGGGGTGGAGAATGCACTGGCTTTGGCTGGGATAGGGTTAAATTTCTTCACAGTAGCTAGTATGGGGCTGTGTTTTGGATTTGTGCTGGAAACACTCTCCCTCATCTTTGAAGTCCAGTGCCTGAGGACTGGAGGAAAGCAAATGTCACTCCAATCTTCAAAAAGGGCAAGAGGGAGGACCTGGGGAACCTTAGGCCAATCAACCTCACCTCCATCCCTGGAAAGGTGATGGAGCAGTTCATCCTGGAGGCTGTCTCCAGGCATGTAGAGGACAAGAAGGCTATCAAAAAGAGTCAACATGGATTTACCAAGGCAAGATCATGCTTGACCAACCTGATAGCCTTCTATGATGGCATGACTGGCTGGGTCAATGAAGGGAGAGCAGTAGGTGTTGTCTATCTTGACTTCAGTAAGGCATTCGACACTGTCTCCCACAGCATCCTCACAGGCAAGCTAAGGAAGTGTGGGCTGGACGAGTGGACAGTGAGGTGGATAGAGAACTGGCTCAACAACAGAATTCAGAGAGTTGTGAACAATGGAGCAGCATCCGGATGGAGGCCTGTCAGTAGTGGTGTTCCCCAGGGGTCTGTGCTGGGTCCAGTCCTGTTCAACACATTCATCAATGACCTGGACGATAGGATAGAGTGTGACTTCAGCAAGTTTGCTGATGATACCAAGCAGGGAGGAGTGGCTGATGCACCAGAAGGCTGTGCTGCCATCCAACAAGACCTGGACAGGCTGGAGAGCTGGGCCGAGGGGAACCTCCTGAAGTTCAACAAGAGCAAGTGCAAGGTCCTGCACCTGGGGAGCAACAACCCCATGCACCAGTACAGGCTGGGGGCTGAACTACTGGAAAGCAGCTCTGCTGACAAGGACCTAGGAGTGCTGGTGGACAAGAAGTTACCATGAGCCACAATGTGCCCTTGTGGCCAAGAAGGCCAACAATATCCTGGGATGCATTAAAAGGAGTGTGGCCAGCAGATCAAGAGAGGTTATTCTACCCCTCTACTCTGCCCTAGTGAGACCACATCTGGAGTACTGTGTGCAGTTTTGGGCCCCCCAGTTTAAGAAGGACAAGGAACTGCTTGAGCAAGTCCAGCAGAGAGCAACCAAGATAATCAGGGGACTGGAGCATCTCCCATATAAGGGAAGGCTGAGAGACTTGGGTTTGTACATCCTGGAGAAGAGAAGACTGAGGGGGGATTTCATCAATACCTATAAATATCTAAAGGGAGGGTGTCAGGATGATGGGACTGGGCTCTTTTCAGTAGTGCCCAGTGACAGGACAAGGGCTAATGGGCACAAACTGAAACACAGGAAGTTCCACCTCAATATGCGAAAAAAACTTCTTTCCTGTGAGGGTGCCAGAGCAGTGGAACAGGCTGCCCAGGGAGGTTGTGGAGTCTCTTTCCCTGGAGACATTCAAAATCCACCTGGTTGCGTTCCTGTGCCCCCTGCTCTAGGTGTCCCTGGTCAACCATGGGGGTTGGACAAGGTGAGCTCCAGAGGTCCCTTCCAACCCTCTCCTATTCTGTGATTCTGTGATATGAATTTACAACATAGTGTTCAGCAAAACCAAACCAATACAAATCCGGCATTCATAGGAATTTCCTTTTATAAAGAAGGAGGCAAGAGATTTTTCCCATGTAGGTATGTCTCTAATAAGAAGAACAATTTATTCAACCAATGTCTTTGTCCAGCACCAACATAATGGACTGTATTCAGTTTCAGAAAAAAAAAAAAAACCAACACTAAAAAAACCCCAAGAGATAAAAACTGCAAACCCTCCGAGCTTGCTAAAATGAAAGAATTTTGGAAACACCATAAAATTAGGGAAAGGATTGAGGATTTTTATTGAAGAACTTACTTTCTTTTCATTTAACCCTAGCAGTGGGACAGTTGACCCTAACTGACCAAAGGGATATTTCACACCATATGGCATCATGCTCAGCATATACAGCTGGGGGAAGAAGAAGGAAGGGGAAGACTTTTAGAGTGATGGTGTTTGTCTTCCCAAGTAACTGTTACATGTGATGGAGCCCTGCTTTCCTGGAGATGGCTGAACACCTGCCTGTCAATGAGAATTAGTGAATGAATTCCTTGTATTGCCTTATTTGTACACATGGCTTTTGCTTTACCTATTAAACTGTCTTTATCTCAACCCACAAGTGTTCTCACTTTTACTGTTCTTATTGTGTCCCCCATCCCTAAGGAGGGGAGTAAGCGAGCGGCTGTGTGGGGCTTGGTTGCCACCTGGGGTTAAACCACAATAACAGTTTAGCTAATTAACATAACAGATAGTAAGAATCCTTCAGAGCAAGTGGAGTTTCTTGTGACGATAGGATAAAATCTCCTATCTTGGGCCACGGCAAAAAAATCCTTCCTACAATATATGTCTAGAAATAGTAACACTATGCAGGAAGGTGTTAGCTTGTAGCTTCCTACCTATCAACACAAAAAGTTGTGAAAACTCAGCAAAATATTGGGATGGCAGGAGGCAGGTTTACCTCGGTCAAGTTCAACAAGCTGTTGCTGTAGTCAGTATGTGAAATACGTGTTTATAAAGTACCAGTTATGGAAAAGAAACAGTCAAACATCTGTCCGTTCCCTCTTTCAGGAATGTCTGCGCAACATAAGTGCCTAGTCTTTATAGATCAAAGTTCTGTCTCAAAATCTGACTCCAACAAGAAATCAAGCAAGAGGAGCAGTCTTCCTTGATGACAATTGGAAATGACTACTGCTCTGTTAGGAATCTTGCACAACAAAACTGAAAATATCATGTGTTGTCACAACATGATGCTTTGGGTACTGGTGCTCATGCCACTATAGGACTGTTAAAGGAACTGGTACAGGCAAGCAAAATAAAACAACTTCAGGATATAACAAATACTTCTGGGAACAAGAATCATCTAACCAGTTGTCCACTGATCTGGGAATTTTGTTGCCAATATCACAGTGGCCTAATGGCAAAAGAAGGCTCAGGAAATTCTATTGTTTCAGCCTCAGCAAGTAAACATTTGCTTATGTATTCCCTGAAGCTGAAGGAGTTATATCCCAAGGGACACTCATAATTTGAGTTATGAAAATACAGTGTTATCTTACAATGATAATAGTGCAGCCATACAGATAGCAGTGCCTTTAGTTAGCACAGTCCTCACCCTCCCTTGCAGGGAGCAGATTGACAGCTGTAGTCATTTGTCAGAAGATGACCAAGCTGATCAGAGCTGTTAATTAAAATAATCAGAGGCTTGATAGCACAGGCAAAGCCCAGCAAGTGAGCCAAAGGAGGGGCAGGTTAAAATTATGGAAAGCACCAGAAAATGTATCTCCATTTCATGTTGAACAATCTTTATATTGGGAACTCATGTTATTTCTTTGTACAGAAGATCTTATAAGCATGGAAACATCTAGCTTAACATAGGCTTTTGTTAGTTTAGTGCTGTTCTTACAAACTTCTTGTAGAATGTGGTGGGGGTCTTGTGGCACAGCTATATGATGGATTTCTCTCTACAGCATGTTTTGGCTGCACAATTCCTTAAGTGCATGTAGAACATCATTACCAGTGAAACGCTGGGAAGTCACTAAACTTGCCTATCTCTAGTTACACTTTAATAAAGCTGGCTGGGAACCAGAGAATCAGCTTGCCCATTTCATTGGCAAATTCTTCTCTTTTGTTGATTTCTGAAAAAGAACATAAACTGAAAGTGCTGGAATGCCCCATGAAAAAAAAAAAGAGACAACCCATAATTTTAAGGTAATTTATTTAAAAAAAATTAGAGCACCATGTTCCAGATTTTAACATTTTAAATATTTCCTCCTTCAATATTAAAAATTGTTGAGTTTCTTAGTTTAAAAAGTCATTTTAATGGAATATAAGGATCATTCCGTGAAGGTGTTGGAGAAGTCTTTTCCTGATATTGCCAAAAAAAGACTATTTTGTCTCTTTGAAATTACCCAACTGACCATTTTTAAAGCAAACTGAATTCTTATCAGAATCAGTGCACTTTTCCAGCCCTCTGATTTTTTTTTTAATTTAAGCAGCATTTCCCCTTAAACCATACTATACTTGTAGAAGGCAAATGGGAATGTGTACGCACATAAATCTTGTGCAAAGATAGGAAAGTTTACCTCCAAGTGACCTTCAGCCTTTCATGTAATCACCACATTCTGGATGGACACACTTATTCTAGAGGAGCTCACATCAACTAAACTTGAAATAAAATAATTACGGTACTTTAATCACTTAAAGACATATAGCTTATTTATCAGTGCCATTTAGAACCTGATAAAATTATGGAAATTGAATGAATGCTGACCCCGCTCACTTTTTTATGATCAATGTAAAAAAAAGTAATCCTGCCAAGAAAAATCACAAACTTGTTGCGTGACAGAGAGCCTTTGTGGCCACTGCAGGCTGTAGCAGTTGTCTATATGATGGCATTGTGGGGGAAAATGAAAGCCTTTTAAAGTCAAATTGCCAGTGATTTGCAACTTGGAGCCATTTCATGATTGCATTTGATGGAGGATAATCAATCCTGAGTGGGTAAATGTACCTCAGTTTCTTTTAATGTTGAAGGACAGTAATATATATATATGCTCAGTGTAAGGAGTATGTTTTAGGATTAGGAACTCTGTTTTTGCAGCAGTTTCAGAGCACCTTTTAATAATTTGGAAAAATATTTTTAATGCTAACTATGTCTGGCACCATGACACTGCCAAGACTTATATTTCAAGTATTTCACGATTGCCAAACACATGTGCAAACTAAGGACGCCATCAGGGAATTTAAGGTTAACTTGTTCTTTTTTTCACATTCATGCTGTTTGTTTTTTCCCTCCACCTAATCCCCAAGATCCAAACATTATCATCTTTAATTTTGATTTTTTTATAAGTTTACACTGAGTTGGAATAAGTAATACTTTCTTCAAACTGTACAGCTTACTTTCACTAATATAATAAAGTCCATTCTTTGTGCACAGGGAATGTACAATTTACACAAGCTAGACCAGAAGTTTGCATAAATGTAATGGAAATTTATTCTTGTTTCATGAGTATGTAATGTAAATACACAGAATCACAGAATGGCAAGGGGTTGGAAGGGACCTCTGGAGATCATCTTGTCCAATCCCCCTGCTTGAGCAGGCACACCCACTGCAGGGGCACAGGAACGCGTCCAGGTGGGTTTTTAATGTCTCCAGGGAAGGAGACTCCACAACCTCTCATATTGTATTTAAGGTGCTCTGAAATGTAACCCAGTAATCAGATTTGAACCAGTAGGGAGGGGATGGAGTGCTAAAAGATATAGCATTTGCAGAAAGATTTTCATAAGGAGAAATTGGTTTAGCAAAAAAAGTAGCAGCAAAATACTCAAGGAGGGCCAAGCCCTGAGTTCCTTTCCTTGTCTTAATTGGTGGGCCAAGGGTGCCTTGAGCTTTCCTAAGTGTGTGCCAGCTGCCACAAAAATAAGTTTGTCTGAATGAAAACAGAGCGCCAAATACTGGCTGCATCAGTTTCAGTGGGAGTTTCACCAAGATTTCAGCCTGTAAGAACACTCCAATTTTGGCTGTGAAGAAAGAGCTGTGGTGGGAAAAAATTTAAGGAAAATTAAATAACAGTGAGCTGAGTATCATGGCCTGGAAGTAACATTTAATGAAGAGGTGCAATATGAAGATTATGAGGCATAGAAAGGAAAATGATGCCATTGAAATACCAAAACCTCAGGGATCTACTAGCTATTAAATGAAGATGAACAGCTCTACATCTGTGCTGACTTGAAACAACCCAGGGTTTATAGGGATCTGCTTAAACTCTCATGTTTAACTGCTGATCCACAGATTACTCCACAACACAGATGCCTAATGAACAGATATCTATGTTGGACAGCAACATAACTGAACATATTTAAATCATTTGCTAAGAAAAATAAAATTTTATGAGGAAGGAGAGGTGCAGAGACAGCTGAGGGGCCAAATTCTGTTCTCAGTTACACATACGTAATTCCACTGATTTTAAATTCATGTACTTGCATGTAAACTGAGAGCAGATGCGAGGAGAAAAACAGATTTGGCCTGAATTTGATCAGTCTGCCTCAGCCCAAGAGGAACCTTGAGCGCTGGATTTCTAAAATTTGATTTTGTTTTTGTTTCATTGAGTGAGAACAAAGAGCACATTTAAGTTACTATGAATCAAACAATCACTCATGAATGCTATTAACTAGCTGCATTAAATATTTTCTTCAATGCTGAGAAATTCTGGATCAAATGGAAAGGTTTTACAGCATCTCTAAAACTCAGAGGGTCAGTTTGGGCTTTAACCTGTGCTAGGGGAAATCATATTACTTCTCTAGATGTGCACAGTATATGATATATTGTTAGACACTAGGAGTTAAGCAAGTAATATGTTGGCCCTTTGTTATCAGATTCCAGGTGACACTTTCAATCTCAAATGACACCACTAGAATATGTCAATACCTATTTACTGAAAATGAAGTGAGAATTTTACCCTGATATAGCACCACCAAGCTTGGTACTAACTGTTTAGGGTAAGTGCTTTTCATTATCTTTCATGTAGTTTACACTGAGGTAAACAGTATTCTCACCTTTCATAACACTGGGAGCTCAACAGTTTTCTAGGTGCTGCATTGTTTAGGTTATAACTCAAAAACAGGATAAATTATGCTTTCCATGGAGGTGAAAAGAGACTCCTCTGGGTGGTATAAAGACTTATTTATATGGATCACTCCTTAGATGAGAAGCAACACACTTAGATAAAAAACTTTACATATTAGAGCAAAAGGTTTGATCACTAGAATAGCAAGCCTACAATGTTCACATTCCCCTACAGTATTTTGTAGCCATAGATTTTATAAATATTCATATCAAAATTCATTCTGCAAGGAATTATTTCCTTCTGTGTATGGGAAATTTAGCTTTTCCTTGTAAGAATCAAGTTTTAAGCTGTTTGTTCAACAATGCTGACATCTTTCACAGCATAGGTTACTTTTTCTCAGTGCAAACCAAATAAATCTTTCTGCAGTTTATGCTTCCATCCATATCCAAATTCACAATATGTTTGGGGTTTTTTTTCCTAAAAGCTGGGGAATACCTTCAAAAGCACAAGGTAGTTGTGGAAGGGAGTGTCCTCTGGGTTTAGTTCTTAATTATTTTGGCATGAGCCAGATGTTTTAAGAGACACATATCAAAAGGATCATATGTGGAAGGGTGCACTTTCAATAAATTTACATCAAGCCTTGTTGTTCATTGCCTTCCCCTTGTTTATTTTAATGTAATGGCCAATCTAATAATGCTACAGTCAGAAGAAAAACTTTCCACATATTAGAAAAGGAGCCTGGAAATTTAGAGCCCTGAATTTAGTCTTCTGTGGCATTAATATTCCTGTGGTAAGTACAAAAACAAAAAGAAAAAATATCTGTAAATGTGACCTAACCTTATGGCCCAAATCCAGGTCAGACAAACTTTTTTGATGTGCAGATTTGTGATCCCATGTTGTGTTTCTTTCCTTTTCAGCCTCTGCTGAAGATACCACATACCCCAACATGACATGGATTAGAGAGCTTTTTATATAGATGTGTCATTCAGTTTTGCCTATTGCAATATAGTACAATGCCCACTGGATCTTTGAATCTGACGCTTTTCCCTTTCATACACTTTTGACTAATGCCATTTGCTATTGATCACAAAAGGAAAGAGCATGCTGAGCTGCAGAACCCTCGGATCTGACCTACTGTGGTTACTTTTATGTTCTAATACAACATTCTTCAATACTGCCATGAACTATTCTTAACGATAGAATAACAGCACTTAACTGGCTTGTAGACATACTTCAACTTGCGGATATGAATTAACTTATTTCTCTGTTATACCCAGACACCACAGATCAGTCCTTTAAAGAGACCATTTTCTCAGACTTTTTGTTCCATGAAAATGCTTACCACAGGGCATAGGAAATACCTCAGTAACAGGGAATAGACACCCGAAAGCATCCTCAGTGTTAGTGGGTTGCCAGTAAAAGAGAGAAACAATTATGCAGGGGGTTATGATTCAGAGCCACTGACTCCATTGTAACAATGTCTCCTTTATCATTTCAACATAGATCATAGTCTCATGCCAAAAGAAATTGCCAAAAACAATCAGAAAAATATCCAAGCAGGCATTTTGAGCAACAACATGAAAGCATATTCAGAGAGTGTGTAATGCACACTCGCACCCATTTGTTGTGTCGTCTGGGACTCGGCAACATTTTTAAAATCATTTCAAGTCCTCCTGACTGGGCTGAGCCTATTTGCCATGCTTTAGCAACTTGTAGTTCTGACTAGTTATATTTGTTTTGGGAGAGAAAAGTGTTTACTCCAATAAATGCCTGTGTGATATAAACAGTACTGTTTCTTCCTGTACTTACCAAGATTCTAAGTATACATTTGACAACCATGTGAAAAATTAAAAGCTCTTTAAACAGGGTACGTGTCTTCAGAAGAAGAAATTACTTTTTTTCTGCACCCTTTGCAGCTCCTAAGCAGAGTTTCTTGCAGAAGTCTCTGTATCCCCACCATTAAGAAGACATGAATACTATTTACTGTAATTAGTCATGAGGTTTCCTCCTTATCTGCCTTCTCCAATTAATGTAATTAGCCAGTAACAATTTCTGAATAATAACTGCTTACTAATATAATAATAAATACCAGGGATGGAATTTTCAAAGGAAAGTAAGGAAGTCAACTCCCACTGAGGGTTGTGTTTTTAAAGGAAAGAGTTCACACGCAATTGCTTTTATGGAGTATTACTCACTAATTAGTAGCAAACTGTATAGCAGATTCCACAATTTATGGAACTGGCTTGTAGCTAAAGCATGATTTTCATCAGAATAATAGATTATTGATTGTAGGGGAGAAAATTATTTCCCCTTTTCTGTTTCATTAACAAAGAGTCAGGTGATTGGAGAAAAAGTGGATTTCTACCTGCAATTGTAGCCTGTGTTCCGCTCTACTCAAAACTTAAGTTGAACAGGAGGATTGTTAGACCCTCCCTGGTGTAATTCCTTCCATAGGGCTTTAAAAATGGGGTTTCAAAATGCTCAACACTGATGCAAAGACTGAGTCTTCAATTTCTACAGACCCAGTAGGATCAGGCATGAAAGCTGATTCACAACCTCTGTTTAATACTAGATCACCAAATATATCAAGAAGGTTTCATGTGCTTAAATATAGGCATATGGCATCATTTTAGACATCCCTGAGTGTCTGACACATCAATCCAGGGCTTACAATATGACAAAGGACAACTTGGGAGACCTCCAGCCTTCAGGAAAAGATGGGTTATGCTGAATAGTCTGAGACAGCACTGGACACTTACAAATAAGCACAGTAATCTCTTCTGAAAAATAACAGGAGAAAACAGCTTTTCATTTTAGCAAAAGTGAGAATGTTGACTTTGCTTAGGACCAGAAGATGAAACCTCAAGTCAGAAAATAAAAATAGTTTGCTGGACCGTGCTACTTATGGTTTAGTCACTTCTGTATATTTTCTGAAGGTGCCTGAAAATTCTGCCTTCCCGAGAAGTTCAAAATGTCTGTGCACATTTCCTGAGAGTAATCAAATTATTCAACAACAAATCTCCCAAATTCCTGTTATGTGGTTCTTACGTTTGATCTAAAATGGCTTACAAGGGCTCAACAAACCATTGGGTTTCTGATTTCAATTAGAGTAAAATCCGTACCACTTCAAATTTTATTCTGCTTCTCATAGGCTTCAGATGGCATGTCAGAAATGAAGAATAGCCATACCTCAGGCACGTCACCTCCTTGTCCCTCAGCCATGCCATTTCATCTGGTAAGAATATACTCTTCATGCCTTTTCAGTCTATGGCACTTCCAAAGATGGTCTTTTCCATGTCTCCATGAAGCTACTTATTACATTATTAACTTCATTTATCAGCAAGCTATTTCACTTCCATTTTTCAGACAAAAAGAAAATGTTTTCAATAAGATAACCCCCTTAATTATCCTGTATGTCTGCAGCCTACTGATATAGGACAGTTCATAAAGCAATAACTCCCTACAATTGTGGTTAAAGAGGTGTAGAAAACATGTGCCTCACCTCTCACTGCTTGAGAATTCCCTTCAGAACAACCCCAGGTTTTGAGAGCTAGGCCCTAAAACTAAGATTATTTTGAAAAGCACAAGAAGTTACATGAGGTTATTCTTTTGCAAGAAGTCAATAATTAAATTAAGTAATTATCTAATTGCATCTCTCTTTCAACTAAAGTATCTAATATAGGAAAAAACATTGAGTTTTTTACCCAAGAAGCAAACAAATGCCTTGAAAAGGTTCTAGTGGGTATTTTGCAGAAATATGTATCCAAAAGTCTTATCTCTCTCCAGAGTCAAGCTTTTGCAAGGAACATCTGCTATGAATTTTCTGTGCCTAAATTGCAGACTGCTAACTGAAACTGTTGATTTTTTTCTTCTGCCAACAGCAAAGTCCTTAGACCTAGATAATTACTATATTGTATAAGTTACAGTCATTCTTACACACCTGCACACCTTCATATGAGCAATGCTTTTGGGACGTTACTTAAAAATATATCCATGACAACTGAACTTCTGCCTTTGTTTACTGCCTGGTTGCTCTTTCCCTCATTTGAAGTTTCCTAACAAGCCTGGCCTGAAATTGAGTTTATTCCAGAGGGAAGAGTGGGAAAAAAGTTAATGATGAATAATTACATTGTTTGGAATCTTATGTTCCCAAACTAATACAGACTTTAGAACAAGAGGTAACACATATTCCAGTTTTCAGTGTCTTTACAACATCATTGAAATGATACGTAATATCAAAAAAATTGCTTTCACTAAATTGGCAATGCCACCCAGTGAAACTTATATAACTGTCTGGGTTCAGAAGAATACTTGTTTGAATGCCAGTGCTTTCCCAGATTGTGTCAGACACTCCTTTCATGGCTGTGAAAAAAAAAACACAGAGCCTTTCCCATCAAATGAAAATAAGCTGATATTCTTAATCTTTTCATTAATGGTAGGTAACAGGGAGCTACAGAGAAGATTAGCTGAACTTCTTTATGTTATCTGTTGAAAGAGTCCGCTGTTCCAGTCCCAGAGCTTAACAAGATCCATAAAGTAGAATCTGAAACAAGGAGGAGCCCAGCATGTCAAGAGTCATCTATCGTACAATTCATTTAATGCAACCCTTTCAACAGCTATGCTGCTAAAGACAGGCCAGCCATGTTGCATTTTAAAAGGGCTATTTTTGTAGAACAAAGTTGCCCAAAGCATTTCCTGTTCTTATTGCTCCTACGGCAATATGTCTGGAGCTCATTACCAGTAGCTCCTACTTTCAATAGTCAATCTTTTGCAAAAGATGTTCATTCATGTTTTCTTCCCTTCCCCACCAATTTGCCTTGTGAATTATCTGATAATATATCACTGTTGCACTGATTCACTTAGGAAAACACAGACCTATTCACATCTCAAGAAAAACTGTTGAACAAAAGGCCTGGATTCTCAGACCACCCACTGACTGAAAATCTTCTGTACCTTGCAGCTAAAAGATTCAAAATCTTAAAGGAATTCATTTGCATTTTATTATTCAGTGTTTGTCAAGTAATTAAGTGGCCATGTCGAGAAGTCAGACTATGCATGTTTTTTGTTTCTCTTTTATTGAAAAGTATATGCTAAGACCATTTGGTAACAATTTTGTGTGTATTTGTTCTATGCTGATGGCCCCTACCTGCATAGCAACCACTATGAGTGCATGGAATTATCTTGCTTAAATATAGTATCAAAAGAATAAAACAGTTAAAATGTAACACATTTTGGAAGTTTCAAGGATAAAACTAAATTTATGGAAAATATCTTGGATGTATGGATGAAGATAAACTAATGAAAGGGACTCTATTTTGTGGTAGGAGAATGGAGTTCATGAACCAGGGTGTCTCTTTCAGGACCACATTCTCAGAGTCTCATTGGTGGGACAGGATGAACTGAAGTCCTGAAGTGGTTATGCGAAACCTGAAGCAAAATATTGTGGAAAAAAAAAATGCTTTTACTGAAGCTGCAGTTCAGCAAGTGGTGCGAGCATATGCCTATCTTTAAGCCTGAAGTTATTCCTATAGAAAGAAATGCTGCCTTCACTGAGGTTACATTTCACATTTTGTGGAGATTCCCCAGGGTTCAAATCTCTGCTCTTAGGCAGAGCAGCCTTCATAAGCAGCACTCTTGTCCAAGCCAGCAGACTTCACCAACAAGATTTTTCAAGGACAATTTTCAGAGTCTTGCAAGCTGGTGGGAATTGTGTGCCTGCCTCGCTGCTCCTTGGGTGAGATAAATGTTAGACACAAGGAAGTGGTATTCACAGAGACTCTATGAGGAATGTAATTTTCATGCCAAAATCAATGAAGAGGGACAGATTTCTTAGTTACTTGATCAAAATTAACATCCATGGGACAGTGTACATCTCTCCATTGTCTTTACAGGGATCACAGACTTCAAGTTCATCCAGTGACTTTGATAGCTCCACCGTGGCCTAAGACATCCATCCTGATGGCGACCACAAACCACCCCATGACAACTCCTGGAGGAGCGGTCACACCAGATCCTGCACCACACCATTTCAGCAAGCTAAAACAGGAACAAACAAAACATTTTCTGGCAGTGGAGTTTTCTGATGGTGTAACAAGATGAGCCTAATGCAGTGCAGAGGCTGCTTGGGACAAGCAGAAACATCCTGATCAAGAATGAGAGGTAGGGTGGCACCACAGCAACCGTCAGCTGGATTGGCTTGGACATGCAATTCAAACCCTGAGTTAATGACTTAGATGCTAAAAAATGAATGCAGCATTGAATTCAAGTCTGATACACAAAAACTTTATCTCAGCTTTTGTATATACTGTTGGGAAGAAAAACTAATGCAGAAAACACAACACTGTGAAAAAGATGACTTGTGCCACTAAGACTTACGTGTCTCCTTGTATTCTAAAGGACACTTCTGGAAATCTATTACCTGGTAAAAGAAACACTACCATCAAAGCCAGATATGCTCCATAAGAAGTTGTGAGTTACCAGGATACATTTCTAAGTGATGATCAAAGAATGGGTAAAAATAGCACGTTATCTAATTTTGAGGATTTAAATTTTACAGTGAAAAACCTTTTAAGTTTTGCCAGTAATTAAAAACAAAGGAAAAGCTCATAAATGAATGGAAGTGATGTAGGCATGAAGTGTACAGTGTTCAGAAGTGACAGGTCTACTGTGTACTGGTTACTGCAGGGTTAAGAACATAATAATTACTTCCTAAAATAATTTAACTACATGCATGTTTTTTCAGTAATGGGCAGGCTGTTACTGGAAGTAGGCATAAATGTACGACTATTTGTATGCATTATAAAATCTAGATAAATGCGCTATTCAGGAATTCCCCAACACTGGCTCTGCAATCTGAACCTCTGAGTCAGATTCTGACTTCTTTGTACTCATTCAGCACTTATATAAACCCAGTCAACTTAACTGAAAGACCCGATTTTTACAGTGCAGGATTGCAACAAGACTTTATTTTCTCTAGGGGGTTTTCAAGGTAGGGAAGTTAGCATACTATAAACCAGAAGTCTGCTATACAGCCCAGTAGTTGCTTCTGACCTCGTCCTCCAGGTGACAATCTGAAAGCTAAGTGGTCTGCTGTGCTTCAGCCCATGCTGGCAGGACCTTGGAAGAAAAGAAAGGGGAGGCAAGACGCTTATAAGCCCAAGTTAAGAAGCGTTTTTCCCAAGACTGTCTATATTATCAAAGGGTAGGTCTGAGGGCGGAGCGCTCCTTTTCCCTCCTCACCCATCATAGCCTAATGCTCACTGAGACAGCCAAGAAGAAATGAACCTCCTTTCTTCTTGCCAGTTCAGTTTCAACTCAGGTCGGTTCCTAGAACTACCTCAGCACATGGCCATACACATGTTGATGTTGGCACAAGGTGGGGAGAGGTGGAGAGGAGCAGGAAGGCAGGACTGCCTTTTCCAAGGGCATTGTTATGTACGTCCTAGTTTTACTTGCACTGATTTTCCTGTGTGAACAAGTCTTGGCCCTGAGTTTCCTCTCCTCCTAGCTATTGTCATTGACCCACCCAGTCACACAAGTGAGAAAAGGATTAGGTGTACCTTGTCTGTGTCCACTCAAAGCAGTGGAAAAATCCATAATAATAAGTTTTATTATTTAATTATGAGTATTTTATATTGCTATAGATTAATAGAGCTGGATTGCAATACAAAAATCGTATTCTTCATGCAAGCACTTTAGCTTATGCCACACTCGAAGCACAAAAGTTAGGATATGCCAAGAAATGTTTTCTTGTGCTGTTTCTACCTCAACCTATAGGTTGCCAAATATCTCACAAGAAAATTATTTCTCAGCAAAAGGAGTTTGAAAAGTTTTCACAGAAGTATTATATTCTTTCAGAGCTTATTCCAAAACAAATGTTTAGCACTAAGACCACTGGAAGGTTAAAAAAGGAAAACCTAAAAAACTGTCTTAAACTTACACACTTCAAAGTAATCTAGATTTAAATTGCTATAGCCTGAAACAACTCTACTGCTCTCAATGTGAGAGGAATTATGTCCTGCATATTCAGACATGTTACAGGGCATATGCATTATGAGACAGTTACTTGCTCTTCTTAAGGATGCAGGACCTAAAATTTATGGTTTAACTTTTGCCCAAACCACTGGTTTTTTACATTATTTTTGTTCCATACCACTAATGATCTAAGGATACATGAAAATCTTACAGGTTTTGGACCTTGGCAAAGTTTGCCATGAACAAGGCAAAAGTTCTGGGTTTGTAACAGAAGCTCAAACAAAACAAATTTGGACCGGCTTTCTCTCCACAATTTTAATGCAGGTTGAATTATAAACTTATTTTCAGTTAAATCTCCTGTTTCTGCTTGTTCATCACTTTCTCTGTATTATTAATACATAGCCATGAACTCACATACCGAGCTTATAATACTGGTGGGGGTTTTATGCC
The DNA here is from genome assembly GCF_963921805.1 of Phalacrocorax carbo. Lineage (NCBI taxonomy): Eukaryota > Metazoa > Chordata > Aves > Suliformes > Phalacrocoracidae > Phalacrocorax > Phalacrocorax carbo. The sequence goes on from NC_087514.1 coordinate 135,178,395, forward strand.
AGATTGTTTTGAAAACTTTGAAATAAAACCATTGTGCTATCAAATTTAGGCACGCATTCATCTTTTGCTGCATTGCATCATTTTATTTCACTACAATGTGAGAATTACTGAGAGGATATGTTACATAATATAAAGAAATTTCTTTTGTTTAATCAGTTCATATTGACTACATTTTGCTCCCATGAGCCATTTGATTAGCTTATTTAAAAACCAGTCTACAAGACCATGTGAGGTGACTAATACAGAAAGTAAACTTCATTTAAGAAAATGCTGAGCTATGAAGATGATCAGGGGACTGGAGCATCTGTCTTGTGACACAAAGCTGAGAGGCCTGGGTTTGTTCAGCCTGGAGAAGAGAAGACTGAGGAGGGATCTTATCAATGCTTATAAATATCTAAAGGGTGGGTGTCAAGAGGATGGGGCCAGACTCTTTTCAGTGATGTCCGATGACAGGACAAGGGGCAATGGGCACAAACTGAAACACAGGAAGTTCCACCTCAATATGCGAAAAAACTTCTTTCCTGTGAGGGTGCCAGAGCAGGGGAACAGGCTGCCCAGGGAGGTTGTGGGGTCTCCTTCTCTGGATATATTCAAAACCCACCTGGATGCGTTCCTGTGCCCCCTGCTCTAGGTGTCCCTGGTCAATCAGGGGGGTTGGACAAGGTGATCTCCAGAGGTCCCTTCCAACTCCTACCAGTCTGTGATCCTGTGTGAATCTGTGAATCTGTGAAAAACAGCCTACTAGGAAAGTGCAGAAGAAAAATTCCCACTGGCAGAAGTCTCTTGTATTTGGAAGCTGATTTTACCATTTCTGTCTGGGAACAGTGTTGGAAATAAGGTTCAAAGTAGCAAGATGAGTACATAATGTTAAAAAGCATTGGTTTATACAGCAATTCTTACTGGGCTTTTCCCTTCAGTCGTGCCTCTGAGAAAACAAATTGAATTTCCTGATTTCAAATGGCAAACTCTGCTATTACATACTTTGTGATTTCAAAGAGCATCTGTCATCACACAAAGACAAATACATTTCTTGGAGAAACATCTGGTGCTTTTTTAAACAAGCCTCAGGCCAGGTCTGCGCAATGAATGAAATATGTACTATAGATAGAGTGTTATTTAGTGTTGCTTTTCATTTAATCAACTGTGTGTGGAATGTTTGTATTGTGTTAACTATCTCTAAAATACTGGCTCTCCTATCACTTTGGGCAATTGTTGCCTTTAAAAAAAAAAACAAAAAAAAAAAAAATTGTGCTTTGTGTATAACAACAAAGAGCAGTGAATCAGCTTTACTTGATTTCCTAGTTCCTCGCAGGATAACTATGGGAAAGGCAGTAGAGTTCACACACTTTTTAAGAAGGCAAGTGTTTAGTCTTTGTGCTTCACAAAAAAACAGCAATAAACTCTGTTCTTTTGGCTGTCTGAATTTGCAATAGAGAAATGAATATACATCCAACCCCACCCCTCAACTGACCTAATATCAAAAATCTGTACCATAGTTCAGAAAAGAGTACACAGAAAGCTAATCAGTGTAGCAGTACCCCTGAAGCCCCATTTCTCAGATTTTGATGGTTTTCTTGGGCACTTCTTGCTGTGATGGCATTAAACCAGCCGGTGGCAGGGTTCTCACCTTCCTGTGAGGTCTCATAAGTTCATTTGTAACATTGTTCTTATGCCAAAATTCAGAGCAGCAATCGTTGTTGACAAGTTCTTTGATTGCTCTTTGTGATTAGGCTTTGTCATGTCTCATGTATGACCATTTCTTTCACAGTAAATTTATAAGTGGACAGGGGCAGTGTCACACGCATGAATACGGAAGCTGCTGTAAAACTGATATATGGCATACTGAAAGTTAATATGAAAGCCAAGAAAAGAGAAGGGGAGCACAAGGATGGAAAGGAGGTAAAGCATCTCATCCAGATCATGTGGAATGACCATAATGAGAGATTCATACCTATGACACCACTTCCCATTTTTCTTGAAATGAAGGGGTCGTGCTCTGGCTTTGACTCACTCTGTTGTCCTGTTGGTGTGCCCCAATATGGGCCCAAACATTTTCAAAGACTAGTTTCCAGATACGATGCAGGCACATCTCACTCTCCCTTTGGACTTACACTACCCTGGAATGGCACACTTCCAATGAGCAGAGTCATCTAATCCATTTACCTTGCCCTTCTTTCACTGTGGGGAAAAGGGCAGTACTTCATCTGCATCCTCTACATTGACATCCTGCTTTTATGTGAATGGTTCAGCAGTCAACAATGTAACTATTAGGCTAGTGTAAATATACTGCATACATTTGGAGGACAAGGAACAAAAATAGCAAGTATGTATAAATAGATAAGTCATAAAGCACTAGAAAAACACTGAATGGCAGAATCAAGCTTAGAGTATGTCTACATTCAAAACAAAACAAAACAAAAAGGACAAACAAGACCTCAGAATGCATAAACAAATAATTGGAACTCAGCTACAAAGATCCATTGCTAGGCAATGTAACGTCCTTCCCACAGAAGTGTCTTTTGCAATACTGTCTGCAAATTAAATCTTCTAAGTCAACCCTCATTCTTGTTAAGGGTGACTGTCAAAAAAAAAACCCTAATTTTGGAATGAATGAGAACTATCATGCTTAAAGGCATAAAATAATCTCAGACTAACAGCGGTCAGTAAGAAACTTCCACGAATAGGAAATTATTCCATACAGGCTCCTGTACAGCTTTATCCACATTGTTCTGAAGCACGTGAAATGTGTCACTGTTGGGCTGAAAATTGGACATAGAGAATAGTGATCTGATTTGGGCAGTTTAAGACCTTTCTTATCCTCTACAAATGGGAAAAGAAAAGCAGAAGACATCAAATATTTCTTTTGAGCTAAATTCTTTGTGTGAGTGTAGCATTTTAGGAAGAAAAATATTCCTTTCGGAGGACAATGGCAGCCTGGCTAGCAGTATTGTATAGCAGAGACATTCAACAGGCAGCTCAAATTACAAAGAGCCTTTCCATTGTCTGAGCCAACAATCGTGAAGTGTTTGTACCCATGCCAAGTTTTGCACTGGCAGATTTCGGTGGGCATTAGTGGCAGTGAGCTACAGTGCTTTTTAAAGTACATTTGGCACCAGATGCTGAAAGGTTTGCCATCACTGATCCAAGCTACTTCATTTCAAATCTAATGGCCATTAGTCCAGGAATGTGCGATAACATGTCTAAGATGAAACCATTATTCTCTGCTGTCAGAAACCACGTGAATATTTTAAGATGACAAATAGCATTGGCTTCAGCAGACTGCTTGCCCTGAGTGCAGAGCACCCGTTGGTGTTGACATGAAAGCTAACCCGCCAGCCTTCTCCCACCCCATGCACCCTACCTGCCCACATGCCCTGACTCCTGCCCTTTGTAGGTCCATCACCACAAAAACTGCAGTCCTGCCCTGCACTTGCCTATTGGATCCTATGTGAGGCAAACATGTAGCCTGGCGATATGCAGGAGGGTTTATCCTTTCAGGAAGGATATAGCTCTGAGCAAGCAGTGTCCGCTGCTTCCTCTCAGCATTGACTCACACCACCACTGTCCTGTGATACTTCACCTATCATCCTCCGGGTAGCAGCAGCCTCAAGCTTCCATGATCTTTTCTTTTATACCATCATCTTTGCCCAGTAGTCTTGGTTTAAAATTAACCTCTGATCCTAAAAATATTCCTTCTCATGCCAAATCTGCAAGCATAGATTAGTCCTCCATACTCAAGTTTGGATTCCGGTTCAGCTATAGTTCAGACAAATTCAATTATACAAATGAAATAACAAAATTACTTAATTTCCTTGATGTTCTCCCCATAATGTAAAGTTATCAAACTGAAAGAAATGAAAGGTTAAATAGGCTGGATTATCGTCCAGAATTATGGATGACTACATGATATGGATGCAAACAAAGGTGATGGGGAAATTTAAAATACACAGAACTGCAATTAATTTGCTTTTAACTAATGTAAACATAAGAAATATCACAAAGTAGAGAAAATAATTCCAGTCTGACTATAAAGTAAATGTTTAAAATATCCCACAAATGTGTAGTTCTAAGTATTAAAAATACATGTATATATTTGTATGTATGTATATATTTCTTTGAACACTGAATTTTGTCTGATTTATCTGCTGTTTTCACAGATACCAGGTTACTATGAGGGGCTGAGCAGGCCAAACAACATCCCAAGACAGGCAGGGGAAACTCTCACGTAATCAAGGACATTGCTTCAGTCTGAATGAGAATTTCCATTTGTACCGAATTTATACTGATTTAAAATGGCTTAAAAACCTTTCTTTCAAACAGCTTCCTCTTGTGGGATGTTTCCATGTAGCAGCAGTGAACTGTACCTACAGCACTCCGGTGTTTGTGAGCCCCCTGATTGTAGGGACCAGCAGCACCTCTTGGGTGGCTCAGTCTGGGAGGTTCGGGCTGGCAGAGCTGAGCTGTGTGTCAGTGGATGAAGCCAGAAGCGTCTTTGGAGCAGAGCCCTGAGCTGGCATCATTGCCCCTCTCACCCGCTCCAGTGTTCAGGCATGCTGTGGTGTCTGTCTGCAACCAGCCTGGGGCGACTAATTAATGCTGACTTGTTTATTTATTTGCTGTGGCTTACCCTTGACAGGTTGCAATATTTTGTTTGCTGTAGGAGGAAGGTGACAGAAAAAGATGGGAAAGTAGGAAAACAGAGAAATTAGGCCCTTCCTACAGCCAACAAGTGGGGAAATGATCTTGATGTGGTAAGAGCCAGCAAGTCGATGAGATGGTCCTCGGAGGCAGTGTGATGCAGTGACACAGCACTTGGAGAATAAGAAAACTTGCAATGTGATTTTCAGAGAACAAGGAATATGTGGAGAGATTACAGGAATCAAACTGAGACATGGATGTTTTCGTGTACTAAGGTTTGGGATTTTTTTAAAAAACCCTTTAATTTCCTTACTCTTTATCACTGGCAGAGTGTAGGCTTACACAAAGTTATATACAGTTCAATGACTAGTATGTGGTAGGTACATTGAAAGTATTTCTTTTGTCTTTTTAACCAGAAAATGACCTCTTGGGAGTATTCCCTATAATGTCTATCAATAAAAATGAGAAGTTATGGATGTTGCAACAGAACATGATTGTCACTGAAAAAAATTACTATGGCAAGAAAATAACAAAATACACCGTTAGACATCTCACACATACTTATAACTGCAACAGCCTAAATAAAGTAAAAACTATCAACCATACTGTCATCCAGGTTCAAGTCTTTATTTTGACAAAACTGTTCACTTACTAAAACTGGTCAGGGTACTGCTTTCCCTTGAGAATACTTCCATTAAAACTCTTTTATTCCATAAGCTGTATTTCTATCAGGTGTTGTTGACAATGCAATATTTTTGTCAGAAAGTGCTTCTGGTAAAAAAAAAATATTATTTTTCAGTAGCTTTTAGCATTCAATGGAAGGAAACCCCATTTCTAAAAAAAATTACTACCCTCACTCAGGTTTTAACTGGAACAGATAATCAAGCAGCACAGCAGGATCAAGATGTTAAGAAGCCACTTGTATATAATGATTTCCAAACTGAAATACAACCTAAGGCCAAGTGAGAGTGACCAAATACCAAAACTTTGCAAATATAACTGAAATTTACATTAAATTAATCCCACATTTGAAATCTGTTGTCTGACTGTTTATGTTAATTTGGTTTAGCTCGATAAAATCTACAGTTTAAAATGGATTAATATAATCATGGGAAGAGACATAAAACATGCAGAGATGATGTAATAAAGTTAACTCTAAAAAGCAAATTACTTTATTGCTTTTTTCTTGAAAATATAGTCAGAGATGGAAAAACAAATGTCTTGTGGAAAACTAAAAAATGTGCTAGAAGGACAAAGGAAATTAAGGAACATACCTGAAACATTAATAACTGAAGTATAGATGAGTTATAAGGACAAGCTTAAGTTCTGTTACTAGTCAAGAATTAGGAGATAAAGGGCGTATAATATAATCCTTGAATGTTCTTGTAAGCTAAGACAGCAATCCTTATCTACGATACAAAACCAAATGCTAGCTTGTGGGCATTCTGCTATATACTGTAACAGCGACACTCAACAAGTACCATTTCTGTCCTTTTATTTATGCTGCTATGCAAACATCATTACCCGCATTGTAAACCTGGGGAACTGAAGCACAGCGTGGCGGGGATGGGAACACCAGTGAGCCAAATTTTCCTTTCTTCAGATAGCAACCTTGAAACTCTCTTCCTGCTGGGTTAGGCTGTGACTCTGTGTGAGCCCGGAGGCAGCTCAGTGCTGACAGAGGGGCTGCACAGTAATCTAGGAACGTCCCTTCCCAAGCTCCGTATTGTTAGTCAGTCCTGTAGTTAACTGTGCTTTTGAGCATCTGCTGTCCTCCTAGGACCTCCCTTTCAAATCAGAGACTGCATGAGTTTGCTTACATCTCTCTTTTTGATCCATTCCATATAAACTTCCTTTGACCTTAAATGGTCCAGCACCTACATATGTCTCTTCTGCTGTAAAAGCACATCCTTCTAATTCTCCTTTTAGTCCATCACCTTTTATTCTTGAGAAAGACCTAAATCCTTGTTATTCTTTTTGAAAATATCTCACTTTGTCAGTTACGACCTTTTGGTCTGGTCATAGATTTTCAATTCTCCTTTTTTTTTTTTTTTAATATGTATAGCTGGAGCAGTCATTTGTCTCAACCTCAGCCAATATTGCTAACCATTCGCATTTAAAGTCCCAACATGACTGGGGGTCTGTCTTGCTTTAGCAGATACTTCGTAAAGCCCTAATCACAGCTGTCTCTCAGCACATTGAAACAGTTCATAATTTTATCATGTCAGACAGAACTTACGAGCTGGCAGTAGAAATCTTTCACAAAGCAACATCCATGAAGTCCCAATGAAGAAAATAGGAATAATTTACATCATATACACTCTTATTTAATACATGACACTACTGCTCTTAGTTATTATGGAAAATAATTGTTCCCAGCACATAAGTATTATCAAGCCACATATCAGATATCATATTTATATGAAATATATATCATGGAACAAAAAAAAAAGAATTTTTAAAACCAGTTTTCAATGATAGTTTGGAAACTTGTAAACTCTTCTGAAAAAGATTAAAGTCTGCCTTGTTTTGGTTCAGTTAGATCAGGTAGATCTCTTTTTCCATATTTGTTTCTCTTAACACAAACATGTTACAGACATCAAACCATATAAGAAATCACAGTTCTTTTTAGTTAAGACCAATTTTAGCACAAAGCTGTGGCTGAGAAACTTCTGGGTTTGTATTATTCAAAACCTAAGTATGTACTTCATTAATGAGCCAAAAAAGTAAATCAAACTTCAGAATGCAATCACTTTGGTACCGTAAAATGTACCAGGTACTTTCTGAGCAATAGTGTTTGTACAGTACTGACCTGATTGTGATATTGAAATGTACCACAGTTATCTGGAGTTATCTGGTCATCTAGTTCAAGGGTAGCAAAGGAAACATGGTTACTTAACGGAATTGTTTTCTTCGCTTTATTCTACCCAAAAAAGTATTTTCATTAGATCAAAACTTACCATCATGATCATCCAGCCTGGTCTCTTCCACAGCCCGGTTGCAGCGTTTTAGCTTTGCGCCTTCGAAAAGCCCAGAACTGCTGGTCAGGCTAGAACTACTTTTTTTTTTTTAGAATGATGCGGGTTATAGAGTTTATTCCAAATATCTCTGTAAACAAGCTTCAGGAGAAAGCAGAATGCAGATATTAGTTTAAAAATGTGAATAAGTAATAGCTATAAATTCTGCTGTCATCTTTGTGAAGCTGGACTCAGGAGGCACTGCAGATCTAAAGAGAAGGAACAGCAAAGAGAAGACCAAAGTTTGTGAACAAAGTGATCATCAGCTGGTCATTGATGCTAAATTCTCTTAATTTACACAGGAAGTAATGTTATGAAGCTTTCTGTGACTAAATGAAAAAAGAGGTTTCTGTAACAACAGATGCAGTTTTGGCAGGATATCAGATAAATAATTCTGTATGAAATCACGTGTGTTTAAGGTATTTCAAGCAGTGGATTTAGAGCAAGATGAAGAAGCTCCAAGCCACATAAAGCATGGCACAGAGTCAATCTTAACAATGTGAATATGTTAGCGCTTTTATTAACTGCTTCTGTTATTGTAATGTGTGCTATTCTGCTATTCAATCACACAGGTACAGGCAATAGTTTTAGTCTTCATAACAATAAAGACTGTGTAGTAGCACTCCGTTTTTAAAGCAGACAACACCATAGATATAAGGATTGTATCCATTGCTATTCATTGCTATCCATTTATCTATGGTGTTGTCTGCATTAGAGTAAAAGGCTGGTGCACATTGCAAAAACAGCTCTGTCAAAGGTGTTCACTAAATAACTTCCCCATATAGAGGTATACATATATATTTCCCCCAATATACCTTCTTAATTTACACAAAGTTCAACCTATATAACCAAGTATGTTTTTGATTAAGAAGAAGTAGATCCCTGAATCTCTGTTACTACATCCTTTGCTGGCGTAACTGCTTGTCTTTCTGATAAAGAAACGGCTCAGCTTAGTAAGAAATTGAATAGGACTTTTTCTTCCTTCACCAGATCCTGAATTACAGTACACTCTGTTGAAATATGTATTTGTACTTTCAGCCCTCGTGACCATTGCCAAAATGTTCAGTCTTCTTAAAAAGCATAATTAAGCTATATATCAGTCACAGAGCTGACTCATGTCAAGTGACACGATCCTAAAAAGTTCTGAGAGTTGCAAATAAGTGCACAAAATTTCAGTTAGAAACCAAACCCAAAGTGTTTCTCGCATCCAGTTTCATGATTTTTCTTAATTCTTAGTGTCAACTTAGCTGAATTTTGGCTAATACAGTTGGAAAGAATTAACAGTTTCTGCTTTTAGGTATGTGCATGTATATATATATATTTCTAAATGTATGTATAAATATATACATACATATACATATTATATACACAAATATAATATATTACATTTTATATATATATATATAAATGTATGTGCATGTGAACTGGGCAATAATTCCTCATTTCTATTGTGTATGACATTACAGATGTAAGAATGGGAAATGTTTTCTATAAGGGCTGTATATACAAATAGAATAGGCAAAATTAGATTTTTATAGACTGGATAGGTGTTTTAGACACAGAACTGTGCTGAGGAGGAATCGCTCATATCCATTAGATATTTCAAGGCTAACGATTGATATCAGAATCTCACCAAGATAAACACCCAAGCTAAAAGCAAGCTTCTTTTAACTTTAATCAGAATCAAGATCTAAATCTTCCCAAGAAATTCCAGAGCCTGGATTTTATATCCTCATACTATTATTTAGCAAGATAATTATATTGGATGTGTGGTTTTCTATGTAGAAGTATACCCTGCACAAACAAGACTGATAATGAATGGGAATACTAGAACGTTAAAACAAAATACATAGCAACTATGTCTTTTATCAACACAGTTTGAAGCCTGATACCTTGGAAGATTCATGTTTTGCTCTAAATTTAGAACCAATGTCATTATGAACTGAAAAAAATAGCATATTCTGTCCTTTTCAGAGAACACAGTTGAGTGTCCAAATGTAATGAATTAATCCGTTTAAAAGGTGCCTTGTGTCAAACTGTTGACTCCGGAGTGTTAGAGTTTTAAACTTCACCAGATGTGTTGTCCAGCTACTACTACACACTGCAACGATGTTGTACGCAGTTACTGATTCTTTCCATGTCAAGTCCCCCTACTCCTTCTCATAAGTTACAGCGGTCACTTACAGGGTTTGTACACAGTAACTCTGTCCAAAGGACTTGAAAATACAAAGGAAAAGAAGACAGATCAGTTCCAGAAAAAATTCACATTCCTGGTTAAAATTAGCATTGAACAGTAAGGATAATGTCAATGTGCAAAATTTAAAGAAAAACAATCGAGGATATGCCTTGTGCTCTGTAGCATATGCTAGACTAATGCCACAGGACAAAGCTGATAAGGTCTTACAAAATGTCACTTCACGCTGAATTTTATTTACTGTTGTTGGCAATTATGCATGTAAAAATAGACTATTTAAACAATAAGGATTTCTAAAGATGTGTCATATGTTCATGGTTAAATATGCTAAATGTCACATTAAAGCTGACATGGCTATGGCTCAAGGCAAAGACACTGTCAAGCTGCCTATGACCCAGATGTGGTATATGTCATCAAGCTGATTGTTTCTGTTTGACTTTAGTTTATAGTGCATAATATTGTGTATCAAATGTCCTGCAAAAGTGCTGCTTGCCATGAGAGAATTTTTCCTCCCCTTTTTGGTATTCAGTTGTAGTTAAGCCTTGTTACAGCTGATGACAGACATTGAGGTAATGTTTCAGTTTGTGCTAGCTTCCCCTTCATTGGGAAATAAGTATATATACATACATGCATTTATATATATATGACAAAAATAGAAGAAAATAAACTGGAATAAAAAGAAATTACTGTGGAGGCATACTCCTCAGAGGAAATGAATAACACTACACTGTGTAACCTTACTATGCTAGGCAGACTTTCTGAGGAAGTTGTGAATGTGTGGGAAAGATAGGATTTTTCCACTAAAGCCTCGTTAGACTGCTTATGGATCATCTGAAAGTGCTCTTTTGATGACATTTTTCACCCCCAGGCATTGGCTTTGTCCTTTTATTAGTGGAGAGAATCAGTGCTTTTAAGAAATAAGTTTAAAGAAGCTTCAGTAGCAGTTGACTCAGAAGACTACCTCTGGAACAAAACATTTTGAGTGGTGATTTATAATATTTTAATTATCCTTAATATATGGCTTTGTAAAACAGCTGGACCTGCAGTGCAGTTGTACTGGGAATCTGTACTTGCTGGCAGATAGCGTATTATTTTTTGCCAGAGAGATTTCTATCATCACTCATAATTTTTTTTCCCATTAAGTGGAATATTTATAAACACTGTTTCAAGCATGCATTTGCAGCATAAGTTATAACCAATTAAATCCTCTAGGAACCATTCCAGTTCATCCTAGAAAACAAGCATTTTTCATGGTTTTATTGTAGCTCTAGAAATTAGGGATAAATATAGTAAAAAGACTGGAGAGAGCCTTTGAGTAATGGTTGGTGCTACTCCCAGAGAAGACCCAAGAAGGATTTTTTAATATTATGTCATAAAATGCCTTTCTGGTTTCCACAGAAAGAAGCTAATGTGATTTTTAACCAGATTCAGAACACTTATCTTCTTGTAGCAGATCAGCTCTAATTATGGCACTTCAGAGGGAGCAGAACAGAACCAGGTCTCTCTCTTTCTCCTCCTAACGAGGAGGCCCTTTCACTAGTTTGGGTGAAGAGCAGAGGGCATACTCTCTTTTCTATTACTGATGTAACAACTCTGAAGGAGCTTTATGGGGTTTTTGCACCCTGTCGTCGTGTTAGGCTGAGCCACAGCCTATTCCCTCCTGCCTAGGGCAAAACCAAGACTACCAAGTGATATTGCCAGCACTCATTGAGAAAGCTTTGATGGAGCCATTTAGTATCAGAAGACAACTGCTTCCTGTAATCATGACCACTCCAACGATAATTTATTTTACTAAAACAGAAATGGGCCCTGACAAACATCAAAATGAGTGTGTTTTACTTACAGAATGAAATTTTTGACATTAAACGCCTTTTTGCCTAAGTAGGAGGTAGAGGTAATTACCCATATTGCACATTGTAATGGAAACTATCTTTTGTTTGTTTGGCTTCCCCTTCCCCTGCCACATGAGGAATTTCAAATTTTGGAGCATTTGTTTCAAACTGGAACCAAAAAGAAATATTGAAATCTGATGGCCTTTCGTAAGACAGATTTTCTCACCCCAGTACATCAAGTGCTCTGCAGAGAACTGGGAATGATAGCTCAGTTCTGGTTTCTCTCTTCTACTGAAAAGCTGAAAGGGGAAGCACAAGCTCTGTTTAGTCACCTGATCTCAGAGGTTGCCGTGATGGCCTGTGAGGAGAACAGAAGGAGATGGCTATCAGTTTGAGGCACTTGCAGTGCTGGTGTCACAAGCCTCACAGCTTTCGGTGCTAGAAAAGTATTAAGACCAGTAGAGTGACTAATCTTTCCATATGGATGTAGGGGAATGGAGATACTAGTTGTGTATCTTTGTGCCACTAGGATCAGACACAATTTGACAGCATGTAGAAAATATCATTTTTATTTATGTCTTGAATACTTCCGACATACAAAATTTCTTGTCTAAGAATAAATGAAATGCATTATTTCATTTCATGAAATGCATGAAATGCACTATTTCAAGTTAACATCTGGGTGTCCCATGCAACTCTATGGCCAAAAGCTACAAATTTCCAACATATCCCCTGCCAGATCTGTAATGAGTAACTTACTTGTTCCATACAGTTTAGGTGCCTCAGCAGCTCCATATGCCTGGAGATCTGTAAAGAAAAGTTAGTGGGAGGAAGCTTCTCCACCTCTGACCCCATCCGACCGTTAGCACCCCCCAAAGATACAGAGAAGCTGACAAAAGCGCCACACTCCCACATATTTTTAGCACATTACCAAGTTTTACAACACGGAGCATGCAAGTCCAAACTTGCTAAACACATGTTTTATAATTGCCTGTGAAGAAGTGTCTTATACTGTCTTCACGCTCTTTTTACATTTTCCAAGAGAGTGGAAAATACACAGTCATTCTTATATTACTCTTCTTCCTTGAAGTGCAATGCGAGCCACAGTTCTAATGCCTCCATAAGGAAGGCATCGAAACAAGAAAATGATGCAAATCGTAAATCTGGAAACTGATTTTCTGAAAAAAAAAGAGCAGGGCTTTAAAGTTAGGCTATTACTAATGACTTCATATGTATTATATGGTTCTAGCTGAGGTTAGGATTTGTACTTCTGGAGCTGAAATTAATGAGTAAAACTAACAGAAGAAGATTGCACAATAAAAAAAGAAACCAGCTGATTTTACTTCTGTATAGGTTCCCCAACTCTGCAAAAATAGTCCAGCTGGCATACTTTTATGGCTTTTTGCATTGTGTAAAAATCACAGAAGAGGTTAGCTGGTTTTGATGAAATAGAATCTGCCTCCTAGGGGGGAAATTACATTATACTTGACAACTGAGAAGTATCCACATGACAAAAAAGCAAGAATCAAAGCAAGTTACAGGATTCCAGATCTCTTCCGAAAGCATTTTTGTCTGATTCATACCAAACAGAAGTTGAAATCTTAGCTTGTTTCAGAACACCTAGTATAACCTGACTCCACATAGACTGCTTCAACCCACTGTTGCCCCTTCTCCCTTTCTCCCTTGAGCGAAGCATCTGTGCCTGTGCTTATGCCAACAGGCAGCTTCTTCATCTCTTTTTGATCTCTGAGCATGATTGAGCTCAGACCAGCTGTGTGGATTTAGTCCTTCATGGGTCCTCATTTCATGTTGTGACTTGGTGCTCCCTGTCGCTTTTCCTGACATACATAAAATCAACATGTCTTTGCATGTCTGTCAGATTTTAATCACGCAGTAAGCAGTATTTACTATGATGACAGGTAAGAAGACTTAAAGATAGAGAAGAAAATAAAGGTACAGCATTGGCAGACAATAGAACTAATGCCTTAACTAATAGTTAAGGCAAAGGAGCAGCAAATGTATACAGTCAAGTCCCATCCTTACAGTGTCTGCCCAGACTAAGCACTGCCAAGACATACATAGATAAATATATTTATTATTTGTTGCTAGTGATGAAATCTGGGCTACTGGGTTAAACACTGCAGAAGTGGAGTAACAAAGTTCTCATAAAAAAAAGAAGATTATTCGGTAGATACAAATTATAGACAGAAAGTAGAGGAGAAAACAAGAAACAAAGCAAGCCAGGGACAAAGCTGAAGTGATGTGCTCAAAGGAAAGCATCAATATAAAAGCTGAGGGAACGCAAAGTTTTTTCTTCTGTCTATTTTTTTACAGGATGCAACTGTTCAGTTCTGTAGATCTAATCTGAAATTTACCCTTTTCAAAATTTACACTGAAATTTACACCGTTATCACTGGTTATCAGACCCACTGAGGTTGGCCTTGGAAAGAGATGTTTTGATTTTGGTTCTTCTGTTAAGATCACTTCTTGTTCCATTTTCACAGACTGTGTTGTGCTTAAAACAAAGCTGGCTGAGAGGTCTGCTATAGTGTGTTCTTGCTGGAATATGCCATTTCTTCTAAATCAGCTCTTTTTATGAGAATGAACAAGCTTCGACTTGACACTAGGCTCTTGGCTATACTATTCTTGAAGGCATTTCATGTTTTATTAATAGTAATTCATAAAGACTGGGGAGAGAACACTGATTGGAGCAATTGCCTCATGTTCACCTCCCTGATCTGCTGCTGTCAGCGTTGAGGTGAATGCTCTGACTAGCCAGCAATACCAGGAAGAGCTCTCTCCACCTCTGTTCCAGAATAAACATCCTCTTACTAATTTTTTCAAAATCTTTGGAAAATCTTGATGGTATCCCGAAGTTTGTATGGGTCCTTCTATTCTAATTTCTCTCTTAGATGAAAAGAAAACCAAAATGGAAAGGTACTTTCCATACCACCTGTGTTCTCCCTTGTAGACTGCTATCTACAGCACACTCCTCTGCAAGATTTGCTTCTATCCCTCCAAGTGCCAGTTGCTTCAAATAGCTAGTTGTGGGACTCAGGCTGCCACATTTTTAAGCTTTTGAAAATCTCTGAGTGAGGTTTCACTTCCAAGTCCTGCTCCTTACATACATTTTGAGATGAGTTATTTTTCATATAAAGACATGACAATACATAAAACATCCCTAACAATCTGAATCAGTGACTAAAAGTGCATTTTCTGTCCTTTAGTGGCTACCATGTTAATGCAATATTCTGGTATTAGGCTGACCAAGCAGCTTAACTTTGCAATCATACCCAGCACAATTTGAGCATGAATAGGAAGCTACCTATGGGATAGAAATTAAAAAGATTTCTCCTTAACCTTTATCTATAAAATAATAATAATAATAATAATAATAATAATAATAATAATAATAATAATAGTGATAAAATGGACCACCACATTAAGGGTACAAAAGTTAACACATCTGAACTGAAATTCTCATAGCACTTTTTGATTATTTTCTTAAATTCACCCAAGATTCTGCACTTGTTGAATGGCTTCCACTATGAAGTATAAAGCAGGAAAAATAATTACAGTTTTAACAAGAACTGTTAGACAGACCTCTGCACGCTATTCATCCTCCGGCAGAACAAGGTTCTCAGCTTCCTCCGAATACAGCTTACATGTATTGTAAAAACGCTAGCTCATGCCAATTCAATTTCTACTCAGTTTTTAGTCTGTCCTTTCTTTCCATCAAAAGATACAGACAGGGTATTTGAGGAGAACTAGCACCAGGTCATCTGTCTGGGCTGCAGCAATGCTTTTAGGAGATTTTACATAGAAGTTTTCACCCATTGATTCTATCTGTAATACTGCAAAGATGAGATGGTGTTTTATGGTTTGGAACCTAAACCAGAACAGCCCATTTATTTCACTGCATGAACATACTTTTTTCACACTTTTTGAACTAGGTCTAAGAGTAAGAAATTATAAAGGGTTCAGGCATGATGGCTTAAAACACTTTGCCACCAAACAGTTCTTGTTTTACTCTAGTATTTCCTTTCCATCCGTGCTTTTCTGCCCTTTTAATCTTATGGACTCTGAAATAAATGGTTTGTGGGAAAAATATTTCCTAGCAGAGATGATAGGCTATACAACAGAAGCTTTTTTTGAACGGCATTGGGGGGGGTGGGGGGAAGTGAGAGAAAAATATGCATTTTTGCATAACCTAAAGAAAAAAAGAGGTAATTTGAAGGTAAGCCAATGTGGGGTTTTGACTCTTTGATTCTGCTGTGTATATGTGAGTAGGTCTTTATGTTTCTAGCCAGTTGCTAAATGTAATCTAAATGCACAGGTGTTTTTCTTTTTCTCTTTTTATTAATTTTTTCCATTCTTAAGAGAAATGATGTGGTTCAGACCGCAACAAACTGCACAAAACCTCAGTAGGAAGGCCAGTTCTTCAGAAATGCCAGTAACTGCAGAGCAGATAGCATAACATGCAAATGATTCTGCAAATTTCAGACACTTGCCAAACTTTGGGGCATTTCAAAAAGAAATTAGCGGCCCTTCAAACTGTAGACAAGGCTTTGCTCCTTGGATGGTAACTAAGGTTCTTTTCTTCCAATTGATCTTGTCCAGATCTTGGTGGATAACCTCACCATAGCCTATTTCTTTTGACAGGATTTCTTCCTTTTCTAAAAATACATCATAACTATTAGGTTTTACACCATAAAAGCTTCAAGCAAGCAATGCTTATAAATCAGAAATCTTAGCCTGTAGCAAATACAAGTAAAAAGAGGTGTTGGTTTTACACTCAGTTTTTGGTAAGCAATTAAGAAGTTTGCTGCACAAAAACCCCTGTTGTTTCCTTCTCTTCTCCTCCCTAACATTTGTTCTAGCCATAGACAGTTTTCAGAGGCAGAGCAGTTAGCTTTCAGAGCAGAGTAAGGCTTCATTTTTTTATAACAATCTCTGTGGAGACCAGTAAGGCAGGGATTGGAGGCTGTAAAGCTACCACAAGACTCAGCTGGGATAGAGAACTTCCAGAAAATTTTTGGATTAGATGTGAAGAGTGGAATTTCATTTATCAGTTCTGGAGAAAAGAAGTAACACTGAAATTGAAAACCAGAGGAATGGGAGATATCAACCTAATGGAGGGTGATGTCAACCTCTTCAGCCTGGAAGACAAGCCAGCAGAGTGGAGGCAGGCTAACCTGTAAAGGCTATCATGTCCTCCATCAGTGGTAGAGCTTCTTTGGGACAAGTAGGAATTGTCAGGTTTTTGAGCACAGCAGCCTGCGTGTCATTTACTGATAAAAGGAAAGGCAAGCTCTCTGTGCATCTGCAAGTTGTTGGGACACCTTAAGACCAGCTCTGCTAAAGTCTTATCAGGTTGGCAGCTATTGTGAATAACAAGAGGCACAAATGGTGAGTGTGTGAAACACCAGCCTTGACACAGATCCTTTGTGTGCAGAACTGAGGAGATTTAAACTCATGGTTTCAGCCCATTGTTGTCTGCTGATATGCATGAGCAACTGCCACCAGTTTCAATAGCACTTGCATGCATTTAACTGCAGGGGAAAGCCTGTCCCCTCCCCAGTGTGCTGCAGTTCTGGGCTGTGCAGGAGGCAGGGTCATAAGGAAAGGTTTTCTGAAATCTGCAGCCTAACTGGTATCAAAACTAATATCCATCTTTGTTAAGACATACCTATCTAGCCATTTTTTGTTGAGAAATCGACCTGTAAAGCTATCCATCTGATCCTGAAAGACATGTATTGATCCCACCTCCTTCCTCCCATCTGTTCTTTATGCTCCTGATAACCACTGTCGCGTTATATTTTCCAGGTACCTGTCCCAGATTACAGGTATCCTTCAGTGACTATGGACTACCTGAAAGAATGGGCAGTACTGAGTATAACCAGCTCTCCCCTGGCTACTAACCAGATATCCAGAGCAGAGCAGCTTCTCTGATCATCAGCCAATGGCCTCGTGATGTTTGGCCATGCAGTCAGGCTAGGCTGGAAGCATGGTCCATATTACTACCTGCTGAAAACTTAAAGCTTGTCTGTAGGCATCTGCACTTGCAGGAAGATTTCTGCTGCCATAATATTTTGACAACAGTAAAAACAGAACAGGGAGGCATCAGACACCAGGCACAATGTGCCTGCTCTTTCAACTGGAGGTCAAGGTCAGTGCTAAATGAAGCACGGTCTATCCTTTGAATGCAGTGCGGAGCTAGCCAAGGAGGCAGGAAAGCCCCAGAGAGAAAATCAAACCTTGTTGAACGAACTCAAATCAAAATGGAGAGCCATAATATGAGGTCTGCGTCTTTCTCATTACTCCCTAATATACAACATCATAATGGATAGAAAGGAAATACCAGACTGGATATATTAAGAGAAGGAGCTTAAGCTGTAAAATGGTCATTGCACAGTGTATTCAAAGCAAGGAGGCCATGCTTTTTGCCTCCCCTAAAGTATATATAATTCCAGGCAGGTAAATTGAGCTACCCTGACTCAGAGCACAGTGAAAAACAGGGGAATTGCATTTAAGTCATTGTTTCCTGATTCTATGCCTTTTTTTTTCCTTTCCATGTTTATTGGTTGGAAAGGGGAAATTTGCAGATAAGGAAGCTGTGGAGTTTTTTTCTTTTAACTTTACAAAGTTTCCAACACAAACAAAACCCATTTACTACAGAAACGTTATTTCAAGAAAGGCATTTGCTGTGAATTTCCATAACTTAATTTTATACTGTTGTATACTTTTCTGTCTCTGATTTCTCTTTAGAAGAAAACAAAATAAGAGTTTGCGACCCTGAGTGAATTCCAAGAGAAAGGGTTTCATTTGTCTGCCACATATTATGCTGATGACTACAAACCTGCCGGGTTTTCAAAAATAACTCTTCTCAATTCTACTGAAAATTCCAACTTACTATTTTTTCACTTTGAAAGGAAAAATCATAACCTTTGTTACTGTTTATTATTGGTTTTGAATTGTGTTTACCTGGATCTTAAAAGCCACCAAAACAACCACTGAGCAGAGCTGACATTGTCTTCCTCTCTGTTTTCTACAGATATGAGGTTGTCAAGACAACCTCATGTGTGTGTCATCACAATGTTAATGACTTTTCCCAACACTCTGTAGGAGTATAAGTATTACTTTAAATTGCATAATAGGAAACTGAACTTTAAAGATGTGATATGAATTTTGGAGCCAAATTGACAGACAATTACTGAGCCTACTGAGCACCACTGCTAATCTATTCTATATTACTTCAAGGGAGTACTCAAAATTGATATACATTTTGAAAACCCGAGGCCACTGGGGCTACAGTCTCTAAATACTTTGGCCTGGCTGTCAGATTTGTGTTATAACTGTAGTACTTTCACTCATTTTTTTTTAACTGCATATTTCTAATAGACAGTTACCAGACACCTCACTGCAAAACACAGTAGCAAATATTGACCTGATTTTATTTCCAAATGTAACTGACTGCAGAGAAAACAGACAGTACTGAAGAAGCTACAGTTGCTTAACTATGCCTGCTTCAGCTTTTTTTCCCTAATTCACACTTCCCTTTTTAAGGTTGTGTGAACACTGTAGAAGCATGTGTAAAACTGCTCTCAGACAATGAAGGAGAATGGCTATAGCACTACTAGAAAGACATTTTGAGAGTTTCCAAGCTTTAATATTTTTTTACTTTTTTATCCAAAGCCTACTGTGCTCAGGAGAGCCCAGACTGACCTTTTAGCCTGAAGAATGACAGTAGAGTTTTAGATGCCTGTAAAGGATCAGCTCAGTGGTACCCTTTGAAGACTCTCTAACACAGCATATCTTTCCCCATATGTCCACCTGCATAGTGCAGTGGATTGAATTGGTGGCAAATGAATATCAAAGGCAAAATTCACAAGCTGTAGCAGCCGCAGGTTAGACAGCCCTTGGCCTTGTCAGCCTGCTCCGGCATCACCCTCCCTGCCAGGGAAGTACATAGCTCTTTGACCATTGAACTGATGCATGGTAGAAAACAACCCTCCCCAGAAAGAGTGTTTTCTCATGACCATGGTGGTGGGAACCTGTGCTGGGAGATGCACGCCCCGCCAGCTTGCACTAGAAGAAAGGGGTGTGAAATGAGAGCCTCAGATAGATAAATACCAAAGAGGTGCTTGCTCACATGCAGTCGGGATCATCCCAAACCCCTCACTCTGCCAAGGCTGCACAGTGTGTTGTGTCCTCACAAGGTGTCTGGCTGAGCACTTTGCACTGCGCTCATCACATTATCACAGCGCTCAGTGCCAACAGCACCTCCAGCATTGCAGACTGCCCTTGCTGCAGGAGCTGCAGGAATAAAGGCAACAAGATAATGTGAGGACCCACAGCCAGATGCCTGGAGAGCCAGAGGGGAGAATAGTTCAGGTTGGTGCCAAGGGACAACGAAGTCTATGAAATGCTACGTGAGTGGAGAGAGTTAAGATACTGCTCGAATAAAATGATTGTGCTTTAGCATTCTTTGATTGAACTACTACACTGGTGATAACGATGGTAACAATTTAATATAATTACTAAAGTTTTGCTATTTTTTCATTTTTTAATAAATACTTAAAACATTCAGATACATTAAATTGCTTCAAAGGAAAATAGTATTCTAAAATTATACTTTTAGTAATCTTCTCTCCTAAGTGATTAAAAATACCGGTAAAGTCTTTTTCATCTGCAGTGCAGAATAAATAGATAGATAAAAACAGGTTCAAGACAATGCAAGCAAAAGTAGACCAAATGAACTCTTCTAATACAATACACCTGCTAACCTAAATCTCCCTTCTTGTTCCCTCTCTACATTTCGCTTTGCTGCACTCTGAGGCCTCTGAGACGGCCTGTCCTGAAGACAGATACCTCGGTGCTCTCACAGACGCTTCAGAATCTTCTCGACATTGTTCTGTAAGCTTTGTGAATTTCTATTCATTCATATTTGGATGTTGTATAAACCCTTCAAACACACTCTTCAGTTGAGCTGAAAACTACGCAGAATGTGGGCTGTCCTTTTCTGCCTAATGAAATCCTTGAAATGAGGTGTTGGGCACTTTCTTTGCAACTAAGTATTTCTTAGGACCTACCATGACTGGCTTCTCAAAGTGAAAGTTTCGCTAGCCACTAAGACCCAGACTGCCAAACAGCCCAGCATAGGCACTTGCTGTGTCGCTACACTGTTTAAAAAAATAAAATGTATAAATATATTCATTCTGGTAAGCATCATTACTTATGACCTCCTCACAATGACAAAACAGAAGGAATGTGGTTTGTCCTAAAGTTTGCTGACAAATATGAGAGGAAATATTTTTTAAACTAGCGGCAGATATGAAAGGACAGCATATTCCAGGTGAATGAGGACTAGGCAAAATGTCTCCTCCTTTCAGATAAGTTTCTACAAGTTCTTTTTTTTTTTTTTTTTAATTCATGCTGACAAGCATACACGGAACCTAGCAGATAAATATTTTACTCAGAATTTATGCTGTCACTGACATGTTTGCACAGCAAGAATCAAGTCTGCTCCTCATTTTCAGGGGCATGCCAAAGCAAGTGCCAGCCTACACAGCTCTACTCTTCAGAGGGCAGACTTTTCTCTGATGGCTCTCCCTGGCAGGTACAGCAGGGCAGGGCTGCAGCAAATAGCTAATTACTTGTCAATTCTGTAGTCTAACAAGTCAAATGCAAATGGTAAAAAGGGGCAGCTCCCTATATGATAGTGGTGTTTTTTTATTCAACAGCTTGCCAGTGGAAAAAGGGCTCTGGCTGCAGGAGCTGGGTAAGTAGATTCCTCCTGCCCAGAGCCTTTGCCGTGTTAGCAGGGCTGGGGACAGTCAGCACTGGCTCTGGGTTCAGAGGATTTTTACCAACCATATTATTAACCACAGCTGCATTTTACCAAGCCAAAAAGAGGATTTGCATAAATGGTTACTCAATGCTGAACAATTTTCTGAATCAATCACAAGTTTCAGGGCTTGATATAGCAGTTGCTAGTTACTGGGTAATGTTTTAAAACATGTGCTCAGCTGCTGCTCAGATGAGATTTTTATAGCAATTTGATCTAGAAATGTGATACCATGAGTTTGATACCAAATGTACAAATAGGAGGTTAGGGGACAGGGACTCCTCAGTTATGTAAAGTTACGCTTTGCCATTTTATTATAGTAAGATACAAACTGGTAACCTGCAGTAATTTTTGTTCAGAAGACCAGCTGATTCAACAACAGTAGGAAAAGACATTTTGTAGGCACCACTGGGTATTGCTGCCAGGAGAACTTTTGTGCTTTTCTGTTTAGAATAGCAGCACCTTCAGCTGTTGCTGCCAGGTACTTTTAATCTTTTTATTAGCTGTTCTCTCTTCCCCTCTGCTTCTTTCACACACCCTTGGTAGCTGAACACAAGCAGCACAGTTCCCAAGAGACCAATGGCGTGATAATAATCACCTCTTTATTAAGATGAGACAAAGCTAGAAGATGGAGTCAGTTACTGGCACTGAGCTGTTAGTACAAGGCACTGCTAAATCACATCTGCTTAATCCAGAGAGGTTCCAGTCAAACAAAAAGCAGGTTCATGTGTTGCTAATGAGGAGAGAGATGAATCACAAATTTTGCTGGCAAGCTTTCTTTTACCTTGGCATGGCACAAGATATGTCCAAATTCCAAAATAATTGGAAACTAATTTTCTTTGAAGAAAAGAAAATCCTCAGGGCGGCCATTGCATTGGAGAATGGAAGTAATGTGGTGCTTTGCTTCAGGTGGTATGTGAACAGTCAGTGCTACACCTTCCTCGGGGTGCTGGAGAATGAAAATTCACCAGGTGGTAATCAGCATGGAGGTAATATCTGGTGTGTTGAGTGGATGGGATCAAGGGAAATGTTGATTGCTCCACTGTGGTGGCAGTGGGGAACGCTCTAGTAAAAGCAATAGGCTATTGTCCCATCTATTGATAGTCCAGAAACTGGGAGATCAAGCCCTATGCAGGTTTAGCATAAATACTATAAACTCCGACATTGCAAATGCACAGATAAATATGACTATAGCTAAACTGCCTTGAAATGATAATGCTTTTTTTTTTCCTACTCTCACTGATTTTATTCCTCAGATTTGTTTTAGTTCTAGCTCGACATCAGGATCTTTCAAACCATTCTTTTAGGCACTTGGTATGGGAAGTTTTTTCAAAGCATTTTGCGTTTAAAGGTTGAAATCAATGGGAAACAAACGTTTGTGATGCCACTTAGACTCCAATTCAAATGCTTTAATATAGTGCTACAAATTCCAGAGCCACTGTACTTTCAGAAAGTATTTTGTGGGTCTTTTTAAAACTGATTTTGAAGAATAAAGAACCTGTCATCTATTTTAAGTGTCAGTTTCAACATCTGTACGTTTATTGATATTTTCTGTGAAGAAAGTATTTTTTACATTTTTTTGAGTGACACAAACTGCCAGCTAGACATCACACTGCTGTATGTATTTCTAACACTGACATCTAAAACCAATTTTTATGCATTTATGTGCAAGTTTATATGCACATGAGCAAAGAGCTATATTAAAATGGCAGTCACAAGCAGAATGGCAGACCCTTTGGCAATGTTTGTGAATCATTCTGGCATACTAAGGAAATTTTTCCGAAAAGTGGAAATAGCCTAATAAGTCAAAAGACTTGAACAATATGTTTAACATCACCACATATATTCTTCTCCTCTTTGGAATTACCTTTTTTCCAATTTGGGATCCCAAACTGCTATCCATGGCAACAAGAATCACTCCCAAAACATCAGTTTACTTGCTTTACTTCCTTACTTTACCTAACAGCCTCTGTAAAATTTCAGTGAACATATTTACCTGTGAATTTCTCAATAAACTGTGTCCCCACACAAAAATCTTTTCTTTGAGTCGCTATCATTGTGTAGCTGTATCAAACACAATGATGTTGGGAGCTCTAGAGGACACAGTGAAACCATATTTCAGGGAGTTTAGGAAGATGTAGTGGTAATAGGAGAACAAATAAATGAAAAAGCAAGTCTTGGTGAGATTTCCACATGCATTCATTCTGGTTGCTGCCAGCACAGCAGCAGTTGTGCTTCTGCTCAAGAATAGTCTCTCCCTTCGTTTGGCCAGTGAAAGACCATTCACAACTCATATCAGAGGCCCCTGAAGCTCTCTCCGTCTCAACTCAGTAGCCCTGGGAGGCTGTTACGACACAGCTTCAGTAAACTTGGCTCTAGCAGGAACTAATATGTAAAGATGTGATTCTTTATGTGTCAATTTTCAGTTAAAATATTTAACAAAGACAATACTTTTCCAATTTCTGCAAAAGATTGCTAAACAAATCTTTAATAATTCTAAATAAATGTTCTTTCCTTCTGGGGCTGACATGACAATATATTATCAATATGCTTGTATTTTCTTTATGCTAGCTGTTGATTTGAAAGCATGAGGGAAAACATGCTATGCAGAGAAGCAGCTCAGATTTGGTTTTCATCCTCCCTTTTTAAATAGGCAGAACACACATCTCTGCTGCAGAACTTAATTCCTTCACATAGTGCAGAGACTTTCAGGAACTCTTTAGCAGATTGGGTTGCTGATAAGAGCCTGTCAATATCACAGCCCACAGGACTCCACACCAGTGCAGTCTACTATTTCACTGTCATTTTTGCCTATGCCTAACACATGATGGGGGGATATGGTGAAGGTGACTGAAGTGTTCAGAGGGACCTGGACTGCTGTTACTTTGTAGGCTCAGTAATGCTGGCTGGGGTGAACCTTATAAACTAATTCAGGAGCCGTAATCTCTGAACATGGCCTCCTGGGCTCTCAGTGAAGATAATTTTCCTTCATTGTTGTATTGCAGACATTTTGCTTACTGTTAACTAAATAATAGCCGTACAGCTATACAGCCATACCTGATGGGTCATACTCTTTCCCCTGACCTTTGAAGAAAATCTTGAAGTTTCAACCTCTGCTCTCAAACTTCATTCACACCAATGCTTTGCTCTTTGATGATGAAATCTCCATACTACAATCTCCAGCAACCTCCGAAGATCAGTATCATCAGAGTGAATCACTAGACCACACACTAGAGAAGAAACTGTGGAGTTAGTCTTGATTTAATGGTTCCATTCCCTGCACATACCAAAGAAATTAAAACCAAAAAAAAGATATTGCCATATAGTCCTGTCAACTAACAGTAAGAGATTAAAAGCTAGTCTTTCCTCCCTCACTGAAGACAAAAAACATAGATATCTGATCAAACACCCACCAAACCGGCAAAAGGTCAAATACATTAAACAAAATTCTGAATTCTAACCCACATCTCCTGTGTGATAAAGCTCAAGAGACTGTTCTAACATGTATCAGACATTGCTGAGCTACTGGAGAAGTGACCGTCATGGTACGGTACTGTACTGTCCCATTCCCCATCTATCTCTGCCTTAACCATGGCTGTAAGAAAAGACCACTTTTCATTTATAAGGTTATTTATGCCAGATACTTCTGCCAGCTGGAGTCTGCCCAGGGAAATTTTGATTCCTCCTTTATGTCACCTGTAATCTGTAGAGGATACAGGTGCAATTCAGTAGAGGACTATCAGGCAATCCTCTTCCAGGCCCCAATCCAGCCAGATACTGAAGTGAACTTTTGACTTTAATTAGTGAAATTAAGCAAGTACTGGCTCCCAGTGGGTAAAAATTCCACCAGTAGTTTGTACTGACACACACTAGCCCCAGCACATCAAAAATTGAAACGTTTCTGCTGTATCATATGTGCCAACATGTTTTAAACCAGCCTTGCAGAAAACTGCCACGACAACAACAAGAAATGAAAGCCTGCTGTCTACCCTTCCCTGGATTTTTAAGACTTCAATATATCTAGGATGAAGCAAACTGGTGGCTCAGTCCCCTTTGTCAGATGTGTCAAACACAAAGCATTTTCATATACACACAGAGTTTAGTTTATCAACACAAGAACCATAAGGTGATCTAAAGTGGGACTTCAAACTGCCAGCAAGAAACAAGTGGTAAGAAAGCATGATCTGAAATCCCATTAATCTGGTCCAGACTGTAATTGAAACAGCAGCTTTGGCTGTTTTCAGTAAAGCTGTGCAGACTGCATATTCCTCTTTTTGTTCTCCTGGAACATGAGCAGCCACAGCATTGCTAGCACCTTTGCTTTTCCTTCTTCTGTCATTAGCAGTGCTTTGCACAAAAGATGACCAGGGTGTGATCCGTCAGCCTTGAAAGTGAGCAGTAAATCCACTGAATCAAACGTCTCTTAAATTAGATCTTTAACAAACAAACCCAGCAGAGAAATGTCTTAGAAACGGGATACAACTGTATAAAAGATACTACGGCAGCATTTTTTTCCCTTCTTTTTTATTACTTGGGTAGAGACTGATCTGTGTGCCAAGGACATTTTCTGTGCAGAAGCCCCCAAGATGATCTGGCTGTAAGGAGCAAGGTGATTGCAAAGGAAATTTTAGATTCCCCTTTTGACTAAATTGAAAGACTGCACACATTTTCCACCATGGTTTGTTTATGATGTAAATGATGGCTTAAACATTGTTCTTCATTGAAAATAGTCCAGCTGCCCATAATCTGGCATTGATTTTCAGAGAATATTTTGCAGCTTTTAAATACATTCTTGGCAAGAACGTTTACATTTTAACCTATGATATTAAAATCTGCAACTGGACTTGAGTGTGGAAACGTTTTTCCAGGTCTTCAGTCTGCTCCAATTTAGGGAGCTCCATTTTGGTCCTGGATGCATGAGAATGTTGCATTTGAGTCATGAGTGGGTGTAAAGCGCATCACAGCTCCAGAAGCATCATTTTTCTGAAGCCATTTCTGAACAACAGGAGAGCCTGTGGCTTACTGTGCAGTATGCATCTTTGGATTTGCTTTCACAGTTTATGAACAAATTATCACATCATGTAGTTCTGGAATTCTGAATGATTCCATGTTAACACACTGTAAAATAATTGTAATTCTTAAAATATCTAATCCTCAATTTTATCATTCAGTGCAATCTTTTCATACTTATGCCTATTCAATAAAATTAAAACACAAAATCATAAAAAAATCAGTTCTCTGCTGCTAATGATGACTAAAATTGCTAATATTCTGAATGCAAGTGTATAGTTTAAACTTCCCTGAATTACAACCATTAAGGTTTTAAATGGCAGACTTATCTCTTCACTAATATTGAAGTGAGCATGAGTTTCAGACATTCAGTGTAAATTATGGCTTATTTAAACAGTATACTTCATTTATAGCTGTGAATAATAAAGATCCAGACACACACCCACTGCTACACCACATTACACTGCTGTGAGAAAAATAAACTATGTCTGAAAATCATTGTGCTATAATATTACCCCATTTCCCTCCCTCAAGACAGTTAAGGTGCCAAGCTGAATTCTAGCAGAATGAATTTGTTTGGACATAATAGGGTTCAAAGATCCAACAACAGAGTCCTGAAAACTCTCAGAGAAGGTATTGTATTTCTGGTTTGATCACAATACTGGTATGATGTGTGAGTCTTTTCATAAAAAAAAATCTATTTGTGTATATCTTATTGAAAAACCACTATACTGTAATACCAAAAAGAGAGCAGTTATTAAAACTGGAGCCTTTGCAAGTGTTGTATGGCAGTTATGATGGAAATAACCATTACATTCTGGCCCAATAGTTGCAATATTATTACTCTCTTGAAGCATCAAATGAAGTAGCTACTAAAGACAGCCTGCCCTGACACCAGTAGGAGGGGAAGAGGCAAGGTTTACACATCAGCACATCATTAATTTGGATTTTTCTTTAGTTTGTAAATGAAAACTCAGGTGCTTTTCTGATCCAGAGGTGGTTGATATTAACTGAAATATTTCTGTTGACTTCAATAAGCTTTACATTTAGTCCTTAAGAAAGAGCAAGTTTTGCCAGAAGTTGAGAACCTTGTTGGTTTTTTATCTCTCTTGCTCTCTCTCCAAGGTTCAGCTCTGCAGCAGTTGACTGAAATAGACTGAAAGCCTGAGTTCAATTTCCAGTTGATGTAATTTTTGGTTTGAGTGGATATCAGCAGATATCCAGCAGCAGATAACTTTGTCCCACCATCTCTTTCTACAGTAGCTTTAACTCAGTATTACCTCATTTGACCTCACGGTCAAAGTGCATATGGCTTCGTTCAGTAAATGTGAACTGCCAGGGATGGAGGACATCTTTGGATACCTCCTGGCTTCAAATCAGAGCAGGGCTTCGACTCAAGCTCTCTGGTCATAAGCACTACCTGCATGCTGACCCACACACTGGCATGGACTTGGAGTGGGGCAGCTAGCTCATGAGGCAAAGAGCTCTGACACAGGAAGACATGGGAGCCCTCACTCCACTCCTGCTCCCCCAGACACTACAAAGGTGCCTGTGCAGCCTGGCCCAGGGGGCTTGGCCCCACAATTGGGCCAAAAGTAGTGTTTCACCATCCAAAGGACTGAAGATTGTACTGGGTGGGTGATACCAACAATGCAGGGTTTTCTCCAACACAGACTAAAGTCAAGAAACACCTCGCCCGTAATAAGAGATGACCTTAAAAGATTGTAACTTAATTTTACTGCCATCATGAGCTGGGCTAGAAATTTAGCTTATGAAATGTTCAAGATGTTAAACAAGGTTTCAGTTTGTGTTAACCATATAATGGGAAAACAAGGATAATTTAGCATTTACAAAAAAAGCTTGTCAAGTTTTGTTTCCTTCTACCAACATTAGCCAGGGAGGTTTGGATCTTGCTTGCATGCAGAATCTGGGGAGAAAGGCAGATGGAAAGGTTCCACGTTTGGCCTCTCTTTCTCACCATGCTGAATATTATTAATGGATCACTCAGACAATTTCCTTCTCTTTGAAACTATTGTACTCTGCCAGGCAGATGTACAATACTAGTGCAAGCACCAAGAAATATGATAATAACCCTATGGGATTCTATATATTCCCTGAGCTTTATGGATGCTTTCCCATAAATACCAAATAAGCAGTTGAATTCTAAACTGGTTGTGTGCATTGGTTTTAATTGGCTCCCTCCTACTTCATTCCATTCAGCTCCTGCTCCTGTTGCCTTCTAACGTATGACAATTTCTGTTCTATCACCATATTTCTCCTCTATACTTTCTGTGCATAATTGGATTAGCACTTTTTTCAAGCATTTAAATATCTTTCCTGTTCTCTTTTCTCATCCATACAAGGCCAAGTGCTGGGTCCTGCACTTGGGTCACAACAATCCCATGCAGCACTACAGGCGTGGGGAGGAGTGGCTGGAGAGCTGCCCGGTGGAGAAGGACCTGAGGGTGCTGGTTGACAGCTGGCTGAACATGAGCCAGCAGTGTGTCCAGGTGGCCAAGAAGGCCAACAGCATCCTGGCTTGTATCAGCAATAGTGTGACCAGCAGGAGTAGGGAAGTGATCATGTCCCTGTACTGCCCACTGGTGAGGCCACACCTTGACTACTGTGTTCCCTTGTGGGCCCCTCACCTCAGGAAAGACATTGAGGTTCTAAAGCGTATCCAGAGAAGGGCAACAAAGTTGGTGAAGGGTCTGGAGAACAAGCCTTATGAGGAGCAGCTGAAGGAACTGGGGGAACTTGTTTAGTCTGGAGAAAAGGAGGCTGAGGGGAGACCTTATTGCTCTCTACAACTACCTGAAAGGGGGTTGTAGTGAGGTGGGGGTTGGTCTCTTCTCCCAAGTCACTAGTCATAGAACAAGAGGAAATGGCCTCAAGTTGCATCAGGGGAGGTTTACATTAGATATTAGGAAAAATTTCTGTACTGGCAGAGTGGTCAGGCTTTGGAACAGGCTGCCCAGGAGGGTGATGGAGTCACCATCCCTGTAGGTGTTCAAAAAACATGTAGACATGACACTTCAGGACATGGTTTAGGAGACATGGTGGTGTTGTGTTGATGGTTGGACCTGATGATCTTAGAGGTAATTTTCAACCTTAATGATTCTATGAGTTCCTGTTATAATTCCCTAGATTTTGTTTCATTCTTATAGTTCATGCAGCATTTTATTTCCTAGTTGATAGGGTTTTTTGCATCTCTCTGTTTCTTCTCTTCCCTCTACTCGTTCAACACTGCACATTCCTCTAATGGCTGATTCCTCCTTCTGAGTTTTATTCCAATATCTTTTCTCCTTTATCACTGTCCTATCACAGTGTGTGCAATAGTTTCCAAGTGACTCTCGGAAGTTATGAAGAGGTACCTTTTCTTCAAAATTACATCACATCTGTATTTGAGCTTCCCCAGATTGCCACCTCTTCTAACAACAGGGGGGAAAAAAGGATAAAAGTTTATTTTGAATGGAAACTATACTATTTTAACTGTGCCAGATTTCTTGGAAAGTATAACCAGCTAATATCTGTGAAATGGTTCCAGCATTAAGAAAGCATGCCAAAATTGAAAAACACAAGCTGAACATGAACAGATTTGGAGCTGCCCTGTAATAATTACAAATGCTGAATGCTGACCTGCTGATTGGAATAGTTACTGTGCAGATAGACTTATTTTGTTTATTAGGGGGAAAAAAACCTAGGACAGAAAAAACATGGACAGATAAGTCACTTGTCCAGAGGGACAAGGGAAGGTTGTTCAGAGAAAGTAACAGGACAAAAAAAAAAAGGCCGGGTAACAAGGGAGAGCAGCGATTTTAAAAGCAGCATGTTCTCCAGTAAAAGAATTATCCTGGGAATCAGACAGAGAAAAAGGCACCCTTCCTTTGGTTGTCTGAAGAAGTCAAGCCTGGACTGCTTGCCTGTATCTGGTCAGGACCCCACTGTGATTACAAAGAGCTAAAACTTTAATCAAGTGAGTAGCCCATTGAGTTAAAGTTAAGCACATGTGTCTCTGCAGGACCAGAGGGTTATTTTGCAGTGACTTTTGAGATTTTTGTCTGAGCCGATTCAAGAGCAATATCTCATAGCTTCAGTTGACTTATTCCTCTGAATATTTCAATTATTCTGAAGATCCCTAAAGTAGTTTTAACATTCCTTTTAAGTTTTCTTATTAGTGTAGAGTGGCCAGTGTCTTTCCCACATGAAATTTCCCTTAAACGCTCAAAGTCAGGCAAAGAATTTCTGTGTTCACGCCAATAGTCACTCTCCATGGACAGAGCATGAAGACAAAACCAAAAAGAAATCAGCCGCTGGGAAAAAAACCTCTTGCAAAATTATTGTTAAAGAATAGTTAACAGAGCACAGAAAAGCCATGTG
This sequence comes from Phalacrocorax carbo, assembly GCF_963921805.1. Lineage (NCBI taxonomy): Eukaryota > Metazoa > Chordata > Aves > Suliformes > Phalacrocoracidae > Phalacrocorax > Phalacrocorax carbo. The sequence continues at coordinate 135,209,313 of NC_087514.1, forward strand.
AGCATACACCAGCCAGAAAGTTATGCATATTTTCAGATTTTTAATGCCTTCTCTGATGAACCTTAAAAATCTCATTCTCCACTAGCATCCAGCCTTTGAGTCAGCAATCAAGAGCAAATAATTCAGAACTGACATCACAGGCAACTTCACAGTTTAATGTCAGTGGATGACAGGGAAAGGAGAGACTTGCATCAGGTTTTCATCAAACTGTGTTTAGAACATATCATGGGTTTCTAAACATAGGTTTGACCAGTCCCACATTTGGCACCAAGTGCAGCATTTCACGGCCTACCCTGGAAGGGATTTTTGTGACTTTATTTCTTCCTTGTCAGATGCCGTAACCATTTTTAGGTGACTAATGAATATTTTAATCTGACCTTCTAATCTCCAGTGTGTTACATGCCAAAGAATAATAAGATAGGGGAGAGTACGTTACGAAATAGATTATTTCATTGAAAATCAGAATCCTTTGCCAAATTTCACTGTAGTTTATGTTCTGCAATTTGCCAAAAATATCAGACAAGCAGGCGTCAGTATGATTAATTTCACAGCTATTTCCTTTTCTCCCTCAAATTGACCACTGAAGCCACTAAACTGGCATGCATAACCATACACTTTGCACATGTTAACTGCAGTGTTTGTCAACAAATTACATTCCTTTCTCCATTAGTTGGTCTTTGGTCAGCCATCTTGAGCTATTATACAAGAATTAGTATCAGATGAGTGGTTTCCTTTTGCATATCCATCCATGCCAAATTGAAATGGGTAAAGAAGACCCACAATAGAAAGGGGTTTTTTGTTTTTTAAGGTCTAGTGTAGAGATTTTAGTTCACTGGATCAAAACCCCCTTGAGTATATCTTGGATCCAGAACGATTTCAAATGCTTCTGGTTTTTTGTTCTTTTCTCATCTAGGATCTTACTTGTAGATTATGAGTAATAATTGATAAAATAAGAAGTTTTCATATCCAGTTTCTGCCCACTGGTATATAGTTGCAAATGTCACTGATGCCAGCTGAAGTTTCATCTACGTTCCAAAGAATAAAGTGTAAGCTCTGTCCATTGACATCTCATGACAAGTTTAAGTAACCATGTTAAACTGGTAGACAGCTCAGGCCCAGCATAAAGTTTTGAAGCATGTAGGGAACTGCTTTTTCTTCCACAGTACAAAGAACCTCTTTTTTTCCAGAGCAGTAAGTATAATACTATCTTCTATTTAAAGCATGCAGTTTATTATCCCACTTTTTCACTTACGTTTTTCTATAAGGTTTCTTAATCCATTTCACTGAAAAGGGGATTTAGCAAGTGTAACACATATCAGATTTCCTGACAGACAGACAGGTTTCCTGGTTTTTTTTTTTTCATTAATGAATGCAAAGCTATTTCTTTTTGAAACTGTTCATAAGTGGAAGCTGAATGAAAATGAGATTTCCTTTTTTTCCAACTACTGTACAAGAACCCTGTGTCTACAAGTGTGTTGGAGAAAGATCAGAGGAATATTCATGTGGTGTCATGCATATGTACAAAATTTCTAATTGATTAATCATACATTATGCAAACCTGTCAAACATCATGTTAAAATGTATACCTAAGTTTCAAAAATGATGAAGTATTATTAATCCTTCTGAGATTCCCAAAGAAGGTAAAAGATGACTGAATTAATCCTCATGATGATTATGTAAGACAGGCAGTATCTCACTTTGAAAGACAAGAATCATTATTTTCTGTAAGGACTTCTCAGTTTGAACCTTTATAATATACTTCCTGATATCGGTTCTTAAGAGGTATCAAGAATCTAGAGACTGCAATGTGTAAGACAGAGCTGTAACTGTTGTCCCTTTCTGAACAAGCCAGGAAAGAAACAGCCTTTGTGACTACAGGAACAAGCACATAAAAATCTGACAGAATTAAAGTTCTGAAGGAAAATATTGACCTAAGTGGGTTTTCCATCATCAGGCAAGGACCTGACACAGCCAGGGTGAGAAGTCAGGCCTCCCAACTCCACAACTTAACTGTGAAAACATCGTTTAGACTGCCTTACATTATATTCTAGGGCTCTGTATTGGTCACAACTTCTTTGCAATAGTCCCTCCAAATATCACATGGTGTTTTATTGCAAAATATTATTGTTTCCCATGTACCTGCATTTCCTCCCCTTTCTTTACACACGGTCTTCTTAATTCTTAGAATAGCTGTAGTGCAACTTCATTACCTGGTGGCTCACTGAAAACTTTTCAGTTCCATACTCCAAGAAACACATGAATCAAATCCCCATATCTTTGGCCTCAGGGTGCTGCCTCTGCACATGTGGAAGTAGGAAATGAAAACAGCAGTCTCCAGAGAAGTCTTGCCAATCTGACTCTGCCTCCTGCAGAGGACAAGCCTGTAATGATGTGAAAGTTTCAGCTGTCAGGTTACTGAGGTAGAGGGAGGAGGAAGGAAGGTGGAAGAATTTATTTCATTTCTCTCTGAAAATTTCCTGTGACCCAGGAAAGCCACCTAAGCTACAAATCTAGAGTTCATAAATCCTTGGCCACACTTGCTAGTGACTCCTGTAATTCTGAACACTTCAGAATACTCACCAAATAGAAGCACATCTGATGACTTTGGTAGGCGAAACCAATCCTTCAGTCCTTCCACCAAATAATTTCTGAGGCAGTAAGACTAGAACTAAAGTCTGTATAACACCACAGCAAATCTTCTCCCATTTGGCCACCATTGGGAAGTATCTGCATCCACAGCTCTCTAATGCCAGGATGGTCAGCTGTCCCAGGGCTACAACTCATACCAAAAATATTCACGAGGCTGAAAGGCTGAAAGCGGCTGGACGCATACTACATACCTTAAAAAGCTCAAAATGGGGTAACTCTGGGGGAAATTCACTGGCAAGAAGTGAAAGTGGTTTTCCAGGTGTCCTCCACAGCTCACTGAGCAAATATCTACATCCCAGTGCAGTTTGGAAATGGTGTTTCAGATGCCTTTTAGGTTTGCTTCCTCCCCAGCCCTGCTTCCAGGAACACAAAGCATCCCCTGCGAGGAACTGCTTAGAAACAGCTCAAGTACAACGTGAGTTTCAAGAGCTATAATTTAGCTACATCTGCTCTTGTAAGCAGTCCACAAAAAGGGGTTTGTGATTATACAAATGGAGGGCCTGAATGCAAATGATGAAGGCTGCTATTTCTTCATCATGAGGTCTCACATCCAGTCCCCCAGACAACCCAAACGTGCAGGCCTCCCCACAGCAGCTCAACTTGTGCAGAGTCTTCTAAGGGTTGCTGCACTGCAGGGTTTGGGCAGCTCCACTGTGTGGTAGTCCATGGAGAAAGTATTTCCACCTTTAGCTCTACTCAGCGCAGCAGCTGAGCTGGAAGAGAGCCACACTCTTGCAGATGGGCAGGAAAAAATCAAAAAATCAAAAGAAAGGCCAAAAGCAACTTTTTTTTTTTTTTTAATAATATTGTGCTTGTGGAGTACCTGATTAATGACCTTAGAAGTTTCAGAGCAGACAGAGTTCAGGACAAGCTTAATTTAAATGTAGTTCACAGTTCAACATAATTAGTAGTAAATAGTGAAGACTCCTTGTCTGAAATTCAGGGACTTGGACTCTTTTTGAATCGCATCACTGGATCACCTGTTTATAATTTGAAGTGTAACAACCTGATGACATTTTGATGTCTCTGTAGTTATTTGGGGACTTTTTATAGCTCACAGGAATTCTGCCTAACCTTTTTCTCTAGCATACAGAAAAATATTCTGCTACGATGCATTCTTGAGCCTCTGCTTCAGCAAAAGCTTTAACACTTCCTTTGAAATAAGCCAATATTGAAAAGCTTTGCCTTACAACTTGCACATTAGCTCATATTTGAAATCAAAGCTAGTTTTCAGATGACTTTTCAGATTACTTCAAATGATACACACTGCCTGGTGTTAGTTTACACTAAAAATCTCTAAGCATTTTTGTCTGGGAGGGATTTTCTACTTGAGTAGGAAAGTTTGGGCTTGTTGAGTCTATTCTTTTTCTCTTTGTTTTTATTTTTTACTTTTTACTCTTTGATGACTTGGAAAACTGATACCTGGAAATTCTTCCATAGCTTTTGGGGAAGGAAATAGGAAGAAGCAACCCACACTGGGTTGGAGCCTATACAACCCAGTTTTAAATTTTAGCATGCAGCATATTCATTATCAAATTACAACTCCTATAAAGCATAGTTTGTGAAAGCTATGGCAGACTACCATTTAACAGGACGGAGACAATGTGTACAGCTATAAAAAAACCACTAAACTACAGCTGTATGACAAACCGGGCTGCACAAAGACTTTCACTGCTTACATAGTTTCTTTGTTTTAACTCTAGGGTTACTAACCTAGCTTCAACTTCCAAATAATTAAAACCATTTGTAATTATTCTCATTAACTATACTCTCTAATATAAAAAAATGCCTGGCTTCAAAAGATGGTGATATAATGAGTGTGATGGACATGTACTATTTTGCTTCCAGGCACCTTGGAGGAACTAATATATGTTGATACTCATTTTTGCCTTGTTTGGGGCTTATTCCTCTTCCTCTGTGGTTGCCTTGCTCAGGGCCTGTGATGGCAATCAATGACAAAGGCAGACTACATCAATTCAGCTGCAGACATACAGTGTAAAAATAGACAGAAAGCAGTTACATACACCATTAAAAAAGTTTCTGGGGAGGGTGTTCATGTAATTGCATCCCTGTCTTTTTCTCCTCTCCTCATTTCTCCAGGGAACAATTACATTTAAGAATAATCTCCTGTCTTAGCATATTTGAACAAGGAAAATTAAACTAGCTGCTTCCCTGGCTACAGTTTCTAACATTATTGGAAAATGCTTAATAAAGGCTCCTCAGAACCCCTTCACGCATCCTAGCAAAAAGCCCGTCGTTTACAGTCAAGAAATGCCAGTTAGCAAAAAAGCCTTATTCAGAGAATATACACAACTGAAATATTAGACACAGATAATGACTATAGTGGCTCATATTAGGATGGAGGCTTCCCATATTACAGAGGAACAAACTGGGTATACTCATTGCTTTTCACAGCTTCTTGCCTTGGTAAAACTCTAGGTTATGAGTGTGTGGGATTGGTAGATGGAGGCATATGAAAACCCTTAGCAATTGAGCCAGTGGCCTGGATGAAAGAGTGTATTTCCATGAAATAGCCTTTCATGAGTCCTGATCCCCACTACACAAAAAGGGGCCTTAGGCAAGAATTAATTTTTTTTCTTAAGATTTTTTTAAAATGAAGTTTAGGCAAAGTTTAACCACCAAAAAGGCAAGAACACTGAAGAACAAATACAGAAATCTTGGATGTTAGAAAAAAACAACTTTGCAGGGCCCTTGAGAGTACTAGGCTGTATGCCAGCATTAAGGCAGCCCATGTCATAAATAGAACAAGAAATGGGGACAGACCCAAAGCCCACTGAAGTCACAGGCAAATGTTCAGCTGATTTCAAGGTAATAGGGTTAATGTAAATGTGCCCTCCTTAACCAAATTTTAGTTTTATTAGCACACCAGCCTTTTACCAATTTATCCACCTACATTTATTTTAAAGAAAATATTGTCCAATATTGCCTGTTAACAAATACTAAAAGGAAACAAAATCAATAGTTTTCCTGTATCTTACTCTTACCTTACAATGCAAATAACTGAGAATCCTTTTCAAACCTGCGCTTTCCGTGCGTATGTGTATCCATACCAGTTGTTGTCATGCGATTTTACTCATAGATTAAGAAACAGACTCTAGCAGTTATTAAAATGCAGTACAGCTAGCACTCTTAGCAGTATGGTATAAGTCAGTCTGAGATGCTGCTAAAGATCCTGCACTGCTTAACCTGTCTGGTCTGGAGGTATCTTAAGATTTCTAAGAAGCATGGTTTGGGGTTTTTTTCCCCTAGATAGTGGAAATACAGGTAGCTGCAATTTTGGTAGCTGTGTACAGTACTAAAAAGACAGGACCTGTAATCTAATATTACCCACTGGAAGGTGAAGCAAAGTAACCTGGCTCCTAGGTCTGAGTGACCTAAAGCAGTGCCTGTAATCTGGTGTTGGAGTAATTTAGGAGGGCTCATGGGTTTCTGTATGCCATAGATGCAGGCTGGTTTTTTAAGGTGCTTAAACATTACCTGAAGAGTGTTTAAGCTTTCCAAACAAATGGAAAGAAAGCATAGCCAAGGCTTTTACTTCAATTCTAGCTTTTCACGTGTGCTTTAGTCTGATCTCATTCAATTCACCAGTAATTAGATATGAGAAATGTCACAATAAGCTAAACAAAAGTAAAATTCTATCTCTACTATTCTTCTTGGACTTGCAATCTATGTTCACAGACTAAGTTGAAAATCACCTAAACAAACACATCTGTTAAGCTAACATTTTCCAGTGATAGAAGTTTTAATGTTGTGAAATGTGTTTGATGTGTTCATGTTACAAAGACCAGTTTCCAAAATGTTACTCTCCAACTTTTTTTTAAGTGTAAACTGACCTTTTTCCTGTTGGCTTTGTGCTGGCCAAGACATATTTCATTTAATACTGGCTAAAGCTAGAGGTAAAATGTTAAAATACTCTAGCGGGTTTTTATGTACATTGGAAAGAAAATATTGTGAGAATTGTATGGAGAGTAGAACCAAAAAGTTTAGCTCTGTTAAATGTCTTCTCTAGCAGTTGCACATTGCAATAGATCACTTTGGTCAATAGTTAGGTAGGGAAGACCATACCTTTTAAGACAACCACAGCTGGCTTTTTTGAGCTCCAGGAGAAGGTTATCAGTTATATGAGGTGATAATACAGACAGAGGGCTAGAGTTAGCACTGGCACAAAATGCAAAGGTATCTCTAAACACATCTGTAAGCATTTGTGCTTGAGTCTATGTAGAGGAATCAAAATGTTTAAACACGCTCCCTTTGAAATCAATGCAAGAAAGTTCTACTTGCCTTCAGGGTGCAATATCAAGTTTCTCATAAGAATAATAGAAGCATGGCTGGCAGGGTGGTAAGTGATGCTTAGCTGAACAAGGGGTGACTAGAGAAGGGAGATGCTTCTCTTGCAGTATCTTTTCCTGTTATTTTTCTGGGTATTCACATTGGTAGCCATCCAGTCACAAACAGCTCATCGTCTGCACCATTTTATGCTTCACTCCTAGGTTTGGTCCCCAATTGCTGGGAACAGATCAGAACTGAAACCTCAGAAAAATAGAAGAGAGTGCAGACATTAATTTTCTCCTTCTTCCAGACATGGATAGGCTGGACTGACAAAGGTCAAACACACCTTTGCAGGGGATAAGTGAAGAAATAGAGTCTTTCATTTCTACTTTTCTTGAGGATACACCAACTTTTTTACTTGTGTGAACCAGGAGATTTAAACTATTAGAAATCTTATGTCCAAACATCATCCCAGTAATTTCCTTTTAATCAGAAACCAGATGTAACATGCAATTGGCTTCTTTGTTGAAGAATTAGCAATTGCACTTTAAACATTGTTTACAGTCATAACAGCTTCTTTTTGCCCTTAGCCTCTCAAAACTTGATGAGGTTGAAAGGTTTGTACTTGCCAGACTGTCATCAGACATTGATATTTATTAAGTCAAAAAAGAGGGCACATGATTAGTGGTGTGCGTCATGAAGTACCTAGAATGATCTCATAAACCCACCAGTCCAGCCATATTAAGAGCTGTAATAAAATGCACTCATTAGACCACAGAGGATAGACAATAGCCTGACATTAAAGCACTTTAAACCTCTTGCAGTACAGCAGCTGCAGCACCTAGATTTAAAATCATCTGCTCTTCTGAGGTTTGATATAATTTGTATATAAGTAAATAAACCAGAGAGTATTGTTAATACTGATTATACAAAGCATTCAAAGGGACTTTCCATGCCAAATGCTGAAATGCAGATATATTAGTGTATTCATGGAACACATGGGAAATGTGGAGTTGTCCAAAATTCAGCAGAATTTAGCAAGTAAATCACAGTCAGAAGTGACTCTGGAGTGATGTCGGACAGTGATGCTGAGCATCTGGGGGTTAAACTCTTGTGGGTCAGGATGTCAGATCAGTATAAACTTTAAACTGACAGCTGCTCTTCATCTCTCCCCCACATCCCTTGCAAATAATGCCCTAATAAATACTGTAGACGCACCTTGATTCTGACACTGGCAGCACTAACAGTGATGCATAAATTCTCTTAACAAAGCCCAAAAGCCAAGAGGCAGGACAGATCCTGGGGGGCAAGTGTCACCTTGCTTCAACTGTCTTTCAGGTCCCCTAGCTGGAATGTTGAGGACTGGAGCAACAGAGATGCTGGGGAGGAAAGGCACAAGAAAAGCAGGAAAACTGAGAGCTGCAAGTCTTCATCAGAGAGCAAGTGAGAATGACAATTGTAGGTCAAGGATGGCTGAGATGACAAATGTGCGAGGGCTGAGACCAAAACAACAAGAACACAGGAAATAGTAAAGGCAGCAAATATATCTGATGAGGCAAAAGCTGACCGCAGAAAAAGGAACAGGGTGTGAGTCATGAACTGGTTCTCTAACACCAGAAAGTAGATAGGAGGAAAGAGATAGACACCCAAATGGTGAGAAAACAATTCCAAAAACAAAGAAGTAAGAAATAAAAGGAGATACATTTTAGATCAGTAATTTGGAGGACATTCGGTTTCTTAAGAAAACAGTTAATTGACAGTTACGAGTCAAACTCCTTCACTGCAAACATCAAGTTCTTTGTGATTGTGCCAGTTCGACAAATTATGTGACTTGCACACAGTGGAGGTGGGGGAAATGGGCAACAAAATTTTCCCCCCAAGTCAAAATATTCCATTTCAACACTTTGATGAGAGAAATAATTTTAAAACTCAAAATGTCTTTTAAAAATGTCCCTCAGTTTTGCTAATTTGACCAGGAGCTATTTTTAACCTAGTTCCCTTAGGAAAATTGAGGACTTCTATTTTGGATAACTCTTGACAGGATGGATTTTACCATCTGTAAATATAGTTCACAATTTCTTCTGCCCATGCAGCCAGAGAGTAGAAGAAACCTTCACAGAACTACGTTTCTTTCTTATTTTAGCTGCTAGTGAACCAAAATGGGGGAAAAGAATTAACTATTCTTTCAGTTCTAATTCAGAAAATTTGAGACTGATGCTTTCTCACCAACCCTTTTGAACTCCTGGTGATGTTCTGATTGCATTTGCTCAGCTCTGGAGAAGGCCCACAGATTATAAACACTTTCTGACAAGGACTCTCATTTATTTACTGCTGCCCAGAGTTGCCTTAGGGCTGTATCACATGGTATGGCCATGAAAGATTGCTGCAGCTCCCTTTCCCAGCATTGTCCCTGTTTCATTACATAATTCAACATAAACACAGATTCCATAACTTCTGGACGTTTTGGGAAATATTTCACTTTGTTCGGAGTACTGAAAAGCTCCTTTTAATTGAGTTCTTGAAAGCATTTCAGCAACATAAACTCAGATATTGTTAATGTCCCACTTCAAAATTCATCTTTCTGATGCTTTTTACTGACAATTTAAGTAATTAGCAACAATTTCATATCATTGCTGGCTGCTTCCAGCCTCATGCTCCAGGAATATAACCATGCTCTACTGAACTGGGACCCTCAGGTTCAAAGCCAGAACTGTGAGAACTGCTGTAATAGCTCACCTCACGATACATTAGAGTAGGAGTTTTATTTGCAGATTTGCAGATTTGGTTACAGACTGCAGTCCTGAAGTATGTTAAAAGAAAACCAATAACACTAAAAAGAGGATGAAACATTTCCCCATTTATTGGAAGATATCCTATTTAGATTAGGCCTTTTGTCTTACGGACCTATGAACTCTTCTCTAAAGCTTAATATTGATAAAATCTCTAGGACTGTGGTTAGTGGCAAGTAACAATCATCTATAGGAGAAGAAAAGCACTAAACAGAGACAATTGCATTATATTTTTATAAATTAAAAATTGGCCATAACTTATAATGTGAGCTGATTCCATTACAGTTAATATAGCTGTGCAGTTTATTTCCAAAGAATTGGGCTTTTTTCACAAGAGAAAGGGCTTAATGTTTTGTGACCATCTATCTTCTCTGTGGCAATTTCTCTTCCAAAAATGCTGAAGTTGAAAATGACCACACTGAGAAACATATGTTGAAAATAGGTGCTTTGTTAGAGGAAAAACAGGAGTGTCCATACAGATACAATAGGCTATTATTTAGGGTTCATAAATTAGTGAATGCATTTCTTGGAAAGCTGTTGTTGCCGAAAGGCATGGTAGCAATGTAGGTGGTCTTCTAACTTTACTAGTTGTTATCAACAAATTGTAGTAAAGAAAGTACTGTTGGTCAAAATATGCTAGAAATTAGACAGAATTGGCAACTAAAATGATGTTGTATAGGTTATAGCTTGCAGCCAATGTAATTCATACTGTAGTAAAAAGTGCTGTGTCTCAGAAAACTCAGAAAGAAAACAGACACTCAGGACCAGATAGTGACATATTCTTCAGGTTAGTCAGACCTCCAAATATGCATATATGCACATATATATATATATGCACACACACACCCCTATATTCACAAGAGGAAATGCTGCAACATTGTCTATTGAATGGGTTGTTTTGTCATATTTAACAATCAGCGTCTGTGATCACACACAGTATTTCTGGCCCAGATCTTGTAGTGACAGAGATTTGTTCCCGCTGATGGTATGATATCTCTGTTTATTTTTCTATTCTCTATTCTGAACAACAAAATTGTATTCATGATTCGTATTTTTACATTTTCCTAATTTCTGTACCTAGGCTGCTTAAGTATACTGGTCTCAGTATATTTCCACATCTTCCTTCCACTGTGTCTCTAAGCTTCCCTCATATCATGTTTTCTTTTAGGTATTCTGTCGGTCCTTTTCTCTCAAAGGCTGACAGCCTCCACTCAATTCCTTCTTAACATGTATTTTTCCTGGGAATGCCAATGCTAATCTGCTGGAGATGGAGAGCATTTAATATAACAATTCTGCACAACCTGAGAGATTAGACCCTGTCTGATCATTCCCACACTTTATTTGTGTGCCTGACTAATACTGTCACTGGAGATGTGTAATCTAATGGGGTGGCCACTAAGGTTTGAAAAGCATCACAGTCAGTACAAATGCTCTATAAAATACAGTTGCAGTCCACATTTTAAAAAACAGGTTGTGATTTTGTGAGTCCAAGTTGACACCCAGTTTTCAGAACAGGTGGTCCAGCCAGCTCCACACCAACGTGGGTGCTTAAAATGAGGAAATAAATAGTTGGTAGACAGACAGTTAGGTCAGCATAATCATAGGACCTTCTTCCAGCACATTAGAAATAAAAAAGAAAAAATGCCTCTCTTGACAGATAAGAATAAATTATCTGCAGAATATTGGAAGGGATATTTTAGATGTAATAAAAAGGAAAACCACCAAATAAGAAAGTTACTAAAAAGAAAGAATATAGTCTCATGGCATGGCTAACTAGTGCATTTCATTATATCTTATACTTATATACAAAGACAAGATGAAAACTTTTTTCTTTTTTTTTGCTAACCTTTTGAGTCCTAGATTTAACCCTGTATTTTATGCCAGAGGATCTTTCAGCTACTGCTAATGAAGAGGGGAATGAAAAAGTTCACAGTTTGATATGGCTGCATGTTAGGGATATGCACACAGGAATAATTTTTGTTGCCACAGACTCATTAGAAACTTTTTTGTCTTGTTATTTTCCAAATAAGTTATCTCCAGTTTATGGATAACCAAACTTGACCTGCCTCTGTAAGAGGTTTCATTAGATATCCTAAAGCATCCAGTTTCCTCAAATAATTATTTTCAGCCTTCACAATACTGTTCCTGTTAAAATCGTAGTTCAGATACAAGAAGACATTGGGAGGTACTATCAAGTGCAGTTACTTCTGTAGAAATAAATAAAGACCAGTACCCTGTGAGCTAAGGCTAATAAAAATCAACCCTGGGGACTTTTTCCCGCAGCCACTGGATCGGATCAAAGCTGCAAAGTCAGTGGAAGAATTGTTATTCACCCCAATAAATGCAGGCCAGGCCCATGCTCAAGGGCTCTGCAGCTCACTCCCTGGTGTCTCGCCACTGTTAATGCTGCTGTTACTGCTGCGCTCCACGTACGTTTGCTGTCTGTGGAGAAAGCTCATCCAGCAGATTTGGATTATTCACATGCTCAGACATGGCACTGCAAAATAATAGGCTACAAAAGCAATTCATTTAGCAACGTGAGAGTGCTGGCTCTGAAATTAAAGAATTATAAATAATGAACGCGGTTGTTTACAGATCACCTCTAATCCACAGAATATCAAGGTGCTCACCACATTTTACAAATTGGTTTATAAACTGTGTATGAGAGGGATCATATCACTTAGCAATGAAACCCCTGGAACAACATTTCATAGAAGAGAAGTGCAGAACAGTGTATGGAGAAGGAATAATATGCTAGTTTAAGAGTACTGTGTCAGAATGTGCTGTGCCAACTGGCATTTGCCCAGGACTCCAAAGCTAACTCCTCCAACCTTGTAAAAGTACTAAAGCATCATAAAAAGTCATGCCTGATGTTTCATCCAAAACATGAGAAAAAGACTAAAAGTGCAGATTATTGATCACCACCATAGATGAGATTCTAAACCTCGCTTTCTTTCTTACCCAGCCAAGCGTCTATTAAAAGCTTTTGCAAGAGTTGCTTGCAAGAATTGCTTTCTGCTGCTACAAGGTACACTGCAGGGACTTAGACAAAGACATGACACTTCAGCTTTGTTTAACGCTCCCCCCGCCCCAAGTTGAAAGCGGGTTTGTTTACTAAACTGGGGTGGAAGCAAGAAAGCGTCCTGTAAACTTTCTTGGATAATTCATCAAGTACTAATATTTCTTGTATAAGATTTTATTATCAGTAAAATGAATAACATCATCCATCTCTTCACTTCTGCATCAATAAAATCATATAAATAAAAATCATATTTTGCATCTGAGCCATGGACAAAAAGCAAAATGACTTAGAGACTTGAAAATACAATCTGTAATAACTCTTATTTTAATTCATAAAACTAAAGAACCAAGAAAAAAAATCGCTATCTTTCTTGTTTATAAAAATACTTTCTTATATACTAATTTTAAAAAACTAGGATACAAAATGCCCAGTATTTCATAGACAATGACTACATAGCTAGATGTTGGCTCTGTGTATTATATTTTTTGTAAAATAAATTTGTCACCTGAAGAAATCTGTAAAGTGCTCAAACCTAAGAATAAACACTTTCTAACGGTCAAATGTTTTATTTCTTCCTTAGCATTAAGGGAAGTACAGCAACTAAGCTGAAAACATCTGCTTTGCTCCTTGTATATGGAAACTATAACAGTCTATGTATAGTGCCAATATCAATATACTGCTTCTTATTTGCCGAGTAGTGCTGGCTATCATCAAAAGCACACCTTTAATGGAGTAGCTGAAAGGCACAGATCCACAACTATACTCAAGTAAGAATGGGATAAGGAGGTGATTGTGTCTAAGTCTGTTCCTCATCATTTTACATCCCAGATGAGGTGAAAGACAGAAACACTGTACCTCACTCCCAGCTCTCTTTAACTGGTGACATGTACCATTTTAGCTCTAGCTCCAGGTCCAAGTCTTTCAAAGCCAGCACTAATGGAATGTGATCTCTCTCCTTCTTCTTGCTTACACAGCTGTTTGATTAGAAGACTTAGTGAGGAAATAGAAACAGATCACAAACGCCAAGTGTACTCATCTCAGTATGGGTGCCATTAACAATATCCTTCAAGCTGGGCTCCAGGTGTTTCTTATTGGTGGCAAAGGAACCTACCTAAAGTAAATAAGTCAAACAAGGTTTTTTTCACCCATTGTCTAGTACCAACAACGTAAACAAATTTTCAGCAACTCAGGTCCTCCACTGGTGCAACTCTACTCACAGTGATCACCCAAAGTGTTCATTCATTCAGTATCCAGATGCTGCACACAGATACTTTGCCTTTAAATTCTCTCCAGAAGGAACAAAATGCTAATTAACTCCATGAGCTTCAGAGCTCGTTGTTCATTTAACATCAGAAAGGATGTAACTCAACCAACTGGGACCAGTTTGGCTTTCCTCAAAGCCAGATCCCTAGCAGCCCCTGTACTGTAGGCAGGCAGCTGTGGTTTTTCCACTCCACAGGGGCACAAAGGGCTAACACTATTCTGCTGGGGTCCATACCTGCAATACCCACAACAACTCATTAAAAATGGCATGATGTGCACTGGAAGAAGTTAAATTATCTGGTGGGGATGAGGCCAGCAAGCAGTCTTTTATGCAACTAGACAGTAAACACTGCTGACTGCATGTGGGGGTCATTTAGCACTCACTGCTCCTACTAGCCAATCCTGTATACAAGCATGAACAATTAACGTCTTTTTTCTTTCCAGACTAGATCTTCCCAATGAAAAATTTAGCAAGATATACTGTGATGCCTCTCTCTCTTTTATTTTATCTTATCCTTAATTATTCTTCCTTTTCCTCTTGTAGCAAGGTCAAGATTTCTTTTCTATCCTCTTTTCCTCCCCTCTTGCCTGAGGAATGGCTTCTTGCTGCATTCCCTCCTTTTTGGAGGAGTCTTTAGATTGTTCTATGTTTTGCCTCATACAGTGGGACTTCTTCACAAGCCTCTGTGTTTTTAATCATGTCAGCAAAACATTTGGCACACTGTTGCTATGACCAGAAGCTAATAATATACAGTAATCACGGACTGAAAGGATACCAGGGACAACGACATTTTTCATGTACGAAGACAGAATCCATTAGGAAACTCTTGTTATGTAGAGCTGTAGGTTGTGTCATTATTCCTTCCTCTCTTAGCTATACGGGTCTTTGCCATGAAAGACCTAATTCAAGAATCATTTACACCAGCATATATGAAGACTAACCTCTCTAGAGCTGTGATGATTAGGAGGAACTAACTGTCCATCACAGCCCTACCTCCAGCACTGAAACCACACCGGCGTCCTGTGCTGTGTTCAGGCTATAGATCTAGGGCGCTGCAAGGTCTGACACAGGATTAGCCACTGGTGTTCTAGAGACAGACTATAAGTTACCCAGCAACGGGCATTTTATTACTGTCCAGAATTATTCAAAACAACAAAAAATTGTGTGCATTTTGGAATAAAAAATAAGACAATATTACTCACGAGTTAAGAAACAACGAACAAGATTCCACTATAGACACTGCAATAATTAGTTACACCATCTTCACAGTGTTGGGTATCATATTTTACTTCATCTTACAAAAATTTCTTCTGTAATGAAGGCAGTAGTGTCTGCCATGTGGGCAGTAATAAGTTTTTGTCAGTTTTGCTGCACAGTATGCTAGGGACATAATGATATTTTACCCGTTAGGATAAAAGCAATTTATGTTAGCAGCTTTTTTTGCAAAGATCCTCAGAGAGACTTTATGTATCTGTTGCTCATTAGATATTGAATATAAATATATTTCTCTATCATTAACAGAAATGTTAGCAGAAATACGTTTAAAATTGTAAACTTGTTTACTAGCTTTTGTTTCATAGCTGTCAGCATAGTGATGGAGAGTGCAACATAAAATTCACAGTTTGAATCATAGTTTCCATAGCTATCACACCAGCGTGACTAACAATTCTTCAAATATTCGTATACTATGAACATGACAAATAGCCACCCAAAGTTATTCAAAAGAGAGAGATACTGTCTTTCAGAAAAAAGCAATGATTTGAATTCTCAGTTTGAGAAATCTTGGGGGCATTAAAATAAACTTCCAAAACTTTAAACCTTAAAACACGCTGTCTGGGATTGGATAGTTTCACAAGCTCTATTCTGGAATAAGCACCCAAACAACTGCTTTTCATCTGTAACTTCTGTATTTTAATCCTCTTGGTCTGCAAAATTGTGTTAGAAATTTTGCAATGTTCATCTTTCAAATGAAATTTCTGCTACTTCCTTATTTGTATTAGGATGGGGAAAAAAGTTTCAGAGTAACATTTATTTCAGTGCATCAGTATTGTACTTCTGCTTCTGATCAACACCAGAAAATGTAAGGGCACACAAAGTTATCTAGTGAGTGACAAGATAGGTACGGAAGAGGAGAGTTCAATTAAATTTTCTTGAGCGTCAGAGAAGATTTAGTTCCCATTTTAAGCAGGAGTCTTAAAACCATTGTTAATTTTTTTTCCCAAATCTTCATAATATATTTGTTTCCAATGTAAATTTTGTGTGCAAGTTCTGCAGCTATCTATTACTACCATAGGATGCTACTTACAAGCAGTCAGGACTTGAAAACAGCGTTCAGAGTTTAAAAGCTGGACAGGAAGAATGAGAAGGCAAAAGCAAGACCAAACCCAAAGTGTACCAGTTTAGCATTCTGGTAGGACTTAGAGAGACATAGCCTATGCCCCTTTGGGCATCATCCAACTGAGCCAGTGTGTAAACCTCTGCTACACAGAAACCCCTGAGTACCTGTGTCCCATTGTTGTTTTACCCTATGAATTGTGGAAGATCTTTTTCCTCCTCTCTCCCAAGAGAACAAAATCACAGGCAAGTGTTTATCAGCTAGATCTTCACTAAACAGTGTAACGGGCTCTGACCTATGGTCTGAAATGAGCTGGTGTCCCTCAACTGGAAGCACCACCTAACAAAATATCATTAGGAAGAAGGTAGAGGGAACTCAGGCAATTCATCAGAGACTGCTATTTAGCCCACTCATAATAAATGTCATTTCCTTCACATTCAGGGCTTCTCTGTAAATCTTACCTCCTCAGTTAATGATTACACTAGAAAACCACAAGCAAACCCAGACCTAAATGACATGGGATAAAGGACCTTCAGACTTGCTATTTCAGTACATCTTTTAGATCAGTAAAGCCAATTAGACCAAACATTCTACCACAAATTTGGGAAAAAATCCTTGGAAATGTGGTAATCCCTGTGATAAACAGGGGTATGTTTGGAAAAGGTGTCCCAGGCATTTCTTTTGATGTGCAATTGGGCCATTTGTGTCTTAGCAAGAAAAACAGATATTACAAAATCGATGGTTTGTTTATTTAGGGCTGAGTGGAATGAACATATTATAATGAAGGTGAACAGCATCCAGTGGTGACAGGAGCAATTTGCCAAGTGTGATAAATATGCCAATGCTACTAGACACAAAGGCAGCATTCTGCAGAGGCTGATGACAAACAGCTTCTTCTTCAGTGCTGGTGCAGCATTTAATGCTCCCAGACTGACAGGAAAAGGAGAGGAAAGGAAATGAAAGGAACTTTCACATTGAGTCTCAGTTAATTAAAAGCAGAAATTTGGGAGAGGGAGAAGTCTTACCTTCTGAAATCTCACTTGCCCCTCTTTAGATTATATTATGCCCAAAGGCTGAATAAATATTCTTTTGGTGTTTGGAGCCAAATGATGACTATACTCCACAAATATTCCTAGTGCTGTTATATGTGCCATAGAAGAAGCTGAACGTATGTGAGTTTTATTTTTCGCTCCAGCATCAGCAATGAAAGTAAAACAAGAACATTAAGCATTTGTGGTCAATTCATTCTGGAGGGAAAAAAAAAAAAAAAGTAGATCACAGGAAATCACACTTCTATTCTGCACTTGTAAGATTGCTAGAAGGAGCTGATTGTAAAAAGGAAGCTAAAAATCTGGCGATTTACAAGAAGTGACCACTTCCCCTTTAGGGACTGTCACCATATTCTGATTTACTGAGGGTATATTTTCCTGACTCTTAGATCAGAAATAAGACCTCTACAGCAGTTCCTGTATTTGTTAGAATCACCAATAGCCAATAGTGATTTGCAGTATCAATTCCAGTAGTTATTCGTACCTCAGTACTTGAAAATATTTCATAAGCCAGAAATTCCAGAAATTGTCTCAGAATTTGCATTTGCTTTTGTACTATAGACCACCATTTCCCCATTTCAGCTTCTTAAAAATAACTCTGTGCACAGTCGAACATTTTATTTCTTTCACATTACTTCAATGCAAGTAAAAGCTTTATTGGAATAATAGATTGTGTATAGTGCGTGCTGATTACTGACTTGTAGGGGAAAGATTTTCTGAAGTATTGAGACCTTGCCTGTAAAATTTTCGAGGCCCTGATCCAGGAAAACACTTATGTTGAAAAAATTCCCATCAATTTGGTGTATTTTAGTTAAGTGTTTGTTGTTTTTTTGTTTTGTTTTGGGATTTTTCTGTCTGGTTGTTTTTTTAATTTAATTTTTAAGCTTCCCATCTGCCTAAAAGGTTTGCTTTTGGTCATGCTCTGAAGCACCTTGTTTTAAAGGAACCAGTCATTTGACTTTCCTCTTGCACCCAGCCCCAGGAACCAGATGTTCACCCAGGCAGACAAACAGCTGTGGGATGGGATTGCCCTGGGTTTAGCACATGCACTGCCCATGCAGCTGGTAGAGCTTCTCACAAAATGCCACAAGAGCCACAACTTTCTTATAAACAGCTCCAACTATAAAAGGACTGCTGTGACTGCCTCCTTTTACTGTAAAGCCCAATTTCAGCAGTGGGGACAGACAGTATCCCTCACCTATGGTAAGGTTTTAGTCCACTTTCTGGGATGTATGGGATGTGCAGGTTAAAACTCCTCAACCAAAAAAATTACTGAATGCCAGGATTCTAGCCATTACTCTAGCCATTACTGTACTGCATAGTCATGTCACCTATGCTCACACCACCTTCTCAACCATACTGAAAGAAAAAAAACAAGGCCAGCTCATTTCCTCAAAAGCAGCAATGTAAGGCCCTTCTGCCTGGGAGAGAAGCTCAGGCTATGGATTACAGCTGAAAAGTCCTTCTCCCTCCAGCCAGGAGTGAGGGGGAAGTGGGCAAGAAGAAAGGGTTCACAACTCTTTCTTGTCCTCGTGGTTCCTTGTTGGTTTCTGCATGCTGTGCTCATGGACCCTTCATGGACCTAGGCTCAGCACTGGCTGTGCAGGCCTTGTCAATCACCATGCTAGTGAAGGGACATCCCTGCTCTCTGCTTAGGGAGTGTGGGCATGTGCTGCTTCTCATCATCACATGGAGATGATGACAGCTTTTGGCGTTATTTTTTTTCTCAGGCAACTTTCTTCCCCCTATGAACTCTCTGTTGTCAGGGTGACTACCACAGCCCAGCCCTGCTCCTGGTTGTCCTTGGTCACTTCCATAACAAGCATGAATAAGTTTTTTAAAAATTGTATGACAGGAACTGTAAAGTCATCAAAAAGTATAGCTTCCTGGTACAAATAAAATAATCAATTCCATCACCTGAGACCACAGCTCCTGTGACTCCAGTGACACAACAAAAATGCTTCTGTGCTAACATCTGACGCCATGCAGAATTCGAAAGGCCTTGTCTCACTTTATATTTACTCTAATTTATTAAAATTCAGACCACCCAATCACTGCCTCAGCTGGTTTGTTCTGAAATGACCATTCTCCTCTGAACTGTGCTGTCCAGCTTCTTTTTATAGCATGCATTTTCTCTGACATTTCTTTTTTTTATTCTTTCTGAACTAGTTCTCTACAGAGTTACCTGATTTTGAAATTAAAGTTGAACTTCCAGCCCTGAAAATAAATAAAGCTGAATATAAAATGTATATCTTCAGTTACTGTGGTTATTTATATAAAAGGTTTTACATTTGTGTTTTTAAAGAACTTGCAAACAAAACTATGTTAACAGTTGTGCAAGCTCAGTATTTTCATATTTTGTCCTTGCATTGTTTTAGTGAAAGCACAGATATTAATTCCCAACCCAGTGTTATGTTGCCTCTGGAGGCCAGCAGAAATAGGAGTGACATTACAGAATTACATCTATCCAACAATACTGTTAACTTATTACTTGAACAGAAATGTTTATCACATGCTTTGCATTTCCCTAGGAAACTACTACAATGTTTGGATCTGATGCAGCTCTCACCAGCTATGTCTTCAGTAGTAAATAGGAAAGGTGCAGAACACAAAGTCAAGGTTGGTAGATGACCCATCCCTGGAAATATTCAAGGTCAGTTTGGGTGAGGCTTTGAGCAACCTGATCTAGCTGAAGGTGCCCCTGCTCACTGCAGGGGGGGTTGGACTAGATGACCTTTAAAGGTCATCCCTTCCAACACAAATCATTTTGTGATTCTATGATACTAAGGTCTAGTCCAGGATGACCCTGACCGTACAACCCTTCGCACAGTCCCAGGCACAACTTTGGGTCACGTTAGCTCACCAGTGAGACACGCTTACAGATCCCAGACCAGGGGCCCCATGTGCCATGGGACATTCCCTGCTGGCAGTTTGTATGTGGTTGCCCTACCTGGTGCATAGGGAAGGCACTGAGACAATTTTACAGAATTTGAATCTGCTCCCCATATTCATCCTGAGTAACACCTCTGAGGACAGATCTGCTCTTAGAAAAGCAGAAGGACCCAAGTAATTTCCTTCCTTATGCTGGACATATATTCATTAGGCACAGGTGTTCTTCCCACAGAGATGAGCATGAAGCCATACAAGTAAGCACAGCTAAGGCAATGTAAACTACCCTAAGAAGGGTCTGCTCCAGCTCCCCTGCTGGGATGATCAGTGTGAGCCACAACAACGAGATGGGGTCTCAGTAATGCTTACTGTGGCATTACTGGTACCCAACCACAATGGGTATTATAATAATCCACAATTAATGGTACCTATCTACAATATGGAGGATGGAGAAGGTGGACCTTGCTCATGTCCTTGGAAGTCAGAGTGGGTTGTGTAAGCAGACACCACATCTGTGAAAGGAACAAATTAGAAAAAAAGGGAGCAAGTGGTGTGCATGTGAGCTACATGGAGCAGTAACTGGAAATAACCAGCTTGACTGGGAGGGTTAGAGCTTACTAGGTAAGCGGAGACTCGTGCCTCAGGCACAACTCAGCAACCCCTGCTCAGCTTCCCACTAAGGATGAAGAAACCTGCATCCAAAAGTTGTTTTTCTCAATTTGCTTATTTGCCATTAAAGTGGCCTTGTGGCATGTATGTAGCCCTTTTCATCTCTTCCTGTGCTCATGCTTAGGAAGAACAACTTGAAGTCTGACGCAGCTTGGGGAGAGCTGATCTTTTGTCACCCATGTTTAAAATAATTATGTGTTACATTGGCAGTATTTCTGCTTTGTTTAGATATAAATCTGGCCTTGGAAAGAGCTAAAGACCCTCAATAATATCTAGGATTTCTATGGGGACCAGAAAAAAAAAGGAGGGGTGATTCAGATCTGCTTAATTTGTAGAGCACCTTTCACATTTGGCTTGAATTTTCACAACATGTGCTTGTGGTTTTTGCTTGAGGAGTCTATTGATCCTGGTGTTCCTTCTGCTAACACAAACCAATAGTGAAGTTACACCAATACATGAGGTTACAGGGCAGACTTCATGCTCCTACAGTTTTCAGTGATTCTTTCCTGATCTCTGCATCCTGAAAGGTCCTCACTTAGAGATGCTGCAGGGAGTAAGGACAGCCAGAAGGAATGGGGTTTACCTTAACTCAGTTTGTCTGTCTGAAGGACAATGTTCCTCTATAGCCTCTGGAGAGACCGAGGCACCTCGTACCCATCCCATCCTTTCCATAGGCTGCATTATTTTCCTCTCAAGTGCCTCTCCCTCTCTCCAGCTGTAACAGAGCCCTTCTCTTGCCCACTTTTTATTTAATCACTTCTCTGTACTCCTCAGTTCCAAGTGAAGTTGAAAGAGGAACTGTTGAAACAGCAGAGAGCTTTTCTCACAGTATTTCTGGGTGAAACGGAAGCACTGAGCACTGGAAATCTTCTGTCCAGTTTTGCACACTCTAAGGACAAGTAAACAGCTTCTCTAGCAACGCGGCTGTAACTACGCAAGTTATGACTATAAGTGTAAACTTGCAGGCATCAGGAAATCCATGATTTATAAACACTGTATTACATTTTACCTTTACCCCACATTTACATAAACCATGTTCGCCTCCAGAATGAAAAATATTAAAAGGGAATAAATCAAAGTCTACAATCACTTCTTTTTTTTTTTCTTTTTAAAGAAGGAAGAAAATCTGTCAGTTTTTCCCTCCCAAAACATACTTTGACATCCCTGAACTCAGAGCTAACAACTGTGTGCTTTTTTCTTTTTTTTTTTAACTTTTTGGTGCAAATAAGCACAGCCTCTGTCAAGTCTGGTTGCTTAAATCTGATAGCTGAAAATTTCAGCACCACAGTTGTACCAGAAGTGCATGGAAGACAAAATATTTTAAGTAGTTGAGGGCCTAAAAATATATACTTAACAAAGTAAAGCCAGCATATCAGATTGCATGGTAAATAATAACAGAAAGGACAGGGGGAAGGTGGAGGAAGGATAGAGGACATTGTTTGATATTTGTGACCAAACACAGAAGACTGTGCTTCACCAGCTAAAGTTTCTGAATTGCATTATCGCAGAAGACATTGCAATGATTTAGCTAGTGACTGAAGAATGAATAATTGCCCTGATATTTTCATCCAGGTGCTGATGGAAAAAAAACCACTTGTGGTTTTGCATACCACCTGAGAGTTCCTAAAATTAGATCTAGACATACAGCTGAATTTGTTCCTAAATGGTTTCAAGGCTTTCTCTGTTTTGTTAACGTTCTTTATAAGCCTTTATGTTGGGGAATAAATTGCTTGTTACAGAGAGAGTAACTACAAGGGATCACTTCAATAAAATAATGAAAATTCAGCCTAGGATTTTCTTGTAGTAATCAGAGATGAGAAAAAATAATTTAAAAGAAAATTGCCCAAGCTCTCTGCATACAGACCTAGAATATACTTCAAGTGACCATATAATTTCTTTCTGGACATAGACGAGTAAGAAATACCAAGGTCATCCTTACAAATATATTAGCAACCAATTTATAAAAACACCCAATGAAGGAGGTTTCACAATATTCTTTTGTTACCTGTTTCACTTTTTATTGCTTTTATAAAAAGGAATTTTAAAAAAATCTATAACAAGTATTTTTTACCTGAAAATATGATTGATTTTTCTTGTTCGATCAGAGTGGAAAAGAATAACTGATCTTCCTCACAGCACCTTTTATGTATCAAACACTATGTCCTATGCTATCCACCACTGCATCTTAGTCTTCTCTTTTCTAGACTACTCCTCCAACTTAATATTTGCTAAACTTATTTGTACTGCTCTTCTCTGCACTACATCTAAGCTGTCTACCTATTTAATGAAGTCTGGGACCCAGTAATGAACAAAGTGCTCTTGCCGATGCACAAAGAGCACAACGTAAAGAGTTACAAGCTCTGATCTTTTATATATATGTGGTGCGCTTATCTCTGAATTACTTATGCTTTTTACCAAAAGTGCCATATTACTGATGCTTTTTTCGTTTGCATTCTCAGATCTTCAATATTCCTTGCCTAACTCCATTTTTATGAAAAAATATTCAGATCAGGGCTCATTTTCTTTGGGCCTGTGTTACATTTACCTTGCATGAAATACATTTTTGTGACCCATGTTAATGTCCATATGTTCTTTATTCTGTCAGGAAGATAGTTTCCAGCCTTAGCAGCTCCATAAAGTCCTGCACACTTTCTTTCTAAGCGATGGCAGCTTTAGTCCTGCAGTCCAGTATTTACAATACAAACCTAATTGTCTTTATTAGCCATTATATTTTTCTTAACAAATTAACATTTGAAAGGCTTGGTAATTCTATTTAGAGGGTCTGTTGTGGGAAAAACAACCTCCTACAAATAACTGAATTCCTCAAGCTCAATGCAATCATAGTTGCTTGATACAAGGTACAGATTGCCTTTGTGTTTTCCTAAATGGGATTAATGCTTGGAGGATTCAGTAACTCCTCATTAACAGGCAAAATGATTGAGTGCAACTGACTTCCAAATAATGGCTTTGGTCAGATTATGAGTGTGCCAGAGAAACATATACCCTAAATGACTGAAATAGTCTTTTCAGCTTTCCCTTCTGTGCAGACCATGGATTTAAAGGGATAATAGACTCTCAGCTAGCATAATTGCAAAGTATTTTCTTATTATCTCTGGCTAAATATCTATGTGGGCTAAGCAGAAAGGCAAAATTTGAATACCATTTCCTGCTGCTGCAGAAGCAAACTGTAATATTGTAGCAGCTATCAGAAAGGAGAGATCCTAGATGCAGAAGTGCTTTTGTGGACCGAGCAGACCTGTTCACCATATAATAGCAACAGCCTGTAATGTAATTCAGAATTTCTATGGAAAGGGAAGAAAAAAAAAAGCCTCATTTGGCACTTAAGAGGACTCATGCTGTTGTTCTTTTCTTAATGCTTGAAGCATTGTATGTCTATATGCTGAAGGAAAGGTGAGTTCTGTGCTTTGATAAGTGCACACCCATTACATAAATACCTGATGGAGCCAAACAAGAATTTGGCACTGTGTCCCTGGTCTCTTTTTTTTTTCATAGGAGATTAATGATGCTATTAGATGTATGATGCCAGGAATTTTGTTCAGTTTCAAACATCTGACAAACTCTTAGCCTCAATAGTTTGAAAGCTTCCAGAAAGGTAATTGAAGAGCTCTTGAATAAGCCTCTCAGGGCAAATGACCATGGCATTAGAAGTATGATCCAGGTCCCACTGAAGGCAATGAAAATCCTTGCATGGACAACAAAGGGAGCTAGACTGGGCTACAGTCACATGGTTACTTCCAGGTAACTTCTTCTTAAGTTATAACAAGCATGCAGAGACCTCTAAAACAATGGTCTTATAGCACTGTAAATACAAGGAAAACTCACCTATTACAACTAGAAAATGCATGTAAACCATATTTCCAGTATTAATAATGTTGCTATTATTGAGCTAAAGGTCTTTACTTACCTTAAAAATGTGCTGCTGAATTTTGCTTTCTTTGCTCAAGATGTTGTTATTCTAAATAATAAAGGAATGTGGGGGTGAGAGTGTGGGGGTGGGTGTATTCTCTGCACATCGCACTGTGTATCTAACCAGCACATCACTGCCAGCACCGTGAGCATCACGACCTCAGCTGCACCAAGAACACACAGGATAACACAGTTCTTGCTCATACAAATTTATATTTTAAGTAGTGTTACGCTGTAATTGAAGTGCTTGTTCGTTATGCTCTGGTGATTTCCAGCTGCAGAATGGAAATAAGTCAAGCACTTCAAAGAGCTGAAATTATTTACTCGGCATCTTCTAACTTATTATGCACATCAAAAGACAAGATAACTGAAAGATAATATGCAACAATGTTGCATAAACAGCTTTAAAGCATTTCTTATGAAAACACTATGTGGTTTGAATAGATAGTGTATCTACTTGCAGAAGGCAGCGTACTCCAGGAAATTTTAATGGGTCAAAAATTAAAAGGCAGAGGTAGGAAGCTATCAAATAAAGCCTAAGCAAGAACACTTCCTATTTTAACAGCAACTTCAGCAAAAACCTGTAAGACAGATCATCATTCATATCAGCTGGACAAGCTGAAAAGCAGGATACTATGTCAGGAGAAAGGAGGAACCATATTACAAAAACCAGAAAAAAAACCCAAATTATCCCCTAGCATTAACTCTGAAAAATATTTCAAGCTGAGAATTAGGTTGCTTATATCTCACACGACTCAAAAATATTATCTTGATATCATCCTTAGGCATGAAAGATGACAGAGTATAAATCTGTAGCTCACAAACTGGTCTGCCTCTCTTTAAAAGAGGAAAAGGCCTAGAATCTGCAGCCGTTGGGTGTTAAAGTCTTTCTAGCCAAACATGCCTATCAGATTTGGCTAGGTTCCCATTTTATACTCTATTGTAGAATAAAGAGTAAACTGATGAAGCAGGGAGCCCCATCAAGCAGCATTGCTAGCGAGCAAGGAAATAGAAACTCAGTACATTGAATTTCTCCTTACTGAGGGAACAACTCTCTTAGCCCCAGCAATGGCATGTAGCATCCGTAATTACCAGCTTCCCTTTGAAGGGGTAGCTTTTCTCCTCCCCCGATGGGAGGGAGTTCCAACAATGTCCCCAGCATGTGGAACTAGGGTTTTCAGTGGGAGTTGCTCCTCAGAAAGTTGCAGCACATATGTCCTTGGGGTTTATCAGGTTAGGCAAATGAGTTAAATACTTTGCCTCTGTTTTGTATGGAGAGATATTTTTGTTTAAATGGGAACTTCATATCTACCAGTGTATTTTCAAATGTGGTTGACATGGTTTTCAACACTATTTAGACCCAAGTCGTTGGGTGGGTTTTTTTAGAATTTTAGAAACAGATGGAAATTTTCAGTTGAATGGATTTTTTTTCTTCTTTGTAGATTTTCTCCTTTTCTGGTTTAATTCCAAATGCCAGGATAATAGTCCAAATTAAAAGGGGGGTGGGGGGGAGGGAAGACAAATAACCTGTTCAATATCACACAGCATTTATCATTGAGTTGGCAACTTGTGAGTCTTTTCATCAAAATAATCTAGTCAGGTGTTATATTCTGCTCGGCTTTTCACATGTGCAAAAAGACTCTTCAAAGCACACTTAATATTATGAAGTTCTCTCTTCTATGTTTAATTACTTTCTGGAATAACAAGAGACCGCAGTTAAAGAAAAAAACATTTTTTGTTCAGTGTCTTGCTATTATTTAAGAGTGATAAAATAGATTATTAAATCATGACTAGCAGCATAATACTTTTGTACATCTATTGTTCTTTATTTATACTCAAAAGCTAAGGAAATTACAACTTAACCACATACAGTGTTATCTAACACAGAGTTTTCTGGAATATTTCTCATTATGTGGGTGGTAATGATGATTAATGCAAAAGAGACAAACAGCCTTCTCAAAGTTTTTTCTCTCACAGATTTAATACTTCCATGTTCAAACATGTCCACTGATGGGAAAACAGAAATTTATGTTAGGCTATACCAGAACACAGCTACACAAATTCTGCAAACTTGGGCTTGTTCCTCCAAGCCAGCGATCTTTGGGGGAATCACTGGAGATACCAGATGTGAAGGGTGGATATGCTTTCCAATGCCTGTTGCAGAAAACTGCATTAAGGAGGCTAAACAGCAAACTTATCTGTAGCTCTGGGACTCAGGAACAGCGTGTTGGTCACAGGTAGGGACAAAGGTGGGGCTGGAAAGTACAGTGAATGTGCCAGTCAATTGTAACCTGCCAGAATGGTCCCTAGGGCTGCAGGGCAGGCATGCACCATCATGTCCTTTACAATCCCGATCCCATTTGCCCCAGGTGTGACGCCTGGGTCTGGCCACTCCATTTGGGTTCCTTTCTCAAGGAAACCAAGGTGCAGAGCAGGAAGTCTGGTGCACTCGCCCACCTGCAAGCTGTGGAGCATGCCCGGGTCCCAAACCCCAGACAGAGCGTAAGAAACCATACTTTTTGCAGACCAGAGAAAATTTATTCCCGATTTTCCTGAGCCTGGGGAAGTGAAAAGTGCACTAAAGGTTTACCCATACCTATGCAAAGCATGAGTTTAATGGGAGCTGAAAGCTTTCAATATTTTCCCAGGGGCAAGTATAAAATGCTGGTTTAGGATGCTTGGCAGAATTTGCCCAAATATAAATAAATGTGACAGTGGATGTAGCCCTTTTTACCAGTTAAGAAAGGCTTGTGCCTAGGCTAGTCAGGCTGAGCCCTGACCTCTGCACCATTCAGTCTGTTAATCTCCTGACCCACACTGACGGCTCCTGTTCCCACCTGTGTGCCTGCAAATTCCTGTGCAGCGCAGGTGCCGAGCTTCTTCCTGAGGGCAAACAGGATAGGGGCCCACCCAGCATGTCCGCCTGTTGCAGTCTGAAAAGCACCATGATGGTGAACACCTCTTGCTAAGAGCTGAAGTATACGAGCACCCTAGGTCAGTTCCCAGATTGCAGCATAAGACATGGCTTGATCCTATAATGCACTAGAGGAAGAGTACTCATATAGTCAGGCTCCATCCATAGCAGAAAACCAGCAATGACTAGTACTAGTTCCAGCTAAACCTGCCAGCTCAGGCATCTGCTCAGCTACAGCCAAGTGTGGGAACACTAGCAACGAGCCCAGACACTCACCAGGACTAGTGTCTGGATTTGGGATGGACTATATATGTATGTGTGTGTGTATATATATATGCAACATTAAATGGAACTGGACTTCTTCAAGGATAAATGTCAGGACTGTTCAGAGGGCATGTAACAGATTTACATCCTGTCTTGTCTGGGACTGGTAATGTGCACTGAATTATACAGAAATAATTCTACTTCCCAGATCCCTTCTCACAGTTTTACCAACAATATTATTCTTTAATATTAAAGCAACTTACAGAATTGTGGGGATAATATACTTACTCATCTAATCTGACATACCGCATAATAATAAATGAATCAAATTTTTACACAGTCATTCACCTAGGGTCACCGCCCATCCCAGTTTGAGTGAGACACTCCTGGTTTTGGTGGGAAATATCTTCAGGGCAGAGACTGAGGGAATAAATGTTCAAATGCTGCAAACATGTAAAACACATGATACTGGGCACCACATGTGCCCTGGCTGGCTATTTAGTGAGACACTACTTCAGAGACAATAGACTGAACTTCATTCAGGACCTGTATGCTTAAAAAAAGCAAGTAAAACCAGATCCCGAATCATAATTTTTGAACATAAACAAGGGAGAAAACCACTCAAGATCTTCTGACAAGTATCTGGAGACACTGCTCTCACAGCTGACTACAGAAGGATTTTACGGAGATGAAAGTAGCTTCAGTGCAAGTCCATCTGCAAGAATCACTGGCTCTATCTACACATTTGAAATCTTCCACCAGGAAGTGACTGTGTACAGGACTCTTAAGGTACAATTCTAAATTCCTGCCCTGTCTTCACTGGCAGTAATATGAATTTTTTTTCCAAAAGATACAATTATTTTCATCATATAAACCACAGCTATCTCTCATGGTACAGACTGATTTCTGTTTCACCCAAAATCTCGCTGTCAATACACCTTATCACACACTGCCCAACTTTAATGGCATAACTCATGATGAGTATATTATACCCATTTTCTCCATCCTTCCACAATAACTACTGGCAATGAAATGCTGCACACTGTAATCACCATGACAAAAGCCGCACTTTCCACTCCTCAGGGAGAGAGCGGAGTAAAGGGAGAGCTCTTAGATCTCACCAGAGCAATACAAACCAGCACTTATACATGTGCGTTTCTTGGGAGGGTATCTGTTTTTAACACACTTGTCATACTAGATGACCCCAGAGCTGATGTAGCAAAGACCAATCTAATAAAAGACTTTTAACACCAGTACAATTAAAAAATCTTAGTATTAAAATATTTTTCTTTCTCTCAAATATTGGTAACATTATGAAAATGTTTAATAACATCTGAAAATTATTTTGTTACAGAAACATAGTGAATATAGTTCAAGGGGTAGTACTGAGCAGACTAACCTATTATTCCTACTCATTCTGAAAACTACTGTGGCCTAATTTTTACAGTAATAAGCTATAAAGCATAGGAACTTGAAACACCTATATCCCTGAGCTTCAGAAGACTCAGATAACATTTAGCTCAACTTCAGATACCAAAAATCTTTTGTAGCTACCCTGTAATGATCATCTGTAATGATTAATAGTGTAAACTTATAATGTTTTAGTTTAAAGCTGTTAGCCTTTAAATCCCCCCAATTTTTCAAGCTAAATAAAGCTTTAGACCAATCATTTGAAATCTGATTGCTCAGCTATACCCTGGGAAGCAAACCAAATTTGTTGAAGACTAATTTTATTTCAGGCTTGAGAATTTTGGTCATCAGAGGTTGCTTCAGTAATCATGTTAGCTTTACATCAGAACAGATGCTTCTAATTGTAGCACTAAAGTCCTCAGATGAAGTCTTTATTCAGACAAAACTCCGATTTATCCCTTTAAACTCAAGCCAGCATACTTTGAGAGAGCACTGAAGGAGGGCTAGGGACTGAGCTAGCACCCTACACTGGAGTTTGTCCTGCTAGTCCATGGATGACATCTGCTTTCTAAACAGAAGATTCAATGATGTTTTTAAGATATCTGGAAAAAAAAAAAGTTCATAATTTCCAGGGGTGGGATTAAGTTTGTGCTATAAATTTTCAGAGTAACAAGTTAGTATGGAAAGTCTGGAGAGTAATTTGAACTTCTGCTTTGATTGCCATGTTAGTTGTGTGGCTTACAGTTGAAGAGAAAAAAATGAATATTTGGCTAGGGATAGTCCACCAGCAAGTAATAAAAATGTCATTCTAGCAAGACAGGTTCTAATTTGGAGGTGGTCAGAAGGAATACCATAAACAGTGTAATACTCTCTAGGTTCCCACCCTTTCTGTGAAAATGAACCAGCAAGTCAACACTACAAACTTTTTAACCACTTTTGACTCTTCTTGCTGTGGAAAGGGTTCATTTCCATGGTGCACATCTAACAAATAATTCATTCAATAGATTGCTATTGTGTCAACCTTGATAACAGTTTTCTCTCAATTATAAGAATCAGTTCCTTAGTCTTATACTTTGACATTACAGCTGTGTTGGACACAGCTGTATATCGTATAGTAAAAGTTAATTTGGACATAGTTGGAGTTGTCTTGTATGCAACGTGAGAAAGGATACCTGCTGGAACCCAGTGCTTGCTGGCACTTTCACACAGGTACAATCACATCAAAAGATTATAAATACAGCAAAGTCAAGTGCTTGGAAATATGGAAAGACTACAGATAAGCTTAATCTGAATTTGTCCCCTTCCCATTGAACTACTTTGTGAACCATAACATAGAAATCCCATGACAGAATAAATAATTTGGTCTACCATAAAAAGTCTGCATAATGTAGAGTGACAAAGGCAGCTTCATGTGCTGAACAGCAAAATGAAATGCTAACAGTGTTCTTCCAAAAGAGGTTCTGTGCATGTGCCAAGGTGAGAACACACTCTGGTGAGGATGAACTCCTGTATGAATAGCAGAACTTCAGCTAATAGTTAAAATAAATCAAAATAACTTCCCTCTTTCAGTGATCCCTTATCACGAGTTGGATAGAATCTATTCAGTTTCAGAAATTATGTTGGCTGGGATTGTTTGCATAACCCATGTCTGCCTCAAGATGAGTCAATTCTGTTGAATGAAGGTTATGTTTGGTTTTGTTTTTAACTCAGCAATGCTACAGCTCTGTTTTCAGGTCTGGCTGTATTTTAACTCCCACACTGCACCTGACTGGTTTTATGGTATCCACCTACCATTTACCTTTCTTAGGTAAAAGATTTCTGCAGTTAAGACTTTTTAGTTTTTCCGTTCAGGTATGACAGGTCAATACCACAGGATATTGCTTTAAAAAAAAATAACATTAAATGTAAAATAGTATAAGAATAATTTCCTGAGAAATCTTGGGGGGGAGGGTGGGAAACCAGGCCTAAATAAATCTGGCCTTTAGATTTAGTTTTTGGCTTTCAGTGAAAAAGAACTAATTTCCTGAAATCTGTGATGTTCTGTTACAGTCCTTATCTCATCACACTTGTTCATTTCCAAGAATAGATATTAGACATTATCTGATGTGATAATGTGTTATGTTTATAAGTCTGATATGAATCATCTTCAAGTAAAGCTGTGGCACCAAATTGACTGCTCCTTGTACAGGATCTGGCATACAAATTAGTATACTGCCATAAATTTGAATTATGGCACAGGAAATACCAAACCTACCCACTTACCCACTAGTAAAACCAAAATACTTATCTGGATTATTTGCCCTGAAGTGATTGATGCATGACAAGTTTTAATTATGTGTTTTTTCCTGGACCCGCTCCACCAAGAAAAGCTAGTAGGCAAAAAAGGCAGTATTTGAGGAGCTACATTCTTAAGAATCTTTAGTGTAAGCCAGTTAGAAATGCTTTCTGTCTCATGCAGAAGTTAAGCAATGGTTGTAGGTGTGCATGCATCAGGTCTCTCTCTCATTCTTATGGTCCAACAGCTGATCAACAGCTCTTGCTAGGACCAAATGGGCTATGAAAATGCTGGGAAGCCAGCTGAGACACTGAAATGATGTGGACATTGGAATAAGTCTCAAAGGAAGGCTTTATATTTTATCTGCTGGCAGCAGGTGCCTGCAAAACAGAAAAGAGTCAAAAAGACTCAGAAAACAGCTTTTTGATCGCCGCACTGTCTGTCAAACCAAGCCTTTAACAGATTTTGATTAACAAGAAAAGGTTAGTTATGAGATTATATTGCAGCAAGTTGAGTACTATGCTCCATGAAAGAATGACTTTTAAAAGAAGGTAGGAAAAAAAGACACTGTTAGGGAGCTGCTGAATCTCCCACCTGACGTCGTGCCCCTGAGTTCCTTCATGTCTGTGGAGATTAAGTTTTTATCACATAAGCTCGCAAAGTATTTTTGTCAGAGCTGGATCTGATCACGCAGTTTTCTAGCTGAGACATAAGGGTATCCTGTTAATCATGCCTAGGAATCGAGGACAAGCACTCACCTAGCTAGACCATGGCGAGCCCCTGAAGTTAGCCTTTATGAAGCAACTTGAATATTACAAGCGAAAAAAGTCACCAGTTCAGACTGAATCTTGAAAGGGGCTCTGTCATTGTGAACACAGTGTGGAATCAAAAATACCACAGGAGACCTGCGGCAAAAATCTCCAAGGCCATGTTCACAGTACAAGAAGTCCCACAAATCAGAGCAAAAGCAGACAGCAAGATGACATGCGATGTTTGGAAAAAATGCAAGAGGTTTACATCTCTTTGCCTGAGTTTGCATTACCATTCAAGTGTGCAAAACCTGGGTAAATACAAAAGGCATCAGAGTTGCTAGGTCAGGGCAATTGCTCCTGTAATAAAGAGTAAAATTGCAGTAGGAGATTATCAAACTATTCTTTCGCACTGAAAGGAGAAGGGATTGCATTAGTTTTGATAGGGATCTGTAAGTCAGTGTAGCAAAGACCTGCAAATCTGGATTAAAACACTGGGCATCAAGGAAACCTCACTACTCTAAAGTCCAAATAGCTCGACCACAGTAGCCATTACAGCCAGTTCCCAGAATACCCCTCTGCTGCCCTAGGCTGCTGGGATGATAATAACTCTTAGCTCCTCTGTGGCAAGCACCAAATGCATCAGATATTACATACCTCCAGCCTCCCACTCCATCCCTTTAAAGTGGAGTCTAAAGCAGCAAATGGTTTTTGTTGCTTTGTACCAGGCTATTTGCAAATGCAGAGGAAGGTACTGACTGTTGGTGCCCAACAACTCTTCCATATCTCCTTGCACCTACGGAGGGGTGCTCCTAGCCAGCTCTGCTGGGCCACACTGGTCTGGGTGACAGAGATCTTGTCAGTATTTGAAATTCCCTTGCCTGGCAATGTCCACTGTTAGTTAATAATCCTTTTATATTTTTTGAGAGAAAAGAAAGCGGAGGGAGGAGTACCTTTAGGAGGCTCTTGCTTGGAGCCACTTGTACGAGATACGTCTCAGCCTTTGTTATACAGTAATGCTTAGACTATAGACAATGTCAGGCTATATCTAATTTGCATTCTGCAGTATATCCCTTCCCCATATCCCCACCCTCCAACAGGCTCCCTGGTTGTACAGCCAGCATGTGACATGCCTTGGCACCCTCACAGCCTCTGGCCCCATGATTGCACTCCATGGATAAGCAGGCACAGCTTGCTGGAGCTGGTGTAGGCCTAGGTCTTACGGCAGAGCTGGGAGGCTGCCAAGACCTGGGAGGAGCTGAGTCACAGAGTGAGAGGCTTCTTGCCTCCAAGGTGCTGCTGAACAACACATTAAATATTGTGACCTTAGCCACCTTTCAAGTTAGTCCTCTTACCTATACTATGTGGTACTATAAAGGTACCACACTTCAGTTGGTTTTGCCATCCATCCACCTTCAAATCTGTCACAGTGAAAGCAATGGGGAAAAGCTCTCAGTTACTTTGGACAGTGGGATATATTATAAGAACATTAATATGCTTTCTGTATCCTTTATATATGAATGAACTTTACCATTTGTGTAAATCCTCTTAAAGAAGATGAGATTCCTCCAAATGACAATGAAGGAAAAACAAAAGAGAAGGAAGGGATAAAGCCAGATTTTTTTTTCTCCCCAAAATATCAGTAGTTTCAATAAAATTCTCACACACGGTATTTCACTATCACTAACGCTAGGGGAAAAAAATTCTCATCTGTTTTCACTGTAGTCTCCAGTTCTGTCATTCTGTTTCTTTTCATGTAAATTATTGTAAAATGCTACTGCTCTTGTGCATTCACCTTTCTGGCTGCTCTGGGAGATACCACCTTGGGGACACCAGAGCAGCTCTTCTGTTCAGAGCGCATTACTCTCCAGCTTGCAAAAGGATTTTCCATTATTGTAAGGTACATTTGTGTTATACTTAGAGCATTTCTACCCTGAGGTAGTGTCAGACTGGCATCACCTAGAATTGCAGCCATGACACAGTGATGATCTGATTAAATGCTGAATAAAAGATGTTAACATGCTAGAGTGCTGCCCAGAGAAGGGCAAAGAACTGCACTATCTTGTACCTATTGTACAATGCACTGTCAGCAACACCCTCTGTTTGCTGTACTGCCCAGCTCTGCCTCTGGTTGTCCCTTTGTGTGCACTTAAAACCTTTTACCCACAAAGTGTAAAAAGGCTGTGCTGATTTAGGCTCAGTATAGTATTTTTTCAATGGTCAAGCATCCCAGGAGTATTTTCTTGGAGCATCTAAAAGTATTTTTTAAAGGTGACTCACAGCATGTGTTTTTAGGTTCCCCTTTAGTTAGAATTCTAGAAAGTACATCCCACATTGCATCCTCTCATGAAACATCCATGAACAAAATGTAATAATAACCCAATAAACTGTTGCAAGAAACTCTGCATGCCTCTATACCTTCTCATTGAGCAGGGGAGATGAAGTGGTCACCACATTTACAGCTTCACATGTCCTTCAGATCCACAAGGAAGGGGACAAGAGATCCCCAGGACGGTTTTCTTTCTCCAGATTGTTTCTTCTTTCTCAAAAATTAATGCCCAGCTTTATAAGTAATCAGAAATCTTTTAAGGCAGCACAGAAGGCTGTTTCTGTCTCACCCATCAACTTCACTCCTACAGTCCCAGTCCCATAGGCTCACAGCAAAAACAAAAAACCCAGTCACATAATCTAAAGACGGATGGATACCATGACCACTGACCAGAGGTAAGTGGAAGAAACAGCATCAAATGCAAGAGTGTGAAAGCCCCTAGGGAGAACTGGCACTCTGCTGCTGACACATAGAAAGGCGCTCTGTCTGCCTTGAGGAGCATCTGCCCCAGAGAGCGGTGATGATAAACTTCAGCTGCCAGAAAGTAAAGAGAAAGTAAATTCAATTTTTTCCTTTTGCAAAGCCATTGATAAACACTATCTTTCTGCACAAGAGTAAATCACAGGCAATTTAAAATTCTGCACTGCAAGAGATGTAAGAGGACTTCCATGGCCTTGTTCAGTGACTTTCTTCCCTTTCTCCCAGCTCATGTATCATAATAGAGAAAGTCACTTTCTGTATTTACACTATTTTTTGTATTCTTGGTAAGTATTCCCTGCTAGCCACCTTAGCTGATAAAATACTGAGTTAAACAATCAGAGGTTTGACTCACTGTGACCATTCTTATGTTGCCTTCTCACCCATTTCATATCACTTGCTCAAAAGAGAAGGGTCACCTCTCCTTGGCCCTTGCACTTGGCTCATTGTTTGCACCTTGGTAAGTGGGTATTAACGTGACCTGTCAGTATAGCAGAACTTTGCACTCACATTTTCACAGAGCAGGACACAGAAAATTGGAGCAAAGCCTTGTGAAATCAAGCTGACAGTTCCTGTAAAATCCCAGACACCTCTCAGAAAGCACAGCAGTATTTCCAGACCCTCAGAGCCTCATGCCAATGGTATTAAACTAAAGATTTTAGTATTGCTTCTATTTAATTTCTTTTTCACGGTTTTTCAATACTGTAACCATGGAATTCATTTGGTGATGAATCCCCAGCACAGGGTTAGCATTTGCCTCTGTATTTTTTAAGACTACTCTGAGCTGGCAAAACACAAGGCCGAGAGCACCTTTTGGGAAGAGGCTTCCTTGCCCAATGCACCGAAACGCAGAGACCCGTTTCTTTGCATTCATTCATGTAGAATGACGTCTCCCTGCAGACCATCGCACTGACTGCAGTCTTACTTTGTCTGCAGCCTTGGGGAAAACATACAAAAAACTCCCTGCGACATCCAGATGGTGCATTGAGAGGCTGGAGTGAAGAGAAGCTCTGGAGTTCCCTGCCTGCACGGAAGCAGCCAGAGCCACCGTCCAACAGCTACACAAAAGAGCCTCTGTCTGTGCTGATGAGAGATCCCTTTGAAGCCTGGGAATCCTGACTGGCAGCATTTCATATCTGGCCATCTTTAGGTTTGGAGCAATGAAGAATGGGAAAGACAAAGATGGAAAAGGAGAGAGTAGGGAAGAGAAAAGGTAGGATCAGCTCAGAACAGGTCTGGCTGAGAGCCCGTGACACATATATTTTACGTTACCACACCTATGCCATTTTTTGGTTTAAGGCTTTCTTATCAATATGGAAATTTCCAGTTTATTTTTGACCTTTTGACCAGAGAGTGGGCAATCGCTCTCAGCTAAGGAGACAGGATATAATTCACTATTAAGAAACAGAAAACATCATCAATGTAAACATGCATCGTAAAACATAATAAGCCTAAACCAGAGCGTGCAGTTTCATTTTAAAGAATGCATGCATTGCTAGTTCCTCTATCAGATTATGGGGAATTTTTTACACCAAAAAAAATTCCAGTTACCTGCACATAAACAGGTTATGTTTGATTATGAATATTTCCATGTTTAGAAAACTCTAATTGGTTCCTTAGGTCCCTATTGTTGTGTGGTTACAAAATATTTTTACCCTTTATGTCTTGCTTTTTCCACTCATAAACCATTCAACTTCCTTGTAGAAATCTGTAAAAATGTTGTAGCTGATTCTTGTACAGCAGCAAGTACTTGCTCTTTAAAGATGAAAAACATTCTGGAAGTTAAACTTTTCATGTTAACAAATATGTTCCCTTAAGATGTTTTTCTTCACCGCTGTCAAATTCCTGTTTCCCTAATGCAAAAACAGAAAAACTTCATTTACTTCTCTGATCAACTCTTCTTCTGGTTTTTCCAATGTTCTACCTTATTTCATTAAATGTCATTTACTGTGGTTGCAGTGTCAGAAAATGGCTTACAAAATAAATTAGGCTTTCACTCTTAGGTGTTGGAATACAAAAAGAATCAACAATTTATTTCATTTGTGATATTCTACTATTTATTCTGTTATTTTCTGTTCCTTTCTTTAAAATGTGTAACCTGATCTTATGAGCAAAGAATCCTAATATTAGATATTTCAGAGGGAAAGCAAGTGCTAAGCATAAGATTTTTTTTGACTGGCTATAAAAGGGCTGTAGAAATTACTCTTCACATCTAAAAAAGGAACAGGCTGTGATTCTCCAAGGCCAAAGCAAGAATGGTAGAGGGAGAAGTGGATCTCAAGGATCTGTGTTACTATCACAAGTTTTAAAACTTTAAATCATGCTTTTTTTGAAAGTGTCAAACCTTCATTTTCTCCCAAGTATGCTTCCCAATGTTTCCAACACTTGCACTGTTATCATAAACTCATAGGACTTCAAAATTTTCTTCACTACTTTACCATAAGAGGCTCTCTTATGAGATGTTCGGTCCAGGGACTGCCTGGCCATGATATCTGATCTGTATGCAACTCAAAGGTGATGCCAGATGACCAGCTGCAAAGTCCTGCTGGGGCACTGCCATGCTTAAATGCCCACATGATGGATGAGTCCACAAAGGACTCGGCTGTCTTCCGCCTCATTCATGTCCTGCTGGAAGGGCCCCAGGAGGTCACTGCCAATTCCCCTGGAACCACCTTCCTTGGGGTCCCCTCCATTCTCCAAAGAGCAGATACTGGTCTGGCTGTGGAAGAAACTGGTGTGAGGAAAGGAACAGTAAGGAAGGTTAGCTATCCTTTGATTAGTGCTTTCATTTTGCTCTGATGTGTGAATACCTCAAAAGAAAGGGAAAAAAAAACCCCAGCATTTTCCTCTTCCTCCTACAGTTCAAGATAAGAATGTAAAAGAAAATCCCCTAATGATTAATTTAATGGGTGAGGAGATAGGGGTTTTTATTTTACATACCTAAGTAGATAACAATGAATGCCGACATTTTTCTTTAAGGTCTAAAATCTGTCCTCAAAAGGGTAAGAGTAACTGGGTGAAATTCTGTGTTGTGGGAGAGACATAGAAGACTGAATTACCACCCCTCTTAGCCTCAGAAAAAAAAAGAATAATAAAATATTTAAAGCCTATGAATATAATTTATTTGTGACTTGCCCACAACTATTGTGCTCACTGATTTCACTTAATCTA
Organism: Phalacrocorax carbo; assembly: GCF_963921805.1. Lineage (NCBI taxonomy): Eukaryota > Metazoa > Chordata > Aves > Suliformes > Phalacrocoracidae > Phalacrocorax > Phalacrocorax carbo. The sequence continues at coordinate 135,247,785 of NC_087514.1, forward strand.
CGCTGGCTGAGAATGTCAGCCTGGCAGAAGTGCTGCTACATTACAGTGCACTGACTCCATTAAAACACTGAGCAGGAGCTAAACTGGGACAACCCTAAGTTTATCAAATCCTCGGCTGACCCTGATGACTCAGGAGAGAAGTCAGCCCTAACAGAAGGGAAGTGTAGGCAGACTGCCCCCCACTGTACATCTGGAAGCCTGCATTTGCCAAAAAGAAGCCCCAGTGAGGCCCCCCCCATCAACAGACTCTTACCCTCCCCGAGGACGTTGTCACCCTGGGAACAGCATCTTTTTGCTTGCAAGGCAGTAGCTGCAGAGCCCTGAGCAGAGCCACTCTGAGATGGCACCTAAGTTGTGCTTGTATGAATGCAACATCTTGGTTATGTTATAATGGTCAGACCAGTGAAAAGGCAAAAATCAGCAGCCATTAAGAGAATGATTCGTCAGGGTTCAAACACACCAACTACTTCTGCCGTGACTCACTTGACGGGGAGCAGAGAGCCATGACTAAAATCTAGCTCATCAGCACCAAGTCAAATATTTGCCATCTCTCCAGGTAGATCCCACTTGACGTCTGAGCTGGCGCCAGCCGGACTCCTGGCTGTTAGCTGACGAGACATCATAAAAACTCAGAAGCAACAGTTACCTCATATGCAAACAGGTACTTATTAACATCTTCTCAGGTCTGACACAGCATAGTGTCTTGTATTCTTTCTGAAATAACACACACAGGCACCGAGAGCTTTAGCTATAATTATCATTTCTGCTAACAGTCAGGAGCATCAGGGCACTTACCACCAGCCAATTGTTTTCTACCTGGGTATCTCTGTGGGGAGCACAAGGTGGGTGACCCACCCTTCCTCTTCCTCTGGGACCTTGCTTTTCCTTCTCCTGAGTATTTGAAGTCCATACTATCATCACGAGGTTTTGCTTTCCATTTTTTCCCTTTTTAAAAGGAATATTTTCTTTCTTACATGGGGTCTTGTAGCTGCCTTGTCAAGCCCTGTTACTCCAAATGGTCAGACAGGAATTTCACCAGGACAGTTACGGCTTCCAGCTTTCTGCCGAAATTTTGGGAGGCAAAGATCTATTCACTTCAGTCAAATAGCCCAGGACCTTTCTCTTGGACTTACAACATTCATAAAACACATACTCCTTTCTCTTCTATCCCTTGTCAGAATACAACCTAGCTGTTATACAGCGATTTCAGTCATAGCACTTTAAATAGGAGGAATTACTAATACTGTTTTGAGGTGGAAAGCTCAGTACGGAAAAGCCAAGTGGCGTGGCCCAGATGGCTGAGCAGGCATGACACGTATAATGGTGAAACCCAGGTCTACTGTACAGAGGAGCTTTCCTGTGCAGCATAGCAGAACTGCAACAGGGTCCCAGTCCTGAAGGGCTCCTTCAGGATCTTCCACAGAACAAATATATAAAATTTCCCACTAACACCCCAGGCATTTCCTGCTGTTAAGCTGTTCATTGGTTAACATAGCAATGTCAAGAGATCAGTTTTAAAATATTTGGCACCTAGAGCCACGATTAGGCTCAAAAAAGATGTTGCCCAGAGTGTCACAGGCAAATAACTCTTGCAGCTCGCACTCTCTTGGCACCAACTGCTTGCCCAAGTGCCTATATATGAGTTACATCCCTAGCAGATGTCACCCAAGTTAAAAAATGTTGTTCTCTACCATAAATTCACATTATTTCCAGCATGTTGGATTAGTATCTGTGATAGAACTTTGCATCTGACTGAGAGAAGCGTCTTTTTCCCTCTGAACTGAGCAACAGCTGATTTCTCTGGCCCTCCTTCTTTTTTGTCCAGGCACCTAATTGTCTTGG